>NW_027362998.1:600000-1010000 GCF_046119375.1 Phyllobates terribilis | reverse complement strand
CCTTTTAGGCTTGTGGAGACAGAAGCATTCCGCAACCTGATGGCGGCGGCCGTCCCTCGGTACTCTGTCCCTAGCCGCCACTATTTCTCCCAGTGTGCCGTCCCCACATTACACAAGCACATGTCCCAAAACATTAGCCGTGCCCTCAACAACGCAGTTACCGGTAAAGTCCACCTAACCACGGACACGTGGACAAGTGCTTGTGGGCAGGGACGGTACATCTCGCTGATGGCACACTGGGTTAACATAGTGGAAGCCGGGACCCAGTCGGACCTTGGGACGGAACACGTCCTCCCGACGCCAAGGATTGCAGGCCCTAGGTCAATCAGGGTTGCCCCCACGGTCTACAGCTCCTGAACCTCATGCTCCTCAGCCTCCACCTCCTCCTCGGCCTCTATCTCCAAAATGACCACATCAGTCACAAGCTGGAAGCACTGCAGCACTGCCTCGGCCAAGCGGCAACAGGCTGTGCTGAAGCTAATATGCTTAGGTGAAAAAACACACAATGCTGAAGAGTTATGGACAGCTCTGAAAGAGCAGGCAGATCTGTGGCTCAAACCGCTGAACCTACAGCCAGGCATGGTTGTGTGTGACAATGGCCGGAACCTGGTGGCGGCTCTGAGGCGAGGCGAGCTCACACACGTACCATGCCTGGCCCATGTGCTTAACCTCGTGGTTCAGCGGTTACTCAAATCCTACCCGGAGCTGCCGGATCTGCTTGTTAAAGTATGCCGCCTGTGTGCCCATTTTAGAAAGTCAGCTACAGCTTCCGCCGCCCTTGCAGTGTTTCAGCAGCGTTTGCAGCTTCTGGCTCACAGACTGGTGTGTGATGTCCCCACACGTTGGAACTCTACATTGCAGATGTTGGGAAGGATTTGTGAGCAGAAGAGGGCAGTTGTTGAGTACCAGCATCAAAAAGGCTATCGGTATTCAGTTCAGACTCCACACATAAGACCTCAGTAGTGGACGTGGATGTCAGACATATGTACCATCCTCCAAAACTTTGAGGACTCCACCAAGATGGTGAGCGGCGATGACGCCATAATTAGCCTCACCATCCCGCTTCTCTGTCTTCTGAAACGCTCTCTGCTCACAATCAAAGATGATGCATTGCAGGCGGAGCACGATAAGATGGAGCAATTAACCATACAGGGTGATTACACACAGCCAAGCCTCATCTCATCCCAACGTGGATTGGGTGACAATGAGGAAGAGGAGGAGGAGGAAGGACAGGAACTAGTTTCATGCACTATAGACGGTGCTATCTGCACAGCTGTCATACCGTCTGTTCAGCATGGATGGCCAGAGGACAGAGAGGAGGAGGAGGAGAGCATGGTCAGTCATCCTCTTGGTGAGGACACGGAAGTCTTGCCTGTTAGTAGTCTGGCACGCATGGCTGAGTTTATGTTATGCTGCCTTTCCCATGACCCTCGCATTCTCAAAATTTTAGGTCATTACTGGTTGGTGACACTTCTAGACCCACTCTACAAGGAGAACTTTATATCTCTTATTCCTGAGGCGGACAGGTGTACAAAAATGAGGCAGTACCAGAAGGCCCTTGTTGCGGAACTATTAAAAAATTCCCATCTAAAAACGCTGGAGGCAGAGGGCACACTTCGTTCGACAACCAAGGCCCCCACTCTGTCACTTCTTCTCTCTGACTGAACACTGTTCTAAGATGGTGCCCACCTTTTATACCTCCCTCTAGAACATGAGCCCAGGTGACCAGCAAACAATGGGCTCCTATCTACGCTCAGGATCCAACCCCTATCTGCTCCTACATCACTGGGTATTCCTACCCCCTCCCCACTCCAGCCAGGGACATGGTCTGTCGTGCCTGCATTTCTGTCTAATGGGAGCACCGTTGAGCTGTCCCTCGGAAATGGGGTGAGTGTGCTGTATGCAGCTAACTGAACCCTGGTCCATACTCCATCCTTACCCGGGAGTGGAATATCACACCTCTGGCAGAGGTGCAATACCCCTGTAGCGTCCGAGCCTTCGGGGCGCTAAATTTTTATGATGCCTGTAAAAAAAAATTTTTATACAGTATGTTCATGTATACCCCCCAGGAGTAAATGTTTGTCAGCCCATACACTTAGTGCATGGCATTACAAGTATAGGAGGCCCGCTCCTTTCTAATGGTAAAAAAATTTTATGATGCGCTCCTCCACGTCTCTTCCAAGGGCCATTGAAGTGCCTCCAAATTTTTGGCTGCCCTTGCAGTCACTGCATTGTCCAACACTATGGGAGACTCTCTCCTTTCTAATGGGAATTTGTCATTACTGTGGCCTGGTCTATGTGTCTTTAAATTCTTAGTGGGTTTTTTCCTAAACTTGGTCAGCCGTTGGACTCACTGCATACCCTATAACTGTATAGCAGACCCTCTCCTTTCTAATGGGAACATGTCATATCTTGTTACTGTGGCCCTGCTCTGTGTGTCTTTAAATTCTTAGTGGGGATTTTCCTAAAATCTGTCAGCCGTTGGACTCACTGCATACCCTATAACAGTATAGCCGACCCTATCATTTCTAATGGGAATTTGTCGTTACTGTGGCCCTGCTCTATGTGTCTTTAAATTCTTAGTGGGTTTTTTTCTAAAATTGGTCAGCCGTTGGACTCACTGCATACCCTATAACTGTATAGCAGACCCTGTCCTTTCTAATGGGAGCATGTCGTACCTTGTTACTGTGGCCCTGCTCTGTGTGTCTTTAAATTCTTATTGGGGTTTTTCATTAAAATTTGTCAGCCGTTGGATTCACTGCATACCCTATAACTGTATAGCAGACCCTCTACTTTCTAATGGGAACATGTCGTACCTTGTTACTGTGGCCCTGCTCTGTGTGTCCTTAAATTCTTAGTGGGGTTTTTCCTAAAATTTGTCAGCCGTTGGATTCACTGCATACCCTATAACTGTATAGCAGACCCTCTCCTTTCTAACGGGAACATGTCGTACCTTGTTACTGTGGCCATGCTCTTTGTGTCTTTAAATTGTTAGTGTTTTTTTTCAAAAATTTTGGCCACCCTTGCAGTCACAGCATGGGCATTACCACTATAGAAGACCCGCTCCTTTATAATGGGAACATTTTTTTTACTGAGACCCTCCTCTATGTCTCTTCAAAGGGGTATTAGGTTGCGTCCAAATTTTTGACAACCCTTGCAGTCACTGGATGCGCAATAACAGTATAGGAGACCCACTTGTTAATAATGGGAACAACAAAGCATAGCCCTCTGATGGCTCTCTAACAATAGCTAGGGCCGACTGCTGGCCTTTTAAGAATAGTAAGGGCCGTCTGATGTCCCTATAAAAATAGGCTTTATGACTTTCAGAGTCCCTCCATCATAAATAAAACAGGATGTGTCTGATGACACCACATTGCCAGATGAGGTTGTAAAATGTTAAAATGACATTTCCCGGTGAATGCATTTGTCATAAAAAATAACATAAAAAAACATAACAATAGGATCTTCCTTTAGTATAAAAAACAGCATCACCAATTTAACCTCAATGTAATCACATTGTTCAGCTCATGCACCTCCTCCTCCATCTCCGAAATGACCACATCAGTCACAAGCTGACAGCACTGCAGCACTGCCTTGGCCAAACAGCAACAGGCTGTGCTGAAGATAACATGCTTAATGCTTAATTGACAAACCGCCCAGCGCTGCAGAGTTGTTGAAAGCTGTAACACAGCAGCTTGATCTGTGGCTCTCACCGCTGAACATACAGCCAGGCATGGTCGTGTGTTACAATGGGCGGAACCTGGTGACGGAGAAATGACAACCGGGGTAGATAAGGTTTCCCTCTATGCCAGTCCTTTCACAGAGCTAAAGAATATGGCTGTGGTGAAATACAACTCTCACTGAGAAGCTGTTTCAGATTGAAAAACATTGTGCCCACCAGAGGATTTGTTTCTGAGGGCTAACCTTTCTCACCCGCTCAAGAGCCCCTATAGCAGCTGCAAAGTTAGCACTATCATGAACTCTCCTGCGGTAGAAGCCAAGGCACACCAGAGAATTCTCTGGTGGGACTGTCCAACCCTGCCGAGAAGCAGTCCCGGCTAAGAAAAGTGTGTGGGAAGATTCCAGGACACTCTATTTTTACTGAGGAGGAAACACATGCAAACATGGGGAGAACATACAAATTTCTTGCAGATGTTGTCCTTGCTGGGATTTGAACCCAGGATCCCAGTGCTGCAAGACTTCAGTGCTAACCACTGATCCAATGTGCTGCCGTTCACCTTCTAATATCTAACAAGCTGGAGAAACTTGAACCTACTGCCACTCTATCATCAGCTCCTTTGTGAGAAAATGTATTTGGGCAGCCACTCAGTTTACCAAATAAAATTCCAGAGAAGGAAATTGAGGATGGCTTCGCTACTGGTACTGGGGGCAGTGCTAATACCATGGTGTTGTACCATAGTTTGCTGGAAATATTCCAGGCTGGTAGGAGGCAAGAAAATTCCCACAGAAAAGTACCAGCAGTAATGTTCAGGCCACATTTCAAGTGCAAGCAGCTTTAGAGGACTTCCTGGGAGAAATGACACGCAGGGTAGATACGGTTTCCCTCTATGCCAGTCCTTTCACTGAGCTAAATACAACTCTTATCAAAAAAAGTTGTGGACTGGCTCCGTACCGTCCCTGGCCACATTCACCTGTCCACGTGTTTGTGGTTAGGCAGTCCTTCTTAGTAAGTGCACTGGGTAGGGCATGGGTAATGTTATGGGACCCGTGCTTGTGGAAGGCGAAGGCAATACCGGGAAAAATGCTGGCGGCTGGGGACCGAGTATGGACACCCGGCCGCCGCCTGCATGAGGTTGTGAAAAGCTTCCACCTCCACAAGCTTAAAAGGCCATATTTCAAGTGCAAAGAGCTGCTCAGAAATCTGTCAGTTTAGTATTGCGGCCTGTGGGTGGGTGGGTGGCTGGCTGCATACTTGCAATTACATTCCAAGTAACAGAAAACTAAGCAGATGATGGCCTCTATCATCATCATGGCCTCACCTCGGCACTATGAACTCTCCTAAAGGAGAAGCCAGGGCCCGCCGGAGGAGTCTCCGGTTCTCTGGTGGGCCCGTCCAACCCTGCCGAAAAGCAGCCCTGGCTAAGAAAAGTGTGGGGGAAGGTTCCTGGACACTCTATGGCTACTTTTTTAATGCGGATCGGCCATGCTTATGCATGTTATTTCTCAAAACGCATTACGGATCAGGCCATTTTCCAACTCTGTATTCAAGAAATTAAATGCGCAAAGAAAGATGTGTGTGTGTCAAAGCACCATTGACAAGTGCGAGTTGATGTTGGATGGGCTGCCATTGCTTCTGCAACAAGCTCAATTACACGATTTTCTGGGAGAAATGACACGCAGGGTAGATACGGTATCCCTCTATGCCAGTCCTTTCACCGAGCTAAATACAACTCTTAGCAAAAAAAGTTGTGGACTGGCTCCGTACCGTCCCTGGCCACATTCACCTGTCCACGTGTTTGTGGTTAGGCGGTCCTTCCCAGTAAGTGCACTGGGGAGGGCACGGGTAATGTTATGGGACCCATGCTTGTGGAAGGCGGAGGCGATACCGGGAAATATAGTGGCGGCTGGGGACCGAGTATGGACACCCGGCCGTCGCCGGCATGAGGTTAAGAAAAGCTTCCGCCTCCACGAGCCTAAAAGGCCACATTTCAAGTGCAAGCAGCTGTCAAAAATTTGGCAGTATAGTATTGCAGCCTGTGGGTGGGTGGCTGCCGGCATTCTTGTGCTTGCATTCCAAGGAATGGGGTAGGGACAACTGAACACTGCAGTGGGACAAAGACGTGGACGGTGATTGTTGCAAGTCTGCAACGACGGGTGCATGGCGGGAGGCATCTTCGCATGTGCCAAGGATCACTTATGATGGGCACACATTTAGGCAGTGACCTGGGAGTCAGAGATGTTTCCAGAGGTCTTCCCCTTGCTGTTCCCATGTCTTTTCAGCACTGTATGCATGTGTCTGATGATGTGTCACACACCACATGGCCAGATATGGTTGTAAAATGTTAAAATGACATTTCCTGGTGAATGCATTTGTCTTGGTTGAAAGCAATGCAAAAGTGCAAAAACGTGTCAAAAATGCTACGTGTGTAGGAGTATTTTTGTTTTTGTTTATTTATTTTGCCTTATATACAAGTCATCACCCTGGAAAGGATGTTCCTTACGCCGTAAAAGTGGCGTAATACTCTGACGACGTTGTTGACAGCAGTGATCTGGGAGTCAGAGATGCTTTCAGGGGTCTTCCCCATGCTGTTCCCATGTCATTTGAGCACAGTTCCCATCGATTTGGGCAATTTTTAGACCCTCTGCAGACCGCCGTGGGGAGCCACCTGAAAAATGCTCAAGTTTCCCCTAGACTTATATTGGGCTCATTGCTCGGGTTGAGCACCCGAGTATTTCAATTTGCTCGACCCGAGCAACGAGTACTCGAGCATTTTAGTGCTCGCTCATCACTAATGACAACCAAAAACATCCAAATAATCCTGATCAAAAAGTTCACATACCCTGGTGATTTTGGCCTGATAACATGCACAGAATTTGACACAAATGGGTTTGAATGGCTACTAAAGGTAACATCCTCACCTATGACCTGTTTGCTTGTGTGGCACCCCAGGGGTCTGGTTTCCACAGTAACTGCAATGTTATGTCTGAGAGCAGGTGGGAGGTCTCTTGGTCAGGAATCCTATGCATGCCACACCTCCTGCCCAGTCCTGGGAGGGGAAGGACTTCCCCTATATAAACCTGGGGCTGAGGCAGGGTTAGTGAGTAGAGAAGAAGTAGAGAAAGAGAAGCAGCTATAGGAAGAAACAACAGGAGCTCTGTGGGAGCAGTGCTACAAGGAGTCAGGGGCTGGCAGCTGCAGAGCTCGCCCTGACTGAGAAGTTATCACCGGACCCGGAGTCCGAGGCTGCAAGGACTAACTCCTATCCAGCAGCAGAAACCGACCGGCAGGGGATTGCAGGTCCTCTGACCCAGAAACCCGAAGGCACGGTCACACGCGTGGGACCAGCACCGCCATCGTGGAGCGGAAGCCATTAGAAGGCCCCGAGTCACCGGCCATACGGGTGAGCACCACACGGTACACTCAGGGACGTGGGCTACTTTTACCCGCCTCTAGCAAGGTAGCCAGAAGAGTACAGTTAGTTGGGAAGGCCTACAACTCCGCCTGGCCAGGGGAGATCCCATCTGCTCAAGGACTGACCAGGCCCCGATTGCTAGCAAGTACTCCGGGAGGGTCTATCTTTGTCACCAGTAAAGACCCTGAACTACACCGCATCGTCTCTGAGTGGTTCCTGCTACCCCCATCATCCACGTCGGCTGCCCTGAGGCCATACCCCTCCCGTTGGGGGTTATACCATCCACGCTGCACCATCCTTCCACCGGCCTCAGCGGTCTGCCCTGCAGCGGCAGCTCCATAGCTGCATTCAACGGGTGGCGTAGTCATCCACCATCTACTGCTAATAGACTGCCACTTAGTCTGACTCCCTGGGCACGGACCGGGTCACCGCCACGAGACTACTACCCCCATCTGATCCGGCTCCGGGTAGGCTCCCGCGTGCGCAACGCTGCGTGACTCAGGCCCAGGGGCGCGTCACTTGTAATCAGTGTGTGTGCATAAAGCTGAGTGAGTTTCTGGGATCCAGCCACTGACGTTTCTGGATTTTGAGATGGGGAAAGCAAAAGAATTATCAACGGATCTACGGGAAAAGGTAGTTGAACTGTATAACACAGGAAAGGGAGGCAAAAAGAGTATAACACAGGCAAGGGATACAAAAAGATATCCCAGGAATTGATAATGCCAGTCTGCAGTGTTCAAACTGTGATTAACAAATGGAAAATCAGATGCTCTGTAAAAACCAAACCACAGTCAGGTAGACCAACAAAAATTTCAGCCACAACTGCCAAGAAAATTGTTCGGGATGCAAAGAAAAACCAACAAATAACATCAGCTGAGAACACACTTAGGGGTGTACTCACTTTTGTTGCCAGCGGTTTAGACATTAATGGCTGTGTGTTGAGTTATTTTGCAGGCACACCAAATTTACAGTTAAACAAGCTGTACACTGACTACTGTACATTGTATCAAAGTGTCGCATCTTCAGTGTTGTCCCATCAAAAATATATATATGTATTCCGGCCCATTTTTGGAGTTTTGTGTGAAATTATGTCCAATTTTCCTTTTTTTTCTCAGTTTTTTTGTGTTGTTCCAATAAACACAAAGGAAATAAACATGCGTGTAATAAAACATGTGTAATTTTCTGAAACAATTTCAAGGGTGCCAGCACTTTCCGCCATGACTGTATATGCAGGTAGAGTCCTTAACCCCTTTACAACCCAAAGTGGTTTGCACGTTAATGAGAAGGCCAATTTTTACAATTCTGACCACTGTCACTTTATGAGGTAATTACTCTGGAACGCTTCAACGGATCCCCCTGGTTCTGAGAATATTTTTTCATGACATATTGTACTTTATGATTGTGGTAAAATTTCTTCGATATCACTTGTGTTTATTTGTGAAAAAAACAGATATTTGGCGAAAATTTTGAAAATTTTTAAATTTTCAAAATTTGAATTTTTATGCCCCTAAATCGGAGAGATATGTCACACAAAAAAAGTTAATAAATAACATTTCCCATATGTCTACTTTACATCAGCACAATTTTGGAACCCAAATTTATTTTTATTAGGGAGCTATAAGGGTTAAAATTGACCAGCGATTTCTCATTTTTCCAACAAAATTTACAAAACCATTTTATTAGTGACCGCATCACATTTGAAGTCACTTTGAGGGGTCTTTATGACTGAAAATACCCAAAAGTGACACCATTCTTAAAACTGCACCCCTCAGTGAATCGGGTCATCATGGCAACATCCGGGAAGCCGCGGCACACATTGCTGGACGCCGGCAGGAGAGGTGACTATCCCGATCACCTCCCCTTGCCCCCGCAATGCTGCGAACGACTTCGATCGCAGCATTGTGGGGGTTAATGTGCGGGACCTCTCCCAGCACATAGCACCGGGTGTCAACTGTGACAATCAGTTGACACCCGGCGGCGATCACGCCCGCACAGCCTGTGTGCGCGATCGCAAAGATGTACTAATACGTATCAGGCTCTTAAGTCCCAGGGCGCAGATACGTATCAGTACGTCTTGGGCTTTAAAGAAGTTAAAATTATATGAAAATGGGAAAAGTCACAAAACTTTGCAACTTTTCAAGAGCTTTATGCCAGTTTTCTGGCAAAAACACTGGTGAATCGGGTTCATAATCTCTAATCCTTTCAGCTCCCTTTAATTAGACTACTTTCAACAAACTAATTATAAGTATTGGGTCTGTTTTTTTTTAATGCTTTTAAAATAATTGTATATATTTTCAATCCCCTTTTGTTATAAGGATTTCCCAAAAATTAGCTAATCATAGGTTGTCCTGCATTCGTGACAGTGATTGACTGCGCGGTCACTTGGAAGTTTACATTGGCATCACTACAGGGCCGGTAAAGAAGGACTGTCAGGGACCCCCAGAGTGTGGTAAAATGCGCCAACTAATTCATAATTCATTTAATTCTCACACAATATACTAAGTTAGTGTAAGTCTAAAAAAAGCAACAAAACTTGGTGCTAAAAAAATTGAGCATAACTTTTTGAAAAATGAACCAGGTTATGCCAAATCTTACATATTTTGTGACTTTGTGATCAGTTATCAACACAAATATTTTACTCAAATTACCAGATCGATGGATAAGCATTGGGACTTTTCCCTAAATCTCTCCAAAACATCACCGCTTATAGAAGACCACCCTCATATCCAGATCAGATTTTCTGTGAGAGATGCCCAGATTCACAATATAGTATGCATACTGGCCATCTATGAGAAGTCCACCCCAATGGAAGTCCAGTTATTAAAGGAGATTTTACTGTTTATATAAGGGGCAGACAATGACAGTGAAGGGCCCTTAATCAGGACTTCTGATCTGGGCCCCCCACCCTCCATCAGGCACCACCTACATATACATTTCCATGTATATTTATATTAGGCACACATATAAAATTTGCACATGCTAATACTCTATACACATTTTAACGTATGCATATACATAGTGCACACAAACATAAAATACGGACATACACATAAGATGCACATACACAGTATAGAGTCCCGGTAGTCCTCATAGTTTTAAGCATGGACCCTGGCAAATTGTAGACGGACTTTTATTGTTCATGGGCTTTAAGGGAGAGAGGCTTCCTTTGTGGAGGACACTCATGAATGCCATTCATTTGCAGTGTACACCGTGTCGTGTCATGGAAAACACTCACCCTAGTTTGGCTTTCTACTTCTTCAGCTAATAGCAATGAATTTGCCTGTCGATTTTCTTCTCATCAGAAGATGCTTTTGTTTAGATGTTAACTTCCATCTGACTGATAAGAAAAGCTTTGCTGATCTTCTTGTAGACTTCACATTTTTTGTAAAGAAATGATTTTCTTTCTCAGAAATGTCTTGTGACATTTCTCTTCTATGTGGTGCCACTTACCCTTCTCATCAGAGGACGCTTTTGTTTAGGTGTTAACTTCCATAGTCGGCCTGGACGTCTCTGTAAGATGGTTGCAGTTCCATCTTTGTTATAGTTTTGCATCACTTTTGCTACAGTATTCTGACTGATAAGTAAAGTTTTGCTGATCTTCTTTTAGACTTCACATTTATTGCAAAGAAATTATTTTCTTTCTCAGGTTTTGTGACATTTCCCTTCTATGTGGTGCCATTGCTGATAGCATGAAATGGGAAGGAGTTTTCTTTATTAAGTAACTTCCTTTTACAGACACCTGTCTGCTGGACATCTGTTTAATGAATAATTACACTTACCTGTGGTTCAGTTCTTGTTAATTAGAATTTTGTTGTCTAAACTTAGCTTTTCTCTTAAGACTGTTACTGGGATGTTCTCATTTTTGAAACATGATCTTGAATGAGTTTGTTAAGAAAATTACTTTTTTGGGGTCTGCAAAATACCAAATCTTGTTTGCATTCAATGGCTCAAATTTGCGAGAGTATTTTGTAGCATGGTATCCCATATAAAATGATGATTCTGAAAGGAAACTACAGGTTTGCTGACAAATCTATTTGGGTGTACTGATTTTTGCTAAACACTGTATATTTATATGTATATATATATATATATATATATATATATATATATATACAGTACAGACCAAAAGTTTGGACACACCTTCTCATTTAAAGATTTTTCTGTATTTTCATCACTATGAAAATTGTACATTCACACTGAAGGCTTCAAAACTATGAATTAACACATGTGGAATTATATACTTAACAAAAAAGTGTGAAACAACTGAAAATATGTCTTATATTCTAGGTTCTTCAAAGTAGCCACCTTTTGCTTTGAAGACTGCTTTGAACACTCTTGGCATTCTCTTGATGAGCTTCAAGAGGTAGTCACCGGAAATGGTCTTCACTTCACAGATGTGCCCTGTCAGGTTTAATAAGTGGGATTTCTTGCCTTATAAATGGGGTTGGGGCCATCAGTTGTGTTGTGCAGAAGTCTGGTGGATACACAGCTGATAGTCCTACTGAATAGACTATTAGAATTTGTATTATGGCAAGAAAAAAGCAGCTAAGTAAAGAAAAACGAGTGGCCATCATTACTTTAAGAAATGACGGTCAGTCAGACCGAAAAATTGGGAAAACTTTGAAAGTGTCCCCAACTGCAGTTGCAAAAACCATCAAGCGCTACAAAGAAACTGGCTCACATGAGGACCGCCCCAGGAAAGGAAGACCAAGAGTCTCCTCTGCGTCTGAGGATAAGTTTATCTGAGTCACCAGCCTCAGAAATCGCAGGTTAGCAGCAGCTCAGATTAGAGACCAGGTCAATGCTACACAGAGTTCTAGCAGCAGACACATCTCTACAACAACTGTTAAGAGGACACTTTGTGCAGCAGGTCTTCATGGTAAAATAGCTGCTAGGAAACCACTGCTAAGGACAGGCAACAAGCAGAAGAGACTTTTTTGGGCTAAAGAACACAAGGAATGGACATTAGACCAGTGGAAATCTGTGCTTTGAGATCTTTGGTTCCAACCACTGTGTCTTTGTGCGACGCAGAAAAGGTGAACGGATGGACTCTACATGCCTGGTTCCCACCGTGAAGCATGGAGGAGGAGGTGTGATGGTGTGGAGTGCTTTGCTGGTGACACTGTTGGGGATTTATTCAAAATTGAAGGCATACTGAACCAGCATGGCTACCACAGCATCGTGCAGCCGCATGTTGTTCCATCCGGTTTGCGTTTAGTTGGACCATCATTTATTTTTCAACAGGACAATGACCCCAAACACACCTCCAGGCTGTGTAAGGGCTATTTGACCAAGAAGGAGAGTGATGGGGTGCTACGCCAGATGACCTGGCCTCCACAGTCACCAGACCTGAACCCAATCGAGATGGTTTGGGGTGAGCTGGACCTCAGAGTGAAGGCAAAAGGGCCAACAAGTGCTAAGCATCTCTGGGAACTCCTTCAAGATTGATGGAAGACCATTTCCGGTGACTACCTCTTGAAGCTCATCAAGAGAATGCCAAGAGTTGGCAAAGCAGTCATCAAAGCAAAAGGTGGCTACTTTGAAGAACCTAGAATATAAGACATATTTTCAGTTGTTTCACACTTTTTTGTTAAGTATATAATTCCACATGTGTTAATTCATAGTTTTGATGCCTTCAGTGTGAATGTACAATTTTTATAGTCATGAAAATACAGAAAAATCTTTAAATGAGAAGGTGTGTAGAAACTTTTGGTCTGTACTGTATATATAAACCTTATAAGTTTGGTATCACAGTAATCGTACTACTGACTCTGAATCATTTTGTCAGTTTGTTTTTACAACACAATACACACTGTAAAATGAAGGAACCCAAACCTGGCATTTTTTCTCATTTTTCAACACATTATATGATAAAATGAATGGTGTTGTTCAAAACTACAACACTAAGCGTCTGCACACTGTGATTTGCTGATCTGTAATATGCGTTCTTTGTGCTGTGAAAATACACAGCTGTGATATCTCACCAAATATTCATAGTGGGAACTTAAAATTATGTTTTTCTGCCATGATTAAGGATGGTTTGGATGTATGAAACATGTTGACCTTTTATTTCTATCTTTGTGGAATTAAGGCTGCATGAACCAGTCACCAACCATTATCTGTATATGTACAAATATTAAGTGCTACTGAGTGCTGTAGGAAAAACTTAGAATAGTGAGGTAATTTGATAGTCCTGCCACAAATAATCTGTTTCTACTGCACACTTAAAATCTCTGAACCTGATTGCCTGCAGTAGTGCACTCCTGAGAGCTGGTGCAGCAGAGAAAATGTCTTGGACATGAGAGTGGGAGGTCCTGATTATGGAGGATGTTAATCTTAGCTCATTGCAGTGTAGATATGGTAGAGATGCAGGACTGTGCAGCAGTGTGGAGAGGTTTGTGGATGAGTGTAATGACTGGTACAGGGTGGAGGCACCAGTGTAACTGCTGGACAGAAATATGAGACTGACTGCTGCATTAAGGATAATGAGAAATACATTTAGTGAGAAGAAGAGCAATTAGTGAGTTACAAGTATTTGTGAATTCAAGACAAAAAGGAATCAGAGCAACAGTAACAGATTTTACTTTTTTTTAATTAATAATGGGATGAATAAAATCGTGAACATTATCAATAGACTAAATCAAAGTCAGGAAGATAACCGAGGTCAGATACCAGGTGATCAGTAAATGACAAGTCAGACGAGCAGTATGAATACCGCGGAGCCCGATGACAGAGGCTTTACTGAAACTTGTCCAGGTTGACCAGTCAAAAGGCCACAGGTAGATGGTGAAGGTCCTTCTATACAGCTCCAGCAGTGATGGTGGATCTGCTGGATTTCAGGGCGCTAGATGCTTAGGTGTCCCGTCTTTTAGATGGTTTTAGGGCAACAGTGACAGCATGCAAATGCGCGAGCAGCCCTGGATAATCCACGCCGGCAGGATGATAAGATCCGGCGGAAGATGGAACCTATGAGAAGAGAAATAAATATAATGTAAGTGATGGGACTCCATATTACATGATAATGCTGTGCAGTCACTGTGGCCGGACGGCAGAGGAATATTATCATACAGAGGTCAGGGGTCATTGTCAGCAATCATACATGTGACAATCCCATCACTGACAGATGACATCTACTCCACATGAATTATTCTCACTGACATCACACAACATGGAGTTGATTCTCACACTTACCTCGTCTCTTTTTCCCATTTTTTCCATTTTCTGAGTTTTGTTGCTCCATACTCAGATTTATTGCCGATTTTCTTTCTTCATGAGATGGAAATTCTGATGAAAAATTAAAAAAAAATCAGTAACAATATATTCTTATAGGATCTGCTTTGTCATAATATGGATAACATAAGAGACCTATAGTATTGTATAAAACCATGTGGGAATATTTGAGCCTTGAAGTCAACATTCACATTGCTGGTGCTGTAGACATGTACATACCTGGCAATGGGGACGAGGGTGGCAAGATGGTAACAGCATCGTCTGTATTACATACAGGAACAGATACTTTCTGCCTGTTTGAAGAAGAAAAACATGTAAATCTCAAGTAAACTCCGTATAAAAGGGGTTGTCTCACTAGAAGAACACCGACTATAAGGCCTAGTAGGACATATGACTGTCATAGTGGGGAAGGTCTTCTGCTCAAGACTACCTTTTATAGAGAGCTGAGAGGAAAACAACTACCAAGAATGGCCGGCATTTCATACTACATCTCTCCTACAGTGAGGGCAGCACTAAAAGTGCATGACCGGCCACAATTATGGGCTGTTATCTCCAACAATTCCGAAAGCTGAAAGCACAATGACCCATAACCATGGGGCGGTGAATGCTGCATTGGATATTATGGTATTTATGTCCTATATGTGGTGTTGCGCACATATATCAGCCTGGAGCTCCCAGTAATGACCCCATAATCTACTCACATTTCTGAGATGTTTGTGTTGGATTCTGGTGTACACTCTGGAGGGGCCTTGGGATCCTCGTTGTTCACCATCCCGTTAGTGGTGGTAGAGTGCTAAATGTGGATAACAATACGTTATTAAATATATATACTTTTTAATTTTGTAGATCCTTTTTTGTGCATATTTTGGATTTATCGATCACATACTTACTTTAGAAAGCCTCTCAGAAGATGATGATGCAAATATTCGGAAGATAAAGTTCTCATCGTCCTCACTTGTGCCCTCCTTATCCCCTGAGATCAGATGGTTGTTTTCATCAGAGTGATCTACAAGACATAGGTAAGGAAGGATTGTTAGAGGGTGTCAGTATAACACAGTCGCTATATCTCACTAGGTTACTAGATGATACAACGTAATATACAGAATACATGAAAAAAAACTCCTGTACAAAATTAGGGATATAGGGATACAGTACAAACCCATGGTCAACATAGCTGAGATCCATGAAACATGGATAACATAGTAGACCAGAAAAACCATGTGGAAATATTTGAGCCTTGAAGTCAACATTCACATTGTTGGTGCTGTAGACATGTACATACCTGGCAATGGGGACGAGGGTGGCAAGATGGTAACAGCATCGTCTGTATTACATACAGGAACAGATTCTTTCTGCCTGTTTGAAGAAGAAAAACATGTAAATCATAAGTAAACACAGTATAAAATGGGTTGTCTCACTATAAGAACACTGACTATAAGGCCTAATAGGACATATGACTGTCATAGTGGGGAAGGTTTTCTGCTCAAAACTACCTTCCATGGATCAGAACACAACTACCAAGAATGGCTGGCAAGTAATACTACAGCTCTCCTACAGAGTAGGCAGTGCTAAAAATGCATGACATGCCACAATTATGGGCTGTTATCTTCTGCATTTTCTGAAGCCAAAAGTACAATGACCGTTAACCATGAAGCGGTGAATGCTGCATTTGATATTCTGATATTTATGTCCTATATTTGGTGTTGTGTACATAGATCAGCCTGGAACTCCCAGTAATGAAGTAATGACCCTTTATAATCTACTCACATTTCTGAGATGTTTGTGTTGGTTTCTGGTGTATACTCTGGAGGGGCATTGGGATCCTCATTGTTCACCATCCTGGTAGCGATGATACAGAGCTAAATACGGATAAAAATAAGATATTTTTTTTATGTACTTTTAGAGTTTTTTTTAATTTTTTTTACATATTTTGGATTTATTAATCACATACTTACTTTACAAAGCTTTTCAGAAGATGACGTAAAATTTTGGAAGTCAAGGCTCTCATTGTTCTCACTTGTGCCTTCCTCATCCTTTGAGACCAGATGTTTGTTTATATCAGAATGATCTACAAGAAATAGGTAATGAAGTATTATAAGAGGTTGTCAGTATAACACAGTCACTATTTATCACTAATATTAATGGGAACAGATGATCACATACAGTTATATGAAAAAGTTTGGGCACCCCTATTAATCTTAAGCTTAATGTTTTATAAAAATAGGTGTTTTTGCAACAGCTATTTCAGTTTGATATATGTAATAACTGTTGGACACAGTAATGTTTCTGCCTTGAAATGAGGTTTATTGTACTAACAGAAAATGTGCAATCTGCATTCAAACAAAATTTGACAGGTGCATAAGTATGGGCACCTCACCAGAAAAGTGACATTAATATTTAGTAGATCCTCCTTTTGCAAAAATAACAGCCTCTCGTCGCTTCCTGTAGCTTTTAATGAGTTCCTGGATCCTGGATGAAGGTATTTTTGACCATTCCTCTTTACAAAACAATTCCAGTTCAGTTAAGTTTGATGGTCGCCGAGCATGGACAGCCCTCTTCAAATGATCCCACAGATGTTCAATGATATTCAGGTCTGGAGACTGGGATGGCCATTCCAGAACATTGTAATTGCTCCTCTGCATGAATGCCTGAGTAGATTTGGAGCGGTGTTTTGGATCATTGTCTTGCTGAAAGATCCATCCCCTGCGTAACTTCAACTTTATCACTGATTCTTAAACATTATTGTCAAGAATCTGCTGATACTGAGTGGAATCCATGCGTCCCTCAACTTTAACAAGATTCCCGGTGCCGGCATTGGCCACACAGCCACAAAGCATGATGGAACCTCCACAAAATTTTACTGTGGGTAGCAAGTGTTTTTCTTGGAATGCTGTGTTTTTTTGCCGCCATGCATAACGCCTTTTTGTATGACCAAACAACTCAATCTTGGTTTCATCAGTCCACAGGACCTTCTTCCAAAAAGAAATTGGCTTCTCCAAATGTGCTTTTGCATACCTCAGCCGACTCTGTTTGTGGCATGCTTGCAGAAACGGCTTCTTTCGCATCACTCTCCCATACAGCTTCTCCTTGTGCAAAGTGCGTTGTATAGTTGACCGATGCACAGTGACACCATCTGCAGCAAGTTGATGCTGCAGCTCTCTGGAGGTGGTCTGAGGATTGTCCTTGACTGATCTCACCATTCTTCTTCTCTGCCTTTCTGATGTTTTTCTTGGCCTGCCACTTCTGGCCTTAACAAGAACTGTCCCTGTGTTCTTCCATTTCCTTACTATGTTCCTCACAGTGGAAACTGACAGGTTAAATCTGAGACAGCTTTTTGTATTCTTCCCCTGAACAACTATGTTGAATAATCTTTGTTTTCAGATCATTTGACAGTCGTTTTGAGGAGCCCATGATGCCACTCTTCAGAGGAGATTCAAAGAGGAGAAAAACTTGCAAGTGGCCACTTTAAGTAGCTTTTCTTATGATTGCATACACCTGGCTATGAAGTTCAAAGCTCAATGAGGTTACAAAACCCAAAAAAAGTGCTTTAGTAAGTCAGTAAAAAGTAGGTAGGAGTATTTAAAACAAGAAAATGATAAGGGTGCCCATACTTATGCACCTGTCAAATTTTGTTTGAATGCAGATTGCACATTTTCTATTAGTACAATAAACCTCATTTCAAGGCAGAAACATCACTGTGTCCAACAGTTATTACATATATCAAACTGAAATAGCTGTTGCAAAAACACCAATTTTTATAAAACATTAAGCTTAAGATTAATAGGGGTGCCCAAACTTTTTCATATAACTGTATTAGGGAAGATGAGACAAACAGTCGCTTAGTCTAGATGACGTCTCCTTCTACTTACTGATAAATAAGCTGGTGTCTGCGTCTGAAACAAGCTGAGGAACATACTCCAGCTCCTGGCTCAGAATATTGTCAAAGTCCAAGTCACTCAGGAATGGATGAACCTTGATCTCAAATGCTCCTCCTAGAAAAAGAAAAACAAAAGTGATGCGGACATAGTCAGGGATGGCTCCATATCTGAACAGTTTATCGTAATCTAAACTAATGACAAAACTGAGCCGACATGAAGGAAATAAACTGAAAGTCTTAGTGTGGAGAACTAGAAATACAGTAGATGAGCTGATAGAGAAATGCTGATCTTCATGGACATGAGCGATATGTCCTTGGTCTAATAAGGGAATATTAATACTAGTATATCTGTTACCTGTCCCAAGTCTACGCACAGGATTTCTTCTGAGCAGCTCAGTGATGAGATTCTGAGCATCCAGGGGTGGAGCGCGATCACAATTCCAAATTAGTTCTCCTGTTACATAGAAAATTACAGAAAATAAAACCTCTTTACTGGACTGTAACATAAAGCAAAGGAAATAACTAAACAAATGTAACCAATCAACGCAATGATCGGATTATTCTACTCACCAATGACAACCCTTTTATAAAGCTCAGTGAGGGAATCAGCATCAAATGGTACACATCCCAGCAGGAATTTATACAGGATGATCCCCAATGACCACCAGTCAACAGGTCTTCCATAGCCTTCTTTCAGGATGATCTCTGGGGCTATGTAACATGGGGTGCCACAGAACTGGAAACCAACAGAACATAGAGATGAGAATCGATGAAACAATTATTATGACAAGATATCATCGTTAAAACACAATGCAGAAGATAAAATATTAGTGGAAAAGTTCTCTAGAAAGGAAGATCGTAGAGAAGAGACAATAGTGTGATGAGATTTGCAAATAACAAGCTAAGTTCTTGTAGGTGATGCTGACCTCACGGTCCTGGAACTCTCTGGAGATGTCCACTGCTAATTCCTTGTAGGTGTTGGTTTTCGGTATCATTAGACCAAGTTTTGAAATCCCAAAATCGGTAACTTTAATATGTCCAGTAGATGTAATCAGGAGGCTGCAAAAGAGAAGATGGTTTTAGCCTCACAGACTGAATGATAATAAATGACAACTTTCCCCACTTTATTATACTACGGGGGCACTTACTTATCCGGCTTCAGGTCTCTGTGCACCACACCATAACTATGCAGGTATTCCACGGCAAGTACCGCCTCTGCAAAGTACAAGCGGGCCATGGGGACAGAGAAAGGACCCCTGGTGCTTAGAAGGGTCCCACAGTCTCCACCTATAGAAGAAAGGAAATATGACCGGTGAGGGGTTTATACAGAAGATAACCATGATATACCACGAGCAGATAACCATGATGTATAATGAGCAGTGAGCGGAAACATCCTGGGGAGATCACACAGATAATGGCGTACATAGAAATCACAAGACCCCATATCAAAAGTTGTAATTGCCCCCCACCCTAAAAAGTAAAAAAGAAATATATTTATATCCCTGTTGAAGCAGCTTGGTGTTCTCACCAGCAATACAACTTTTATGGCCATTTTAGAGTATGATGCTCCCAAAAATGCCCACACCCACACTCAATGAGTATGGTATCCCCACAGTGAATCCTCCTAAGGAGGCCACCACTTAGAAGGAGGCCAGCCACAACCCCCTACTCGGTGTGATGGCACCCACAGCAACCCTCCCACTCAGGATAATGGTTCCCACAGTCCCTCACACAATATAATGGTCCGCATAACTCCCCACTCAGTATGATGTCCCCACACAGAATGGGGGCCTCCATACAGAGTGAGGACCCCCACAGCACCCCACTTAATATGATGACCTCCACTCAGCATTCACAGTCCCCCCATATCTATTCATACGGCCCCCTTTCAGTATTTTGGCCCCTACTAGCCACCTACTCAGTATTTTTGCCCCCACCAGCCCCACCTCCTTGAAGAAGCAAATACCGCTGAAATTGTGATGACAGGTGGAGGGATGCTGCCCACTGCCGAGCGTCGACAGACCCCCTCCGACTGATGAGCCCCATAGCGCCCCTGCACCTAGATCAATGAATTTACGAGCATCTTGGTAATAGATAACCTATAGTAAATGCTCTGTGGGGATGTAACCAACAATGTCCTAATGATATGAGCAGTGATAAGATGAAAGCAGACATGGGCTGAATATAATACAATAGATGTGTCTTACCTCCTACATACTCCATGACCATACACAGGTGAGATCTAGTTGGAAAGGAGCAGAGCATGGAGACCACAAAGGGACAATCAGCAAATGTTAAGATGTCCCTCTCCAGAAAGGCCCATTCCAATCTCTGTGCAGTATTTAGGTTCCGCTTAGCCATTTTCTTCATAGCAAAGGTCTGGTGTGAGTCTTTATGATGCACTAAGTAGACGGCCCTGGAGAGAAGGAGAATCCATCGGTTATAATAAATCCTTATTAATAATCCATCTATAGAAATCATTATATGTTTAATACTGGTATCCAAGGGGTAACATTTCTCCTTGCGGAGAGTGACATGTTAAGCTTGTCAAGGTGAGGAGACTTTTAAGCCTCAATGATCCTCTGGGAAATATGCAAATTGTCTGTTCAGAGAGGAAGAGAACTAGAACTCTAGTGCCCCTTATAGGAAGTAGTAATCCTAAAAGTCAATATCGACCCTTTAACGAGCCTTGTCACATGACATAAGATAATAGCCATAACCAAAATCTCAATTTTTGGACACTATGTTTGGGGTACAAGCACTCATCAGTGCAAAGTGTGAGATATGGTTTGGCTGGGTGAGAGGCATCTGACCAGGATCCAAGGGGTAACGTTTCTGCTTGGATCCTTGGAGCCATGTTAAGCAAGTCAAGGTGAGGAGACTTTTAAGCTGCAATGCTCTTCTGGGAAATATGCAAATTGTCTCTTTTCAGAGAGGAAGAGAACTAGCACCCTAGTGCCACCTATAGGAAGTAGCAATCCTATTTCCCAGAAGAGCATTGCGGCTTAAAAGTCTCCTCATGTCCGCAAGGAGAAACGTCAACCCCTTGGATACCGGTCAGACACCTCTTACCCAGTCAAACCATATCTCACACTTTGCACTGAAGAGGGGCAGTACACCAGAACACAGTTCCTGCAAATTGAGATTTTGGTTTTGGCTATTATCCTAAGTCATATGACAAGGCTTGTTAAAGGGTCGATATTGACTTTTAGGATTGCTACTTCCTATAGGTGGAGTTCTAGTTTGCTTCTTCTCTGAAGAGACAATTTGCATATGTTTAATACTAGAAGT
This sequence comes from Phyllobates terribilis, assembly GCF_046119375.1. Taxonomy (NCBI): domain Eukaryota; kingdom Metazoa; phylum Chordata; class Amphibia; order Anura; family Dendrobatidae; genus Phyllobates; species Phyllobates terribilis. Next base: position 988,508 of record NW_027362998.1, on the reverse strand, counting down.
CTGGCCCCCACTATAAATCCACATCTAGAAATACATAAAATAGCACTACATAGATCACCTATGGGAGGTCTCCACAATGCCACTTCTGCCGGAGCCATCACCCAGGTCACATTATAGACACGAGAATCTATCGAAATTCTCTCTGGGCAGATTCGCTATAGCTGACCAAGTACAATTTAGTGCAAATAAAAATTGGTCCAAAATGAATGTGCTCCAGGGCTCTCTTCTGCTGCTGAGGCCAGTGATTGGGCCCACATGGTCATGGTGGAGGGTGTAGATGTCATTGACGTCAATATGGTGTCACCCTTCATGTGACCATGTGTAGCCACCTTCTCTGATCAGCTTCATAATGGAGCCCCCCCATCAAAACAAAGATCAGAGTGGAGAGCAGAAAAGCTCAGGTGGAGGAGGCAGCATAAGAACAGATGAGGGTCTAGCACAGGCGAATGTAATAATATTATATTATTATATATTATATTATATGTAATTATATTATTTAAATCGCTTTCCTTACAGTTTGATTTGCTACAGATCATATAATTTCCCTATGATAACACTGAATGGCAGAGTGCAGGGGCAGAAGCATGGTCATAGGGAACCCTGAGAAATGTGGATTATGGCAACAGAAATCTCACCCAAAATTTCCACTGCTGATGAGTTTGGTAGTTTCATAGTCGCTCATATGCGGCTTTCTCGCCAGAACCAATGAATCCATCACGCTCTATAAAAGAATAAGAAATAATACTGATTTATTGAAGATGCAGGAAAAAAGTTACAGATGCAAAAACTTCTCCCCCCATATTATGTCCCAGATGATTTATACTGATATGATGTTGGGAGGATACAAACCGGACGCTGGGCAGACCTGGTGCTAGCACCCAGCACACCCAGGCAAGTGCCGGGGCCCTGAGTAGGCGAGGGGCCCACTTGCTGTCGGGCACCCTGGCGTCCTATGGGACCGGTGAGCAGAGGAGAGTGGTGCCAGCGCCAGCTAGTGGGCCTTGCTCCCCCCCCCCAATGCTTGCCCAGGGCCACGGCCAGCACAATACTTACCACTCCACAGCTGGTGAGCAGTGAGGTGAGCATTTGATTTTTTTTTTTTTTATGTATGGAGGTATGGGGCATTATATGGGGGGGGAGAAGTGACATCCTGCATGGGGCATTATACGGGGGGGAGGTAGGGACATCCTGCGTGGGGTATTATATGGGCGGGGGGGAGTGACATCCTGCATGGGGCATTATATAGGGGGGAGTGACATCCTGCATGGGGCATTATATGGGGTGAGAGGTGACATCCTACATGAGGCATTATATGGGGGGGACATCCTGCATGGGGCATTATATAGGGGGTATGACATCCTGCATGGGGTATTATATGAGGGGGAGAAGTGACATCCTGCATGGGTCATTATATGGGGGGGGGGAGTGACATCCAGCATAGGGCTTTATATGGGGTGAGAGGTGACATTCTGCATGGGGCATTATATGGGGGGTGACATCCTGCATGGGGCATTATATGGGGGGGGGGTGACATCCTGCATGGGGTATTATATGGGGGGAGAAGTGACATCCTGCATGGGGCATTATATGGGGTGAGAGGTGACATCCTGCATGGGGCAATATATGGGGTGAGAGGTGACATCCTACATGGGGCAGTATGTGTTGGGGGGACATCCTACATGGGGCATTATATGGGTGCGTGACATCCTGCATGGGGCATTATATGGGGGGTGACATCCTGTATGGGCCATTATGTGGGGTGGGACATCCTGCATAGAGCATTATGTGGGGGGGACATCCTGCATGGGGAATTATATGGGGGGTGACATCCTGCATGGGGCATTATGTGGGGGGCATATCCTGCATGGGGCATTATGTGGGGGGGACATCTTGCATGGGGCATTATATGGGGTGGGACATCCTGCATGGTGCATTATGTGGAGGGGACATCCTGTATGGGGAATTATATGGGGGGTGACATCCTGCATGGGCCATTATGTGGGGGGGCACAGCCTGCATGGGGCATTATGTGGGGGGCACAGCCTGCATGGGGCATTATGTGGGAGGGACATTCTGCATGGGGAATTATATGGGGGGTGACATCCTGCATGGGCCATTATGTGGGAGGGGGACATCCTGCATGGGGCATTATGTGGGGGGGTGGCACAGCCTGCATGGGGCATTATGTGGGGGTCAAAGCCTGCATGGGGCATTATGTGGGGGTCACAGCCTGCATGGAGCATTATGTGGGGGGGGGGCACAGCCTGCATGGGGCATTATGTGGGGGGCACAGCCTGCATGGGGCATTATGTGGGGGGTCACAGTCTGCATGGGGCATTATATGGGGGCACAGCCTGCGTGGAGCATTTTATGGGGTCCATTATTCTATATGGAGCAATATATGGAGCTCATAATACGGTATAGAGGACTATGTGGTGCCATTATACTGTGTGGAGGACATTACTGTCCGGTCTGCACTGTGAGCTGTGAGGATTCGCCGCTTTCTGAGTTATTGTGGAATTTACAATAGATATCGCTCATGTAATGTAAGAAGTGAAATCTTCGGGCTTGTACTATATATATATATATATATATATATATATATATATATATACATATATATTTATCTGTGCATCATGAATCGTGGTATGTGTTAAAGGGGCCACTGAGACTCTTTCGCCCAGGGCCCACGAAATCCTGGAGCCGCCCTGCAACGGTCATCATACATTACTATAACATTCTGGATAATGTGGGAGATCACACAGAGGAGGACTTACAGGTAATCTGTCACCAGGTGTTTGCTATGTATTCTGAAAGCACCATGATGTAGGGGCAGAGACCCTGATTCCAGTGATGTGTTACTTACTAGGCTGTGTGTGGCTGTTTCAATAAAATCAGTAGATTATCACTAGAAGACTATCTGTCTAGCCAGGTAGTCCTATTGCTCTGTACCCCTGCCTCCACCACTGATTAGCAGCTTTCTGCCTATGCACAGTGTACACAGAAAGCTGCCAATCAATGATGTGGGCGGGGTTATACAAGACTCAGCATTCAGAGCTCTGCAGCAGAAAAAAATAGTGATTTTATCACAACTGCTCCACCGAGTAAAGTAATCAACACATGGAATCAGGGTCTCTGTCCCTGCATCATGCTTCTCTCAGACCAAATAGCATAAACCTGGTGACAGATTCCCTGTAATTCAAATGTAATTAACACCATAGGGTCATCTACACTTAGAATAGAGACGTCCCATGGTTGTATCGGGGATAATACTGGACGAGTCATTCACACCCCATGATCTGATGACACACACGCATCCCCCTCTATGATACTTACGGATTCTTGGATCTCCAGGATCTCACTAATTCCATTGTTAGGATTCGACAGCTCAGTTGTTTCTAAAATAATGATGAAGAAATGAAATGTATTAGAGGATATTATTCCTACATAGATAATACAGCAATATAACGGAGAAATGACAAGATGTCTGTAAATGGGATTAATACTCGTTATATGGGGATTCTAAATATGAGAATATACGGGGAATCCATAGATAAATGTAATGTAAATGATGGAGGAACCCCTTCATAAATAACAAAAGACTGACCATCACTTCCGAAAAGAAAATGGGTGTGAACAGGTGCATACTAAGAGTAGCCATCCAAATACATAACTAACAAAGTTGCACTCTGTAACGCTATAGCATGTAAACATGAAATAAATGAAATTTGAATTGCATTACTGCTGTAGAAAATAGGATAAAAGGAAGATACTTAGCGCATAATTTGGCCAATTCATGCATGGCCAGCAGCCACGGCAAGGCGACCTTCTTTTCCTGGGTGCATGCCAAGTAGCCACGGCAAGGTGACCTTTTTTTTGCTGGGTGCATGCCCAGCAGTCACGGCAAGACGACATTCTTTTGCTGGGTTCATGCCCAGCAGTCACGACAAGGCGACCTTCTTTTGCTGGGTGCATGCCCAGCAGTCACGACAAGGCGACCTTCTTTTGCTGGGTGCATGCCTAGCAGCCACGGCAAGGCGACCTTCTTTTGCTGGGTGCATGCCCAGCAGTCACGGCAAGGCGACCTTTTTTGCTGGGAACCTATCTCCACCCATCAGCCCGGGGTGGTTTTAATTACAACAGGATCCTACCTACCCATATAAATGTAGGCTTCAGCCTAGGAGAGGATTCACATTAGGAGAGGATTCCAACAAAAAGATCGCCTTGTCATTGGCTGCTGGGCATTCATGAATTGGCCAAATTATGTGCTCAGTATCTTAGTTTTTTTCCCATTTTCTAGAGCAGTAATGCAATTTAAATTTAATTTATTTCATGTTACTTGCTATAGCACTGCAGAATGGACCCTCCATCACATGAATGAGGAACCCCCCACCCACGCTGCACATATGAGTGATGGTAAGAGAGCTGAAACATAGGAGAGATTTGCAAATTAGCCTGGAAGTGCACTGGGGGCGTGTCACTGCACTTGGATTTCTTCTTTCACGCCCCCAGTGCACTTCCATTCTGATTTGTATATGGTGTCTACTTTACATTTCTCCTGACTGGCACATTGGATTTCTACAAACAATTATTATTAGGGGACAATGGCCTATACCGTCACACCACTACTTCTATATGTAACAATGTGCTGCCAGGTTCCCATTACACAGAGTAGAGAGTAAATCTAACATTATCCTCCGTCCTCTGTAATATCTGGACATTCCTTGTAGAAGGTCGGGTGATCGCTCACCTGTAATCAGATCGCTGTTCAGCTCCGGATGACTCCTATTAGGGTCAGGGATGTTCGGGATCACATTTTGCTCATATTTGGCGTCGCCTCCTGTTGTTTCCTGATAGATATAATATATATAATTAATATGTGGAAGATTTCACTAAATCACCAAATACATAAATCATGAAGGACTAAACCAACATTTACAGATGCACCAATTGTAACGATACAAATCCCGCGCCATCTTCAGATCTTTTCTCAGAAAGTCTCCTCAGATACGGTGGATTAAGATGCGTCTATTAATATTGATCCTTACCGGGCGTTCCAATGAGCGTTCTAGTATAGACAGGACTTTTTCGGCCAGTTCTTTAAAGACAGACAAATCTTCAGTCTGAGATCTTTCTTCAGCCTATAAAGAAGGAAAAATGGAAAGGAGAATTTTGAGATGAGAGCGGTCAGAATGGAGGTGGAAATTGTAGGTGACATCGGTTCTCTGTCTGCAGATACAATGACTACATACTGTATTTGGGGACTCGTGTTTTACCGTATTTTTTGGACTATAAGATGCCTTTTTTGCCAAAATTTTTGACCTCCCTTCTAACACTCTCGCACCCCTCCAATCTATCCTAAACTCTGCTGTCTGACTAATCCACCTGTCCCCCCGCTATTCCCTGGCTTCTCCCCTCGCTCCACCAATCCCTTCACTGGCTCCACATTACCCAGAGACTCCAGTTCAAGACCCTAACCTTGGCATGCAAAGCCACCCACAACCTGTCTCCTCCATATATCTGTGACCTAGTCTCCCGGTACTTACCTGCACGCAACCTCCGATACTCACAAGATCTTCTTCTCTACTCCCCTCTTATCTCCTCTTCCCACAATCGCATACAAGATTTCTCCCGTGCATCCCCCCTACTCTGGAACTCTCCACCCCAGCATATCAGACAGATTATTAATAATAATAATTGTCTGAATGTAGCTTACCAGGGGGGTGGCTGTGGCGGAGTGAGGTCACAGGAGGTAGGGTCACTGCTGTAGGAAGCCGGCAGTAGAAGTGGGGCGCTGCTGCGGGCCCCGAGCTGAGAGGAGCGGGGTATCCAGGAGGTGCGAGGCTGCGGGCCCTGGGCTTCAAGGAAATGTTAGCGGTGATTTAGGAGGGGAGTCCCCGCTCTGCCCATCGATTTTCTGGCGGTGGGCTTCAGGCAAATGGCCGCTGGAGGCAGTGCATGTGCAGATTTAGATCTCGGCTCAATGACGAGCTGAGATCTCAATCTGCGTATTGGCCATCTCCAGCAGCCTACTTCTTGAAGCCCACTGCAGAGAAATCAATAAGCAGAGCAGGGCCTCCCCTCCTGAATTACCGCTAACATTTCCTTGAAGCCCAGGGCCCGCAGCCTCGCACCTTCTGGACACACCGCTCCTCCCAGCTTGGGGCCCGCAGCAGCGCCCCACTCCTACTGCCGACTTCCTGCAGCAGCGACTCTGCCTCCTGTGACCTCGCTCCACTGCCACCACCCCCCTCAGCAAGCAACCGAAAATTCGGACTGTAAGACAGACCCCCATTTTATTATAATAAATGTTTTTCCTATTTACCTCCCAAAAATTTTTGGTGCGTCTTATGGTCTGCAAAATACGATATATTAGAAGAAAAAGCTTCTATCCCTCCATTATTATCTATTAATATTGAGATGTTCTGTGCAGAGTGTCCGCCACTTACCTCGTGTAGTAATGTCCTGATGTTCTGAAGTAAATCCGTCAGATAGTCTGACGTTAGACGACGTTGTCGGTGTTTGGTCAGGCAATCCTTTACTAGCTCCATCACCAGCCGGTGAGTGAAGCTGAGGACGCCATCGGGTGGTAGAAGCACACTGTTAGGACGATTGATCATAAGGATCAACAATAGTGCTTTTACCTGAGGAATGTCCAAAACAATTCCAGCCATAGTGAAAAACTGCAAGTGCTATCAGTCACTATAGAGCCAAGAAAGGCACGAGTGAGCCTATGTGCATTGTATATATAGCGACTGTGAGCAGTGATGTCACCATCACCTGTGATGTCATCACGGAATCTTGTGATAGAATCTTCACGGAGCAGCTCTGCGCAAATAGAATGCGGCCTGGTAATATATAAAGTGAAAACACCATACAATTAACTACCCATGTTATCATGACCGTTCTATTTTATATCCAATTAGAACACAACCAGGATAAAGGTGTGTTCACAAGTTGGATTTTGGCAGTATTTTTTTTCTACCTCAAAAATCAAAGGAGGCAGGAAAAACGCTGCTTAAAATTCAGATGTTTTTACTTGTGTTTTTTTTTCCATTCATTTGAATGGGTGAAAAATGCTGCAAAACCTCTGAAAGACTTGACAAGCTGCAGATTTAAAAAAAATGCAAAAAAACCAGCATGTGAATGAGATTTCAGAAATGTCATTCACTAAGATGGTACTGTAAAACACAGCATTTTTGCTGCAGAAGAAAAAACAGTGAATACACCCTAAAGATATCCTCAGTCATATTATGGGAAATATTGTATATTTCGCATTTATTATCTCACGTGTTTTTCTTCACCATAGAACTTTTAAGGCTGTGTGCCCACTATGCGTTTTTTAGGCGTTTCTGCAGCGTAACTTCCGCCGCGGAAACACTTAAAAAACGCTTGGTGATAGGTCTGCAATGGTCCCCAATGATAATCCGCATGTGCTGTGCACATGCCGCGGAGATTTCCGCTGCGGATTATCATTGCGGAAAAATCCGCAGCACGTCTATTAATTTTGCAGAGTCGCTGCGATTTAGCCGCCATTGACTTGCATTGGAACGCATAACATCCGCATGACTACACATACACATGTGGATATTATGCGACTCAATGCGTGGATGGTACCCGGGTCTGGAGATGAAGAGACTCTCCTCCAGACCCGGGTACCATAGTACCTGTAGTTAAAATAGAATTAAAATAAAAAATAAACATATACTTACCTTCTGATGGCCCCTGTCTGCTCCCGGCGGTGCTGCTGGCTCTTCGGCTGCTCGCGGTGGTAAAAGGACCTTCCATGACGCCATTTAGTCATGTGACAGGTCACGCGACCGCTGACATCGGCGGTCGCGTGACCTGTCACATGACTAAATGATGTCATGGAAGGTCCTTTTACAGCACCGTGATCCGCCGAAGACACCGGACGCACCGGAGAAGGAGATCGAGGACCATCGGAAGATGAGTATAATGTTTTTTTTTTTATTTTTCACCATTATTATTCTTTTTTTTTATTATTGATGCTGCATTTGCAGCATTGTAACTTGGTCACACTATATAAATCCATGCCGGTTGCATGGAATTATATAGTGTGACCAAGTTGTCAAGCACTTTTCCAAGTGATGCTAAAATCACTTGGCAAAGCGCTTGACAACCCAGGGAGATGCAGAAACGCTTAGGAAAAATCCGCAGCATTTCTGCATCGTGGTCATATATCCTAACTCATTGGCAAACTGTTATACAAGGCTATATTCACACTAGACGTTTTTTTAGCGGGCTTTTTTATGCAAATTTTCAGCTGCGTTTTACAGTACCAACAAAGTCTATGAGATTTCCGAAATCTCATGCACAAATCTTGCTTATTTGTCCTCAGTATTTTGTGCTTTCCATGGCTTTTTGCAAAAGAGTATGTCACTTGTTTCAGCGTTTTTCACCCATTAAAAAAAAGGGTGGTGGAAAAAAATGCTGAAAAAAAGCCTAGTGTGAACATTTTGCTGCGTTTTTAGTGAAAAAAGCAAGTATGTGATACACATTTATTCTTGTGATTTTCCAAAGTTTAAACCATCTTGTCTTGGTCACCTGAGATAGCAGCTTGGATTATTACAGTTTAATTAAATTAGTGATACCTACAAAGTAAACATTGGTTGAGCTAGGTGTGAGATTGAACAACACGTGTGGCCCAGGGAGGTGTGAAAATGAACAATGCCTGAGCAACTCAATGGCAAACCATAATGTGAAAGTAAATAGTGTCCTACAAATTCAATGCACTGCCAGGGTCTTAGATAAACCATTCCAGACCAATTCACCCCCCCCCCCTGTTACATTTGTAATGTGTACTTTTTCATGAACATATGTCTTGCAATGGTGACCTGTTTTCATGTGTCTATGGTGGAAGCAAAGCTGAACTTTGGGATCCTGAAAAACGCACCAAAAATGCACCAAGAACCACTGCAAAAAAACACACCAAAACCTGCGTTTTTGACGCTACTTCTTTCCTGCCAAGAGATTATGTTTTGCTGCAGAAAAAAAACACCTAGTGTGAATATAGCCTAAGACTTACTCTGCCAGCATTAATAGTCAATATTCTGTATACAAATAGGACCCCAATCCATGTATTCAGTTTATCATAAACATGCCTGAGTTAATCTGCCAAATACACATAGTATGCTTTCTCATAGGTGAAATATAAATCCTGTTAAAGGTCCAAGTTGCAGCAGTTAAGTAGAACAAAACAGACCTCTTCATTCTTTGTAGGTGGAAAAACTTTCGAAATTGTCAGTGTATCAAGTACTTATACTCCTGACTGTATATAGTATAATTGCCGCACTACTACATACAGGTGCTTCTCAGAAAATTAGAATATCATCAAAAAGTGAATTTATTTCAGTTCTTCAATCCAAAAAGTGAAACTCATATATTATACAGAGTCATTACAAACAGAGTGATCTGTTTTAAGTGTTTATTTCTGCTAATGTTGATGATTATGGCTTACAGCCAATGAAAACACAAAAGTCATTATCTCAGTAAATTAGAATTAACAAGAAACACCTGCAAAGGCTTCCTAAGCATTTAAAAAGGTCCCTTAGTCAGTTTCAGTAGGCTCCACAATCATGGGCAAGACTGCTGACTTGACAGATGTCCAGAAGGCAGTCATTGACACACTCCTCAAGGAGGGTAAGCCACAAAAGGTCATTGCTAAAGAAGCAGCTGTTCACAGAGTGCTGTATCCGAGCATATTAATGGACGTGGAAGGAAAAAGGTGCACAAGCAACTGGGATAACCGCAGCCTTGAAAGGATTGCTAAGAAAAGGCCATTCAAAAATTTGGGGGAGATTCACAAGGAGTGGACTGCTGCTGGAGTCATTGCTTCAAGAGCCACCACACACAGACGTATCCAGGACATGGGCTACAAGTGTCGCATTGCTTGTGTCAAGCCCCTCATGACCAATAGACAACGCCAGAAGCGTCTTACCTGGGCCAAAGAGAAAAAGACCTGGACTGATGCTCAGTGGCCCAAGGTGTTGTTTTCAGATGAAAATTAAATTTTGCATTTCATTTGGAAATCAAGGTCCCAGAGTCTGGAGGAAGAGTGGAGAGGCCACAATCCAAGCTGCTGGAGGTCTAGTGTGAAGTCTCCACAATCAGTGATGGTTTGGGGGGCCATATCATCTGCTGGTGGAGGTCCACTGTGTTTTATCAAGACCAAAGTCAGCGCAGCCATCTACCAGGACATTTTACAGCACTTCATGCTTCCCTCTGCCCACAAGCTTTATGGAGATGGAAATGTCATTCTCCAGCAGGACTTGGCCCCTGTCCACACGGCCAAAAGTACCAATACCTGGTTTACACACAACAGTATCACTGTGCTTGATTGGCAGCAAACTTGCCTGACCTTAACCCCATAGAGAATCTATTATAGAGAATCTATGGGGTATTGTCAAGAGGAAGATGAGACCCCAGACCCCACAATACAGATGAGCTGAAGGCTGCTATCAAAGCCACCTGGGCTTCCATAACACCTCAGCTGTGCCACAGGCTGATCCCTCCATGCCACATTGCCGCATTGATGCAGTAATTGATGCACGAGGAGCCCGAACAAGTATTGAGGGCATTTACTAAACATACATTTCAGTAGGCCAACTTTTCGGATTTTAAAAACATTTTTCAAGCTGTTGTTATGAAGTATTCTAATTTACTGAGATAATGACGTTTGTGTTTTCATTGGCTGTAAGCCATAATCATCAACATTAACAGAAATAAACACTTAAAATAGATCCCTCTGTGTGTAATGACTCTATATAATAGATCCCTCTGTGTGTAATGATTCTATATAATAGATCCCTCTGTGTGTAATGACTCTATATAATAGATCCCTCTGTGTGTAATGACTCTATATAATAGATCCCTCTGTGTGTAATGACTCTATATAATAGATCCCTCTGTGTGTAATGACTCTATATAATAGATCCCTCTGTGTGTAATGACTCAATATAATAGATCCCTCTGTGTAATGACTCTATATAATAGATCCCTCTGTGTAATGACTCTATATAATAGATGACTCTGTTTGTAATGACTCTATATAATATAGGAGTTTCACTTTTTGCATTGAAGAACTGAAATAAACTAACTTTTGATGATATTCTAATTTTGTGAGAAGCACCTGTATATAGTATGAAGCCCCACTGCCCCATATGTGTATGTATAATTTGATGCACATGACTCGCCCCCTGGGCCGTGGGGTACACAGAACCGGGCCTTCTAGTGTACGGTGCTGATGGGGGTAGTAGTGGCAACCCGATCCCGTGGCTCAGGGTGGTCAGACCAAATGGTGGCAGTCTATTTATCAGTGTTTTGAATGTCCGACTACGCCACCCGTGGATTGCGGTCAGGGATAACCGCCGCTGCGAGGCAGACTGCTGAGGCTGGTGTTGGTGTGCAGCACAGGTGTAGGATAACTCCCCACGGGAAGAGTGTAGCCTCAGGGCAGTGTAGGTGGATGTTGGGGGTGATAGTGCAGGCCGCAATAGTAAGAGTTCAGAGTCCGCTTCAAACAGTTCAGGGTCTTTATTGTAGATATTATTAATGACCCAACAGTACCGGTTAGGAATGGGCCTGGGTGTCTGAGAGCATTCGGGCGAGCCCCACTGGTCAGAGTGAGTGTGTAGGCCTACCGTTCTCTCTATGCTCTTTCTGACTATCCCCCTTTTCGTGGTGTAATAGCCCACGTCCCTGAGCTGGCCGTGTACTTCTCGCCTGTATGGCATGCGACTAGGGCCTTGGGTACCTGTTGCTTGCTCCTCGCTGTACTGGTCCCTCTGTGTGGCGGAGCCTCCAGGCTTCTTAGGCCAAGGGACCTGAAATCCCTCGCAGGTTGGTTCTCTGCTGCTGGGCTTGTAACCCTGACAGCCCCGGACCCCAATGCCCGGTAGATTGGTTCTCTTCCAGGACCGGCTCTCGTCACCTCTGTCCCTGGCTTGCAGTTTCTCCTCTGCCTCACGGACTCCTCAGCTACAGCTGAACTGTCCCTCCTTCTCTGGGACTAGTCTCACTCCTGAGCTAGGTCTTCCAGTTCTCTCTAACCCTGCCCCCAGTTCCAGCTTTTATAGGGGCAGCCAGCTCCCCCTGCTGGCCTGGGACAGGAGGTGCTGTATGCTAATTGTCCCTAACCAGGGGACCTCCCTCCTGCTCTCAGACACAGATTATTGTTTGTGGCATCCAGGCCTGGGGTGACACATTCTCCCCTATTAAAATTTAGTACTCCGGACTAAACAGGAAACACAAATACAGGGTATAAATGACAACATAACATATTTGCAAGTATATTTTGTCCTTGAGGTCACGGCGCTTCCGTGACCGGGTGTCCATGTCACCCAACAAGGTGAAGTTTTCCACGGTGTGGGGACCTGTTTCCATAAACCCCAAGTTCCTGGCCTTGGGCGTGGCGACAAGGCTGAGCTCTCTACTTTGGGCCACAAGGAGGCCACATCGGACAGATTTTTCTTCCGTGGCCATCTTCGAAAGAGGGCACCAAGTGCAACTATCTACAAGACAGTTCCGGTTATTCAGCGTCCATAACCTGTTAGTCCATGAACTATAAAGACTGGAAAAGCATAATTAGCAACCAGGCAACAAACATAAAACATTTACAATATACAGCATTTAGATCTTCCAGCGAGCTGGTATTTGCCCCCTAGTGCTCTGGGTTGACCTGCGTAACCCACTGTCTGGTGGTGGTCTAACCTGACTTTCCCCACTAGCATTCAGGGTACAGCTACTAGCTGGGTTTACAGGCAGTGCAGGCAGCTATCTGTGGGTCCTTTGGCTTACCGCAGGTATGGCAGGCTCACTGTCAGCAGAGGGTTGACACTCCTGGGCTGCTGGCATGGGTTCTTCTGCCTCTAGGGCTGCTTGGTCTTCTGATTCCTCCTGCTCTCCTGTAGGTTCCTGCTGGGTTGGTTGAAGGAAGTGTAGGACGGGTACCACTATTGCATCATTTATCCGAGTCCAGGACCGGGGGAACTCTCCAAGAACTGTGCTGATCATTTCTTTCTTGTCTTCTGCGGGTTCAAGGTCATCTTGATCTTCTCCTGCACTCTGTAGTTGCTTGGGGCACCTTTTTAGGTGGTCTCTGGAGACGGTGCTAGTGGTTTCTCCTCCATCCTTGGTAATTACACATACCTTCGGGTTGTTGTGGTTGGACTGCAGTACTGTGTACGGGTCGCTCTCCCACTGGTCATCTAGCTTGTGAAGCCTTCTCTTCCGCTTCAGGACCTGCTCACCAGGTTCCAGGGGACCAGCAGGGGCGTGTTGGTTGAAGAGCCTCTCTTGCTTTTCTCTCGCTTGAGCCAGACTCCTCTCCACACTCTCCTGTACCTTCTTGTACTGTAGCCGCCGTTCCGTATCCCAGTCCGCGTCTGGGGAGGTGTCCTCGGGGGTCAGGACTCCCATCTCCAGGTCTATCGGCAGCTTACCTGGTCTTGCCCTCATCAGGTAAGCCGGGGTGCAATTTGTAGCATTCTCCGGGATATGGTTGTATAAGTCTATCAGGTCTGGCAGCTTCTCCGGCCACAGGCGGCGTTCTTCCAGGGGCAACGTTTTGAGGAGATCAATGACGATATTATTCATTTTCTCACATAGCCCGTTGGTTTGTGGGTGGTAAGACGTTGTCCGAATCTTCTTACAGCCGTAGAGGTTGCAGAACTCCTGGAAGATTTCAGCCTCAAACTCTGGACCTTGATCTGTCAAGACCTGTTCCGGATACCCGTGTGGACGGCAGAAGTGTTGTTGGAAGGCTCTGGCCGCTGTTTGGGCTGTCAAGTCTTTAACAGGAACCACCACCAGGAACCGCGAATAGTGGTCCACTATTGTCAGGGCATAGACGTAGCCCGACCGGCTTGGAGCCAGTTTCACATGGTCCAGAGCTACCAGCTCAAGAGGCTGCCTGGTGACGATGGGCATCAAGGGCGTCTTCTGGCTGGTACCGTCCTTCCTTCTGAGGTTACATGGGCCGCAGTCCCTGCACCACTTCTCTATGGCTCCTCTCATTCCGACCCAGTAGAACCGCTCTCTCAGTAGGAACTCCAGTTTCTTCCACCCGAAGTGTCCCGCTCTGTCATGGTAGGCCTCCAGGACCATTGCTGCATCTCGTCTCGGGACCACTACCTGCCAGGTCAGCTCGTGCGTCCGGTGGTTGACAAGCCTTCTGCACAGCTTACCTTCGTAGAGGAATAGCCTGCTTTTCTCCTTCCATAACTGCTTGGCTTCCTCTGGAGCGTCCGAGCCAGGGCTAGCGTCTGCCTGGGTCAACAGGTCTTTCACCAGGCGAATTGCAGGGTCACTATCTTGCATTTCAGCCCAGCCGTGGTGAGGTAAGGGATTGAACATGACAGTGGTCAAGTCTTTGTCTCTTACACGGTGGGAGTACTGAGTGGCCCTGTACCGGTGGAATGCAGGGAGCTCTATTTCCTCCAACTCGTCTGGATCTTCTTCCTCATCGGGCAAGTGGGGCATTCTCGATAGGGCATCTGCATTGGCATTGGCTCGGCCTGCCCGGTACTTGATGGTGAAGTCATAGTTTGCTAGCCGGGCCATCCACCGCTGCTCTAGGGCACCAAGTCTCGCATTGTCCAGATGTGTCTACGGATTGTTGTCCGTGTACACAGTGAACTTCACAGAGGCCAGGTAATGCTTGAAACGTTCTGTTATGGCCCACACCACTGCCAAGGACTCCAGCTTAAAGGAGCTGTAATTCTCCGGGTTTCTCTCGGTGGGCCTCAGCTTCCGGCTGGCGTACGCGATCACCCTTTCTCTGCCCTGTTGGTTCTGTGACAGTACGGCTCCCAGCCCCACATTACTGGCGATTGTGTGGAGGATAAAAGGCTGGCCATAATCAGGGCAGGCCAGGATCTCATCCCCCGTGAGGGCCATCTTCAGCTGGCAGAAGTACTCCTCTTCCGGCTTGTCCCACTTGAAGGGTGGCTTTTGGCTTCTGGTCTTAGACTGTCCTATAAGGAGGTCCTGCATAGGGGCTGCCATCTTGGTGAACCTGGGGATGAACCTTCGGTAGTAGCCTACCAACCCGAGGAACTGCCTCACTTCTTTTATGTTAGAGTGGCTTGGCCAGTTCTTTATTGCCGTGATTTTGTCAGGGTCGGGGGCTACTTCTTCTGCACTCACCACGTGTAGCAGGTACTGTACCTTCGGCTTTAACAGACGGCACTTGGAGGGTTTCACTTTCATGCCAAAGCCTGCCAGGGCCTCGAACACCTCAGCCAGGTGCTTTAGATGGTCCTCGTAAGTCTTCTAATAGACAATCACGTCGTCCAGGTAAAGTAGGATGGTCTCAAAGTTTCGGTGCCCTAGACAGCATTCCATCAGCCTCTGGAAGGTCCCGGGTGCGTTGCAGAGCCCGAACGGCATATAGTTGAATTCACTTAATCCCATCGGGGTGGTGAAGGCGGTCTTCTCCTTATCAGCCTCTGCCACAGGAACCTGCCAGTACCCACTAGTAAGGTCCAAAGTAGAGAAGAAATTAGCTGATTCTAGTGCGACCAAAGACTCCTCTATTCTAGGCAACGGGTATGCGTCTTTATGGGTGATACGATTGACTTCTCTATAGTCCACGCACATTCTCATAGTACAGTCTTTCTTTTTTACCAGAACCAAGGGGGCTGCCCAGGGGCTACAACTGTCTCTAATGACCCCGGCTTCCTTCATTTCTCTCAGCATGCCCTTTGCGTTCTGATAGTGTGCGGGGTGGTACAGGTCTGTATCTTTCTTTTATTGGTGGGTGGCTCCCCGTGGGGATGTGGTGTTCTACCCCTTTCACTCTGCCGAAGTCTAGCGGGTGCTTTCTAAAGATTCTCTCGTACTCTTGAACCACCCGGTAGACTCCTTGTTTTTGATGCAAGGGAGTGGAGTCAGCACCCACGTGGAGTTTCTGGTACCAGTCCTCCTTGGGTTTCTGGGAACCATTACCCTCCGCCTGGGGAGATGGAGGCAAGGGTTCCATGGCCCTGACAGCATTGTGTTCAACAGTATACAATTTGGCTAGTGTAGCGTACCGGGGCAAGTGTACTTCCCTTTCCCCAATGTTTAAGATCCGGACGGGCACCCTTCCATGGCGGACATCGACACCCCCCGGGCTGTCAAAATGGTGGGCCTGCTGTCTGAGTACACGGGTTCTACCATGGCTTGGTAGTCTCTCCCTCTTAACCCGATTGCAGTCCGATACCAGATCATTTCACTTTTGGGGGGCACGGCAATGGGGAACGGGTCGCTCATCCTCACGCTACCGATCTCACCACCAGACAGTTCTACCTGTTGCCATCTCATCAGGGCTCTTATCTCCTTCTGGAGGACCCTCTTTTGGCTGGAGCTCGCATTCATCGCCACCTGCTGCAAAATTACAATTACTTCTGAAAGACAATTTTCAATCACATTAGTACCCAAGGTTATTTTAGGGTGACGGTCAATGTCCACAATGATCACTCCCTGTGCCGGCAGTTCAACTTTACCAATCTTAATGGTCATCTCTCTGAACCCCACCTGCGGCACGGGTTGACCATTGCTGGCGATGATGCTCAAGTCATCGTCTGGATAACGAGTTATATCAGTGTCACTCCAGTACTGCTTGAAAAGTACATAGGGGATGGTAGTCACTTGGGACCCGGTGTCCAGCAGTGCACTCATGGGGATACCGTCCAGCACTACGGGTAAAACCGGGCGTCCCCCTACGTACTTATCACGCCAATTAGATGGGCCTGATGACCTTATGCCTGCGGGTTGGCCCTTTGCCCCAGGTCGGGCCCATTTAAAGTACAGTACCTGGCTACGTGTCCCGGCTGGCTGCAACGGCGGCAAATCGGCTGTCCATCCTCAGTGTAATGATCGGCGGGCCTCCCTCTGAATGACGGGATCCTCCTCCGTCGACGCCATGGGACATCCTCCGGACTGGAAGCCAGCTTGATTGGTCCTGACGGGTCCATCTGTAACGACTGTACGGTCCTGGTCAATGCAGCAACACTCTTTGTTAGTTCTTGGACCTGATGGTGCAGGTTTGCAGGCGGGGATGGATTTAGGGCCTGCGCATCGGCCCCCACAAGGTCTGCGGGATAGGGCGCCGCCCCCTGGTGGTAAGGGATGGCAGGGCGCTGGGAAGCTACAGCGCCACCCGGTGCAGGTTCTCGGAGCACCCGGATGGCCCTATCTTTGAACTGTGCAAAAGTCAAATCGGGGTTCTATAGGGCCATGAGGCGCAGCTGGGTTCTGTGGGCGCTGGACAGCAGACCTTCTATGAACTGGTCAGTCAATAGTTTATCTGTATCCTGCACGCTGCCAGGGTCAGCTTGCTTAATTGCCCCCAAGGCTTCCTGTAAATTTAGGGCATAATCTCGGATGCTATCTTGAGCTCGCTGCTTACATCCATAGAACCGCATTTTGATTTCTGCTGAGGTACGGGTATCAAAAGTGTCCCGTAGACGGGTCAGAACCCCCCTTACAGTCCTTTTCTCCTCAGCTGTCCAAGACTTTACCTCCCGCTGGGCCGCACCAGTTAACTGCCCTATCAGTATGCTTACTTTCTGTTCTTCTGTCAGGGGATAAACTTTGAACAGTCTATACAGCCTTTCTTTAAAGTCGCCCAAGGTATGCGACTCGCCGGCATACTGGGGCAGCCAGGCCGCTCCGGGGATATAGGCAGGGGTGGATTAAGAGTAGCAAGGGCCCCGGGCAGTTTAGAAGGCGCGAGCCCCCTCCACACACCTGATTTATCACGTGACATGTCACATGATCCCCTGTGATAGATCATGTGATAGTTCATGGGAAATTAATTTGCCATAATATTAATTGTGCTGCCTCATATGAGAGCAGCACAATATTGGGGCAGATACCCTGATTCCAGCGATGTGTCACTTTTTCAGCTGCTGTTGTCATTTTGAGAAAATCACCGTTTTATCTGCTGCAGATCTAGCAGCTCTCTGAATGCTGCGCTCTGTATAGCCCCACCCACACCACTGATTGGCAGCTTTCTGCACATGCTCAGTGTACACAGAAATCTACTGATCAGTGATGGGGGTGGGGTCCTACAGAACTTACTAGTCATCTAGTGATAATTACCTTCTGACAAATCAATGATTTTATCAAAACAACACTAAGCAGCCCAGTAAGTGACACATTACTGGAATCAGTGCCTCTAACCCTACATTATGCTGCTCTCAGATTAGGTGGCAAAAACCTGATGACAGATTCCCTTTAAAGGAGCTGTAAAGACAAAAAAGTTTGTATTAAAAAAAATACAAGCCATTTGTTAAATTAACTTTTTTTCATTGTTAATTCACATTAGACTGTATCTTCAACACTTTTGTCAGCAGGTCTTATTACAGACTCTGAATAGGGCAGCTCTCTCCCTCTCCCTCAGCAGAAAGTCACAGCATGGTTAAAAAACGGGATCTTTTATGATTTTCTCATAATAAATAAAAAAGGACATGCAAGTCCTCCAAACTATTTTCCGTTTCTCTATAGGCGAGGTCCTAAATCTTTCTTGTTCTTTAGTTGATCACATGTCAAAAATGCAAAGCATTTACTATGAACTCGCCTAAAAAAATATACACTTGGAGAGTAATATCATCATCTGCATGTAAATATTCCTTGACTCTAAGGGCTCGCTCACACTGTCGTATAACACGGCCGAATGCTATGTGATGTTTTATCGGATAGGACTCGGCCCTATGTTATACTATGGGACAGTGCGATTATTGGCATGAGAAAATAATCTCATTCGATATTCGGACCATGTGCACCCATACAAGTCTATGGGTGCACGTAAAACATTGGACTGCACTCGGATGTCATCCAAGTGCAGTCCGATGAACACTCACAGAGACTATGGAGAAGATGGAGAAATTAAGTTCTCCATCTTCTCCATATCTGTGCTGCGAGAGAATCGGATCACACTCAGTTGAAGCTCTGACAGAGTTTGAGCCCAGTGTCATTAGCATAATTGGCCCTATTCTCTTGCATGAGAGAATATATGGCTTAATGAGTGGACCCTAAAACTGAATAGTAGTGACGGACAGGCACCTCACAAGCGGGATCCATGTAGCTCTCAGATGTCATGTAGGTAGGGCTTCATTCCATGGGGTAGGGCTTAATTTCAAGGTATATAAAAAAAATGGACTTCAAATAAAAATTAAATGAACACAAAAAGCACTAATTGTATTTTTTTTTCGTATTTATGTTTGCAGCCCCTTTAAAAACCCTTTGAGGACCAAGGCACATATATGTCCCATAGTTTTAAACTGGAAAAAAATTTGATTGAATAAAATTTAAGGTCCTCAAAGGTTTAAGTAGGTCATAAATTCATATGAATACTTGCTCATACAATTGCACATGCCAAAAGATGAAGAAGAGCAGAATCAAAAATATGACATTAAGTGGAGCACTTACAGGTATTCAAGGTGAAAGAGACCAGCAAAGGCATCGTCTCGAATGACAGTAAATGAGTTAGAATTCAGCAAGCTGAAAATGAAGACAGCAGGTTAGAAGCGAACCAGACTTTATGGTGCTCAGAATTAGTCAAGCAGAATTTATTGACTGCTCTTACAAAGCACTGAGACTCCCGCTGTGTATAGATGGCGCCGTGCGGCCTCCCGCTGTGTATAGATGGCGCCGTGCGGCCTCCCGCTGTGTATAGATGGCACCGTATAGATGGCTACGTGCGGCCTCCTGCTGAGTATACGTGTATAGATGGCTACGTGCGGCCTCCTGCTGAGTATAGATGCCGCACGGCGCTCTCCCCAGACACAGCAGGAGGCCGCACAGCGCCATCTATACTCAGCGGGAGACCGCACGTAGTCATCTATACACAGCAGGAGGCCGCACGGCGACATCTATACTCAGCGGGGGGCCGCACGTAGCCATCTATACACAGCGGGGGGCGCACATAGCCATCTATACACAGCGGGGGGCCGCACGGCGCCGTCTATAATGCACGGAGCCCCCCCAGAGACATCAGGAGGCCGCACGGCGCCAACTATACTCAGCAGTAGGCCGCATGCAGTCATACACACACACAAACATATACAGACACGCATAAACACATTTGAAACACAAAAATACATACAAACAGACATCACACAATGACATCTGCCCACACACACTCACAAACAGACAGACATCACACACACACACACCTGCCCACACACACACACACCTGCCCACACACACACACCTGCCCACATACACATCTGTGTGTGTGTATGTATAGTGTGTGTGTGTATAATGTGTGTGTATGTATACTGTGTGTGTATGTATAGTGTGTGTGTGTATAATGTGTGTGTATGTATACTGTGTGTGTATGTATAGTGTGTGTGTGTATAATGTGTGTGTATGTATACTGTGTGTGTATGTATAGTGTGTGTGTGTATAATGTGTGTGTATGTATACTGTGTGTGTATGTATAGTGTGTGTGTGTATAATGTGTGTGTATGTATACTGTGTGTGTATGTATAGTGTGTGTGTATGTATAGTGTGTGTGTGTGTGTGTGTATAATTTGTGTGTGTGTATTTTTTTTTTAGTTAAAAACAAGTAAAATGCTTGTGGCATCAATATCAAGACTCCAGATATAAGGGCCTATTCACACTGAATTTTGCAATGCATTCATCTCCTCTTTCCAGGCTTCTATCTAAATCCCTGAAAAATGGCATTCAGATGTGCCTTGACATAGCCATTGATTTGAACAAAGGCAAACCGAGGCTAAAGTCTGAATCTTTAGGCTCCATTTTCTCTGCTTTCAGATGTCTCATTCCAGACAGCACAATCCTGAATTTCAGGGATTCAGTTGTAAGCCTTGTGTAAAGACCTGAATGCAGCGCTGAATGTAGTGTGAATAGGTCCTTACATCCTACACCACCTCAGGGGATTGTTGTTATGGAGTATTGCCCCTGGGTGGCCGCAGTTATGACCACCACCAGGGCTCGCGGTCACCCACCCTAACTTTGGTATTCTGGGGAGCTGGTATAATGAATATCTGAGAAGAGCCCTAGAGAAGCAAGAACATTGGACAACCAAGAGGTGGTGGCCTCAAGTCAGGTGTAGTGTTCAACAGGGCAAGACTTTCTAACCTGCCCACACACACACACACACACATATACACACACACACACCTGCCCACACAGACACACACACACACCTGCCCACACAGACACACACACACCTGCCCACACACACACACACACACACACACACCTGCCCACACACATATACACCTGCCCACACACACACACACACACCTGCCCACACACACAAACACCTGCCCACACACAAACACACCTGCCCACACACAAACACACCTGCCCACACACACACACCTGCCCACACACACACACACACCTGCCCACACACATACACACCTGCCCACACACACACACAAACACCTGCCCACACACACACACCTGCCCACACACACACACACCTGCCCCCACACACACACACCTGCCCACACACACATCTGCCCACACAGACACCTGCCCGCAAACACACACACACACCCATATACACACCTGCCCACACACACACACCTGCCCACACACACCCACACCTGCCCACACAGACACCTGCCCACACAGACACCTGCCCACACACATACACACACACACACATATACACACACACATATACACACACACACACACACCTGCCCACACAGACACACACACATATACACACACACATATACACACACAGACACACACCTGCCCACACAGACACCTGCCCCCACAGACACCTGCCAACAAACACACACACACCTGCCCACACACACATCTGCCCACACACACACACACTCACCATCCCCCGGCTCAATTCCTCCTGCCTGCTCTCTCTCTTTTCCGGTGCAGCACTGCAGGCCGGGGCGCACTGTGTGATGTCACAGCTAGGAGACACAGCCGCGCACAGGGCCATGTCTCCTAGCAGTGACGCGGCCGGGCCAGCACAGGGAAGTTAACTGCTGCAGTGCTGGCCCGGCCGATGAAGAAGTAGCGTCGCCCCCTGCTGGGGGAGCGGTCCGGGCCCCCCCCTCCCGCCACTGCTACCGCTATGTGCCGCGGCGGGCCGCACATATAATGAGGGCATTCCGGCATTAGACACCCCGCCTGGAGCCGCGGGCCCCCTGCAGGCTCGGGGCCCTGGGCGGTCGCCCGGATTGCCCTCATTATAATCCGCCTATGGATATAGGGCATGGAAAACGGCATCACAGCTGCAGCGGCTACGCTGGTGGTAGAGGGTCCCTCCGCGTCCGACATCTTCCTCCCCCCTAGTTAACCGTGGCCTACCTTCTGGCGATCCTCTTCTGTAGGCCGCGGCTCCGCTCGCGATGCTCTGGGCGAGGACCTTGCGTTGCTCGGTGATGACGTCGGCATCCGCTGGATCTCCTTCCAGGACCTTGAGCAGCGTCTCAGCGTAGGGTGGGGCTTCAGGTCTCACGCGTTTTTGGACGTCCACGCCCCTCTTCTTCTCGCGTGGCGTCCCGAAGATGGCGCCCGATGGCGGGAAACGGCTCCGATTGGCGGGAAATGGCCCCGAATGGCGGGAAACTTCACTCAGATATGTATAGAGTCTTTTCCAGGCACGCAATACCCGTTTGTGGCGGGTTGGTCACAATTCTGCCGACTGCGCCAAAGCTGACTCGCCCCCTCGGCCGTGGGGTACCCGGAACCGGGCCTTCTAGTGTACGGTGCTGATGGGGGTAGTAGTGGCAACCCGATCCCGTGGCTCAGGGTGGTCAGACCAAATGGTGGCAGTCTATTTATCAGTGTTTTGAATGTCCGACTACGCCACCCGTGGATTGCGGTTGGAGATAACCGCCGCTGCAAGGCAGACCGCTGAGGCTGGTGTTGGTGTGCAGCACAGGGGTAGGATAACTCCCCACGGGAAGAGTGTAGCCTCAGGGCAGTGTAGGTGGATGTTGGGGGTGAAAGTGCAGGCCGCAATAGTAACAGTTCAGAGTCCGCTTCAAACAGTTCAGGGTCTTTATTGTAGATATTATTAATGACCCAACAGTACCGGTTAGGAATGGGCCTGGGTGTCTGAGAGCATTCGGGCGAGCCCCACTGGTCAGGGTGAGTGTGTAGGCCTACCGTTCTCTCTATGCTCTTTCTGACTATCCCCCTTTTCATGGTGTAATAGCCCACGTCCCTGAGCTGGCCGTGTACTTCTCTCCTGTATGGCTTGCGACTCAGGCCTTGGGTACCTGTTGCTTGCTCCTCAATGTACAGGTCCCTCTGTGTGGCGGAGCCTCCAGGCTTCTTAGGCCAAGGGACCTGAAATCCCTCGCAGGTTGGTTCTCTGCTGCTGGGCTTGTAACCCTGACAGCCTCGGACCCCAATGTCCGGTAGATTGGTTCTCTGCCAGGACCGGCTCTCGTCGCCTCTGTCCCTGGCTTGCAGTTTCTCCTCTGCCTCACGGACTCCTCAGCTACAGCTGAACTGTCCCTCCTTCTCTGGGACTAGTCTCACTCCTGAGCTAGGTCTTCCAGTTCTCTCTAACCCTGCCCCCAGTTCCAGCTTTTATAGGGGCAGCCAGCTCCCCCTGCTGGCCTGGGACAGGAGGTGCTGTATGCTAATTGTCCCTAACCAGGGGACCTCCCTCCTGCTTTCAGAAACAGATTATTGTTTGTGGCATCCAGGCCTGGGGTGACACACACACACTGCTCTATATTTAGTATGATGCCCCCACTCCTCCATATATATAGCATGATGGTCCCACTGCTCCATATACAGGTGCATCTCACTAAATTAGAATAGCATCAAAAAGTTAATTTATTTCAGTTCTTCAATACAAAAAGCTGTCTTTCAGCTCATCTGCATTGTTGGGTCTGGTGTCTCTCATCTTTCTCTTGACAATACCCCATAGATTCTCTATAATAGATTCTCTATGGGGTTAAGGTCAGGCGAGTTTGCTGCCAATCAAGCACAGTGATACTGTTGTGTGTAAACCAGGTATTGGTACTTTTGGCCGTGTGGACAGGGGCCAAGTCCTGCTGGAGAATGACATTTCCATCTCCAAAAAGCTTGTCGGCAGAGGGAAGCATGAAGTGCTGTAAAATGTCCTGGTAGACGGCTGTGCTGACTTTGGTCTTGATAAAACACAGTGGACCTACACCAGCAGATGACATGGCCCCCCAAACCATCACTGATTGTGGAGCCTTCACACTAGACCTCAAGCAGCTTGGATTGTGGACTCTCCACTCTTCCTCCAGACTCTGGGACCTTGATTTCCAAATGAAAATTGGAACTCTAGGACCTTGTGGAGTGTGTCAATGACTGCCTTCTGGACATCTGTCAAGTCAGCAGTCTTCCTCATGATTGTGGAGCATACTGAAACAGTATTGAAGAACTGGAATAAATTAACTTTTTGAAGATATTCTAATTTAGTGAGATGCACCTGTGTATACTATGATGGTCCCACTGCCCCACATACATATAGTATAATGGCCCCACTACTCCATATGTAGTATGATGGACCCACTACTCCAGATATATAGTAGGATGGCTCCACTGCCCGATCATTTAAGAAAATAAAGTTTATTCTCACTTAATCCTGATTCCCTACATCACGGCCTCAGTCTCCTCTTCCATGGCGGGACTGCAGAGCAGAGCGATGCAATGATGTCACCGAGCCACCTGCGTGAGTATGCTGATGACGCGCCCCTGGGCCTGTGTCGCGCTGCGTTGCGCATGCGGGAGCTTACCCGGAGCCGGATCTGTTGAGGGTTGTAGTCTCGTGGCGGTGACCCGGTCCGTGCCCAGGGAGTCAGACTAAGTGGCGCTGTATCAGCGGTAGATGTAGGACGACTACGCCACCCGTTGAATGCAGCTATGGAGCTGCCGCTGCAGGGCAGACCGCTGAGGCCGGTGGTAGAATAGTGCAGCGTAGATGGTATAACCCCCAACGGGAGGGGTATGGCCTCAGGGCAGCCGACGTGGATGATGGGGGTAGCAGGAACCACTCAGAGACGATGCGGTGTAGTTCAGGGTCTTTACTGGTGACAAAGATAGACCCTCCCGGAGTACTGGCTAGCGATTGGGGCCTGGTCAGTCCTTGAGCAGATGGGATCTCCCCTGGCCAGGCGGAGTTGTAGGCCTCCCAAACTGACTGTACTCTTCTGGCTACCTTACTAGAAGCGAGTATAAGTAGCCCACGTCCCTGAGTGTACCGTGTGGTGCTCACCCGTATGGCCGGTGACTCGGGGCCTTCTAGTAGCTTCCGCTCCACGACGGCGGTGCTGGTCCCATGCGTGTGACCGTGCCTTCGGGTTTCTTGGCCAGAGGACCTGAAATCCCCTGCCTGACGGATTCTGCTGCTGGGTAGGAGTTAGTCCCCACAGCCTCGGACTCCGGATCCGGTAAGAAATCTTCTCAGTCAGGGCGAGCTCTGCAGCTGCCAGCCCCTGACTCTTTGTAACACTGCTCCCACAGAGCTCCTGTTGTTTCTTCCTATATTTGCTTCTTTTCTCTGTCTCTACTTCTTCTCTACTCACTAACCCTGCCTCAGCCCTAGGTTTATATAGGGGAAGTTCTTCCCCTCCCAGGACTGGGCAGGAGGTGTGGCATGCATAGGATCCCTGACCAAGAGACCTCCCACCTGCTCTCAGACGTAATATCTCTATCACTGTGGCAACCAGACCCCTGGGGTGTCACATTCCCCCCTAGTGAAATTTAGTACTCCGGGACTAAACATATTTTTGGAAAAACATAACAAGGTATAACAATAACAATACAATAAAGAAACACATAAAGGTGGTCACGGCATGTCCGTAACCGGGTGCAGTCTTTGAAGAAAGCAAGGTGTCCATTTCACCAAAACAGGGAGACGTAACCAGGTAGGGGTCTGTTCTGCCCCGAGTCCTTAACAGTCTTTAGTCCGTCCTGGGTTACGCTCCAACTATGTACACAGGATTCCCGGTAAATCCACCAAAGACTCCTATAAACAACTAGAAACACATAATTATACACAAGCAACAAGAAAAACAGGTAACCACAAATAAAACAACTTATACATTTCAAATCCTCCAACGTGCGGGTAACTGGCCTCTAGTGGCCCTAGTGGACCTACGGAGCTGACTGTCTAGCCCTGAACTACAGGGTGTAGGAGCTGTCAAGGGTAAACTGGGCAGCTGTCTACCGGCTCTTTGGCTCACTAGGGGTACGGCAGGCTCACTATAAGCAGAGGGTTGATCCTCCTGTTCTGCTTGTGTGGAGTCTTCTGCCTCCTGGACCGGCTGCTCTTCCAGCTCTACCTGTCGCTCCGTAGGTGCTTGGGATGCTGGTTGGAGGAAGGTGAGTACGGGTACCACAACTGCGCCATTGACTTGAGTCCAAGACCGAGGGAAGTCTCCGAGCACAGTACTAACCATGTCTTCCCTTTCCTCTACGGGTCGAGGGTCTTCTTGTTCCTCTTCAGGGTTCCGTAGCTGTTCGGGACACTTCTTCAGGTGATCCCGGGATACAATGGTTGTGGTTTCACCTCCGTCTTTACTGATGGTACAGACCTTTGGGTTGTCGTGGCTTGAGGGCAGTACGGTGTACGGGTCCTTCTCCCACTGGTCGTCCAACTTGTGGAGCCGTCTTTTTCTCTTCAAGACCTGCTCTCCGGGTACCAGGGGAACAGCGGGAGCATACTGGTTGTAAGTTTTCTCTTGTCTTTCCCTAGCCTGACAGAGACTTCGCTCCACGCTCTCCTGTACTCTCCGGTACTGCTGCTGCCTCTCTGTGTCCCAGTCTGCTTCTGCTGAAGTGTCCTCGGGTGTCAGGACTCCCATTTCCAGGTCAACAGGTAACTTACCAGGTCTCGCCCTCATTAGGTAAGCCGGGGTACAGTTGGTGGAACCTACCGGGATGTGGTTGTATAGGTCCACCAGATCGGGCAGCTTCTCAGGCCACAGACCGCGTTCTTCCAGGGGCAACGTTTTCAGAAGATCCATTACCACCTGGTTCATTTTCTCACAAAGTCCATTAGTTTGCGGATGATAGGGTGTCGTCCTTATCTTCCGGCAGCCATACAGAGTGCAGAATTCTTGGAAGACCTCCGCTTCAAAGGCAGGTCCCTGGTCTGTCAACACTTGGTCCGGGTACCCGTGTGGACGGCAGAAATGCTGCTGGAAGGCTCTAGCTGCTGTTCGAGCTGTTAAGTCCTTGACGGGGACGACAACCAAGAACCGGGAGTAGTGATCCACGATGGTTAGTGCGTAGACGTAGCCACTTCTGCTTGGGGTCAGTTTTACATGATCCAAGGCTACCAGTTCCAACGGCTGCCGGGTGACGATGGACTGCAGGGGAGTCTTCTGGCTGGCACGGTCCTTCCTTCTTAGGTTGCACGGGCCACAGTCTCTGCACCACCTCTCGATGGTTCCCCTCATGCCTACCCAGTGGAACCGCTCGCGCAGCAGGAACTCCAGCTTCTTCCATCCGAAGTGTCCAGCCCCGTCGTGGTATGCCTCCATCACCATGGCTGCGTCTCTTCGTGGCACCACTACTTGCCAGATTAGTTCATGCGTCCGGGAGTTAACCATTCTGCGGCACAACTTCCCCTTGTAAAGGAACAGTCTACTCTTTTCTGCCCACAGTTGCTTGGCTTCCTCCGGAGCGTCTGGGTCAAGGCGAGCCTCTGGCCGAGTCAGCATCTCCTTCACCAGCCGGACGGCAGGGTCACTGTCCTGCGTTTCCGCCCAGTTGTAGTGAGGTAAGGGGTTAAGCGTAGCGCCTTGCTTGCTCCTTACCCGATGGGAATACTGGATAGTCCCATGACGGTGAAACGCGGGGAGTTCGACTTCTTCCAGTCCCTCTGGATCTTCTCCTACGTCCGGTAGGTTTGGCATCCTGGACAGGGCGTCCGCGTTGGTATTGGAGCGTCCTGCCCGGTATTTGATGGTGAACTCCTAGTTGGACAGGCGGGCCATCCATCTCTGCTCTAGGGCACCGAGTCTTGCCGTGTCCAGGTGTGTCAACGGGTTGTTATCCGTGTACACGACGAACCGGGAAGAAGCGAGGTAGTGCTTAAAGCGTTCGGTGACTGCCCACACCACTGCCAGGAACTCTAGCTTAAATGAGCTGTAATTCTCAGGGTTTCTTTCGGTGGGTCGCAGTTTTCGGCTGGCGTAAGCGATTACTCGCTCTTTCCCCTGCTGGATCTGGGACAGCACGGCTCCTAGCCCGATGTTACTTGCGTCGGTGTAGAGGATAAAGGGCTGGCTGTAATCCGGGTACGCCAGGATTTCATCCCCCGTGAGGGCCATCTTCAGCTGGCGGAAGGACTCTTCTTCCAGCTTCTCCCATCTGAAGGGTGGCTTCTGGTTCTTGGCCTTCCTGGACTGGCCTATCAGGAGGTCCTGCATAGGAGCTGCCTTTTTGGTGAAACCGGGTATGAACCTTCGGTAGTAGCCTACCAACCCGAGGAACTGCCTCACTTCCTTTACGCTGGAGGGGCTTGGCCATTCCTTAATTGCGGTGATCTTATCAGGGTCGGGAGCCACTCCGTCAGCACTCACCACGTGTCCCAGGTACTGCACCTTTGGCTTCAGGAGGTGACACTTGGAGGGTTTCACCTTTAGGCCGTAACTTGCCAGAGCTTCGAACACTTCCGCCAGGTGTTTCAGGTGGTCCTCGTAGGTCTTGGAATAGACGATGACATCGTCCAGGTATAACAGGACCGTCTCAAAGTTTCGGTGTCCCAGACAGCATTCCATCAATCGCTGGAAGGTTCCTGGTGCGTTGCAGAGTCCGAACGGCATGCAGGTAAACTCGCTAAGTCCCATCGGGGTGGTGAATGCGGTCTTCTCCCGGTCCGCCTCTGCTACAGGAACCTGCCAGTACCCGCTAGTGAGATCCAAGGTGGAGAAGAAGTTAGCAGATTTTAAAGCAGCCAAAGACTCCTCTATTCTTGGTAAGGGGTACGCATCTTTGTGTGTGATACGGTTAATTTTCCGGTAATCTACACACATTCTCATGGTGTTATCTTTCTTTTTGACCAAGACTAGTGGAGCTGCCCAGGGGCTACAGCTATCCCTGATTACCCCAGCCTCCTTCATGTCTCTAAGCATCCCCTTGGCGTGTTGGTAGTGTGCAGGGGGTACGGGTCGATACCTCTGTTTTATGGGAGGATGGTCTCCCGTGGGGATGTGGTGTTCTACCCCCTTGACTCGCCCGAAGTCTAACGGGTGTTTACTAAACACTCTCTCGTACTCTCGAACCACCCGGTAGACTCCCTGTTTCTGGTGGGAGGGAGTGGAGTCAGTACCCAAATGTAGTTGCTGACACCAATCCTCCATTATTTTCGTAGAGCCGTTACCTTCCTCCGGGTGAGATGGAGGCAAGGGTTCCACAGACTGTATAGAATTTTGGTTGATAGTATATAATTTGGCTAGCGTAGCATACCGGGGCAGGTATACTTCCCTTTTCCCGATATTTATTATACGAACGGGCACCCTCCCATGGCGTACATCAACTACCCCCCGTGCTGTCAAAATGGTGGGCCTACTGTCTGAGTAGACTGGTTCTACCATGGCCTGGTAATCCCTACCTCTCAGACCAATAGCTGCCCGGCACCAAATCATCATTTCACTTTTCGGGGGCATGGCAATAGGGAAAGGGTCACACATTCTTACGCTACCAATCTCACCACCGGAGAGTTCCACCTGTTGCCGTCGCATCAGCGCCCGGATCTCTTTCTGGAGCACTCGCTGCTGGCCGGCGCTGGCGTTCTTGGCAACCTGCTGTAAAATGAAAATCACCTCTGCAAGACAATTTTCAATCACATTAGTTCCTAGAGTTATCTTTGGGTGACTCTCGCGCTTGTCAATGTCTACAATGATCAGTCCCTGTGCTGCCAGTTCGACTCTACCGATTTTAATGGTCATTTCTTTAAATCCGATCTGTGGCACGGGCTGACCATTACTGGCGATGATACTCAAGTCGTCGTCTGGATAGCGGGTGATATCCGAGTCATTCCAGAACTGCTTGAAGAGCACGTACGGGATGGTGGTGACGTGTGACCCGGTGTCCAGTAGGGCACTCATAGGGATGCCATCCAGTACCACAGGCAAGACTGGACGTCCTCCCACATATTTGTCGCGCCAGTTCGATGGGCCTGGTGATCTTTTTCCTGGGGGTTGGCCCTCTACCCCAGGTTGTGCCAGTTTAAAGGACAGTACCTTGCCATATGTCCGGGTTGATTGCAGCGGCGGCAGATGGGTTGTTCGTCCTCGTTGTATCGGTCGCTGGGTCTTCCTCTGGCCGGTGGGGTCCTCCTTGGTCGACGCCACGGGATGTCCTCCGGTCCGGATGCCAGCTGGATCTTCCCTGGAGTGGAAACCTGTAAAGACTGCACAGTTCGGGTTAGCGCAGCAACGCTTTTAGCTAGCTCTTGGACCTGATGGTGCAGGTCCGGAGCCGGGTCATTGTTCAAAGCCTGCGCATCAGCCCCCACAGGCCCTGCCGACAAGGGCGCCGCCTCCTGGTGGTAAGCGGTAGTAGGGCGCCTGTGGGTCACAACGCCACCCGGTGCCGGTTCTCGGAGCACCCGGATGGCTCTGTCCTTGAACTGTGCAAATCCCAGATGAGGGTCCTGTAAGGCCATTGCCCGCAACTGGGTTCGGTGGGCATTGCAATATAAACCCTCTATAAATTGTTCAGTTAACAGCCTGTCCTCGTCTCCCACGCCGTCAGGGTCGGTCTGCTTAATGGCTCTCAGGGCTTCTTGTAGGTTTAATGCATAGTCCCTTATACTCTCATGTGCCCGCTGTTTGCACCCGTAGAATCTGAGCTTGATCTCGGCTGAGGTGCGGGTATCAAAGGTGTCCCTCAGCCGGGTTAGTATCCCTGCGACAGTCCTCCCCCCAGGTGGCCAGGACTTTACCTCCCTTTGGGCTGCCCCGGTTAATTGGGCCACCAGGATGCTCACTTTTTGCTCTTCTGTGAGGGGGTACACCTGGAAGAGGCTATCCAGTTTTTCTCTAAAGTCCTGCAGGGTATGTGACTCCCCTGAGTACTGGGGTAGCCAGGCTGCCCCCGGGATATAGGGCATGGTGAAAGGCATGACCGCAACAGCGGTGGCGCTGGCGGGGGTTGGAGCGGTGAAGCTCTCCTCCGTATCCGACATCCTTCTCCCCCCTAGTGGACCGTGGTCTACCTTGCGATGATCCTCTTCCGTAGGCCGCGGCTCCGCAGTGGATCGTCAGGGTTGAGGACCTTCCGTCGCGCTCCTGTGACGTCGGCGTCTGCTGGGCTCCTTCCAGGACCTTACGCAGCGTCCGGACGTGAGGCGGGGCTTCAGTTCTCGCGCGCTTTCGGAGTCCACGCCCCTCTTCTTCCCGCGCGGCGTCTTCAAGATGGCGGCCAACGGCGGGAAAACTCCACGGATGGCGAGAAGAAGGCTGAAGATGGCGCCGGATGGCGGGAAAACCTCACGGATGGCGGGAAGAAGGCTGAAGATGGCGCCGGACGGCGGGAATCTTCACGGATGGCGGGAAGAAGGCTGAAGATGGCGCCGGATGGCGGGAAAACTTCACGGATGGTAAGTTTTTAAAAGTCTCTTTTTCAGGCACGCATTACCCGGTGGTTGCGGGCACGAAATCCTGCCGACTACGCCAAAAGTTGACGCGCCCCTGGGCCTGTGTCGCGCTGCGTTGCGCATGCGGGAGCTTACCCGGAGCCGGATCTGTTGAGGGTTGTAGTCTCGTGGCGGTGACCCGGTCCGTGCCCAGGGAGTCAGACTAAGTGGCGCTGTATCAGCGGTAGATGTAGGACGACTATGCCACCCGTTGAATGCAGCTATGGAGCTGCCGCTGCAGGGCAGACCGCTGAGGCCGGTGGTAGGATAGTGCAGCGTAGATGGTATAACCCCCAACGGGAGGGGTATGGCCTCAGGGCAGCCGACGTGGATGATGGGGGTAGCAGGAACCACTCAGAGACGATGCGGTGTAGTTCAGGGTCTTTACTGGTGACAAAGATAGACCCTCCCGGAGTACTGGCTAGCGATTGGGGCCTGGTCAGTCCTTGAGCAGATGGGATCTCCCCTGGCCAGGCGGAGTTGTAGGCCTCCCAAACTGACTGTACTCTTCTGGCTACCTTGCTAGAAGCGAGTATAAGTAGCCCACGTCCCTGAGTGTACCGTGTGGTGCTCACCCGTATGGCCGGTGACTCAGGGCCTTCTAGTAGCTTCCGCTCCACGACGGCGGTGCTGGTCCCATGCGTGTGACCGTGCCTTCGGGTTTCTTGGCCAGAGGACCTGAAATCCCCTGCCTGACGGATTCTGCTGCTGGGTAGGAGTTAGTCCCCACAGCCTCGGACTCCGGGTCCGGTAAGAAATCTTCTCAGTCAGGGCGAGCTCTGCAGCTGCCAGCCCCTGACTCTTTGTAACACTGCTCCCACAGAGCTCCTGTTGTTTCTTCCTATATTTGCTTCTTTTCTCTGTCTCTACTTCTTCTCTACTCACTAACCCTGCCTCAGCCCTAGGTTTATATAGGGGAAGTTCTTCCCCTCCCAGGACTGGGCAGGAGGTGTGGCATGCATAGGATCCCTGACCAAGAGACCTCCCACCTGCTCTCAGATGTAATATCTCTATCACTGTGGCAACCAGACCCCTGGGGTGTCACACTGACATCTCGTTAACCGCAGGCCTATGGCGATCTGTGGCATATGAAAGAGATAGTGAGAGGGCAGGGAGCTTGTGTCTCACTGCTTTATCATGCGACGCCTCTGCATAAAAGACATTAGGGCTACATTAGCTACGTCACAGAAGACACTGGAGCTGGAGTATATAGAATAGGAGACACTGGAGCTGGAGTATATAGAATAGGAGACACTGGGGCTGGCGTATATTCATCACGGGATACATTGGGGCTAGAGCATATGACGCGCCCCTGGGCCTGTGTCGCGCTGCGTTGCGCACGCGGGAGCCTACCCGGAGCCGGATCAGTGGAGGGTTGTAGTCTCGTGGCGGTGACCCGGTCCGTGCCCAGGGAGTCAAACTAGATGGCAGTCTATTAGTAGTAAATAGTTGATGACTACGCCACCCGTTGAGTGCAGCCAGGAAGCTGCTGCTGCAGGGCAGACCGCTGAGGCCGGTGGTAGGATTGTGCAGCGTGATAGTATAACCCCCAACGGGAGAGGTATGGCCTCAGGGCAGCCGACGTGGATGATGGGGGTAGCAGGAACCACTCAGAGACGGTACGGTGTAGTTCAGGGTCTTTACTGGTAACAACGACAGACCCTCCCGGAGTACTTGCTAGCAAACGGGGCCTGGTCAGTCTTTGAGCAGATGGGATCTCCCCTGGCCAGGCGTAGTTGTAGGCCTCCCAAACTGACTGTACTCTTCTGGCTACCTTGCTAGAAGCTGATGTAAGTAGCCCACGTCCCTGAGTGTACCGTGTGGTGCTCACCCGTATGGCCGGTGACTCGGGGCCTTCTAATGGCTTCCGCTCCACGATGGCGGTGCTGGTCCCACGCGTGTGACCGTGCCTTCGGGCTTCTGGGCCAGAGGACCTGAAATCCCCTGCCTGACGGATTCTGCTGCTGGGTAGGAGTTAGTCCCCACAGCCTCGGACTCCGGGTCCGGTAAAGAATCTTCTTAGTCAGGGCGAGCTCTGCAGCTGCCAGCCCCTGACTCCTTGTAACTCTGCTGTTTCCTATGCTGCTTCTTGTCTCCACTCTCCTTGTCTGACTCACCCTGCCTCAGCCCCGGGTTTATACAGGGGAAGTTCTTCCCCTCCCAAGACTGGGCAGGAGGTGTGGCATGCACAGGATCCCTGACCAAAGGACCTCCCACCTGCTCTCAGACATAACATTACATTACTGTGGAAAACCAGACCCCTGGGGTGCCACATTCCCCCCTAGTGAAATTTAGTACTCCGGGACTAAACACATTTAGAAAAACATAACAAAGTATAACAATAACAATACTATAAGAAAAACACATAAGATGGTTACGGCGTGTCCGCAACCGGATGCAGTCTTTGAAGAAAAGCAAAGGTGTCCATTTCACCAACACAGGGAGACGTAACCAGGTAGGGGTCTGTCCTACCCCGAGTCCTTAACAGTCTCTAGTCCATCCTGGGTTACGCTCCAACTATATACAAGGATTCCCGGTAAATCCACCAAGGTTTCCTAAAAACAACTGGAAACACAAAATTATACACAAGCAACAATACACAGATAAACATAAATAAAACTATTTTTACACTTCAAATTCTCCAGCGTGCGGGTAACTGGCCTCTAGTGGCCCTAGTGGACCTACGGAGCTGACTGTCTGGCCCTGAACTACAGGGTGTAGGAGCTGTCAAGGGTAAACTGGGCAGCTGTCTACCGGCTCTTTGTCTCACTAGGGGTACGGCAGGCTCACTATAAGCAGAGGGTTGATTCTCCTGTTCTACTCGTGTGGAGTCTTCTGCCTCCTGGACCGGCTGTTCTTCCAGCTCTACCCGTTGCTCCGTAGGTTCTTGGGATGATGGTTGGAGGAAGGTGAGTACGGGTACCACAACTGCACCATTGACTTGAGTCCAAGACCGAGGGAAGTCCCCGAGCACGGTACTAACCATATCTTCCCTTTCTCCCACGGGTCGATGGTCTTCTTGTTCCTCTTCAGGGTTCCTCAGTTGTTCGGGACACTTCTTCAGGTGGTCCCGGGATACAATGGCTGTGGTTTCCCCTCCGTCTTTACTGATGGTACAGACCTTCGGGCTCTCGTGGCTTGAGGGCAGTACGGTGTACGGGTCCTTCTCCCACTGGTCATCCAACTTGTGGAGCCGTCTTTTCCTCTTCAAGACCTGCTCTCCGGGTACCAGGGGAACAGCGGGAGCATACTGGTTGTAAGTCTTCTCTTGTCTTTCCCTAGCCTGACAGAGACTTCGCTCCACGCTCTCTTGTACTCTCCGGTACTGCTGCTGCCTCTCTGTGTCCCAGTCTGTTTCTGGTGAAGTGTCCTCAGGTGTCAGGACTCCCATTTCCAGGTCAACAGGTAACTTACCAGGTCTCGCCCTCATTAGGTAAGCCGGGGTACAGTTGGTGGAACCTACCGGGATGTGGTTGTATAGGTCCACCAGATCGGGCAACTTCTCAGGCCACAGACTGCGTTCTTCCAGGGGCAATGTTTTTAGAAGATCCATTACCACCTGGTTCATTTTTTCACAAAGTCCATTAGTTTGCGGATGGTAGGGTGTCGTCCTTATCTTCCGGCAGCCATACAGATTGCAGAATTCCTGGAAGACCTCCGCTTCAAAGGCAGGTCCCTGGTCTGTCAGCACTTGGTCCGGGTACCCGTGTGGACGGCAGAAGTGCTGCTGGAAGGCTCTAGCTGCTGTTTGAGCCGTTAAGTCCTTGACGGGGACGACAACCAAGAACCGGGAGTAATGATCCACGATGGTTAACGCGTAGACGTAGCCACTTCTGCTTGGGGTCAGTTTTACATGATCCAAGGCTACCAGTTCCAACGGTTGCCGGGTGACGATGGACTGCAGGGGAGTCTTCTGGCTGGCCCGGTCCTTCCTTCTCAGATTGCACGGGCCACAGTCTCTGCACCACTTCTCGATGGTTCCCCTCATGCCTACCCAGTGGAACCGCTCGCGCAGCAGGAACTCCAGCTTTTTCCACGAGAAGTGTCCAGCTCCGTCGTGGTATGCCTCCATCACCATGGCTGCGTCTCTTTGTGGCACCACTACTTGCCAGAGTAGTTCATGCGTCCGGGAGTTGACCATTCTGCGGCACAACTTCCCCTTGTAAAGGAATAGTCGACTCTTCTCCGCCCATAGTTGTTTGGCTTCCTCCGGAGCGTCTGGTTCAAGGCGAGCCTCCGGCCGAGTCAGCATCTCCTTCACCAGTCGGACGGCAGGGTCGCTGTCTTGCGTTTCCGCCCAGTTGTAGTGGGGTAAGGGGTTCAACGTAGCAGCCTGCTTACCCCTTACCCGGTGGGAATATTGGATAGTCCCATGACGGTGGAACGCAGGGAGTTCAACTTCTTCCAGTCCCTCCGGATCTTCTCCTTCGTCCGGCAGGTTGGGCATCCTGGACAGGGCATCCGCGTTAGTATTGGAGCGTCCTGCCCGGTATTTGATTGTGAACTCGTAGTTGGACAGACGGGCCATCCACCTCTGCTCCAGGGCACCGAGTCTTGCCGTGTCCAGGTGTGTCAACGGGTTGTTATCCGTGTATACGGTGAACCGGGAAGAAGCGAGGTAATGCCTAAAGCGCTCGGTGACTGCCCATACCACGGCCAGGAACTCTAGCTTAAATGAGCTGTAATTCTCGGGGTTCCTTTCGGTGGGTGCAGTTTTCGGCTGGCATAGCAGATTACTCGTTCTCTCCCCTGCTGAATCTGGGACAATACGGCTCCTAGCCCGATGTTACTGGCGTCGGTGTAGAGGATGAAGGGCTGGCTATAGTCCGGGTACGCCAAGATTTCATCCCCCGTGAGGGCCATCTTCAGCTGGCGGAAGGACTCTTCTTCTAGCTCTTCCCATTTGAAGGGCGGCTTCTGGTTCTTGGCCTTTCGGGACTGGCCTATCAGGAGGTCCTGCATAGGCGCTGCCTTTTTGGTGAAACCGGGAATAAACCTTCGGTAGTAGCCTACCAACCCTAGGAACTGCCGCACTTCTTTTACGCTGGAGGGGCTTGGCCATCCCTTAATTGCGGTGATCTTATCGGGGTCGGGAGCCACTCCGTCAGCGCTCACCACGTGTCCCAGGTATTGCACCTTTGGTTTCAGGAGGTGACACTTGGAGGGTTTCACCTTTAGGCCGTAACTCGCCAGAGCTTCGAACACCTCCGCCAGGTGTTTCAGGTGGTCCTCATAAGTTTTGGAGTATACGATGACATCGTCCAGGTACAACAGGACCGTCTCGAAGTTTCTGTGGCCCAGACAGCACTCCATTAATCGTTGGAAGGTTCCTGGGGCGTTGCAGAGTCCGAACGGCATGCAGGTGAACTCGCTAAGTCCCATCGGGGTGGTGAATGCGGTCTTCTCCCGGTCCGCCTCTGCTACAGGAACCTGCCAGTACCCGCTAGTGAGATCCAAGGTAGAGAAGAAGTTAGCAGATCTTAAAGCAGCCAATGACTCCTCTATCCTTGGTAAGGGGTACGCATCCTTGTGTGTGATACGGTTGATTTTCCGGTAATCTACA
This sequence comes from Phyllobates terribilis, assembly GCF_046119375.1. Taxonomy (NCBI): domain Eukaryota; kingdom Metazoa; phylum Chordata; class Amphibia; order Anura; family Dendrobatidae; genus Phyllobates; species Phyllobates terribilis. The sequence continues at coordinate 951,354 of NW_027362998.1, read as the reverse complement.
CACATCCTCATGGTGTTGTCTTTCTTTTTGACTAAAACTAGTGGGGCTGCCCAGGGGCTACAGCTATCCCGGATTACCCCAGCCTCCTTCATGTCTCTAAGCATCCCCTTGGCGTGTTGGTAATGTGCAGGGGGTACGGGTCGATACCTCTCTTTTATGGGAGGATGATCTCCCGTGGGGATGCGGTGTTCTACCCCCTTGACTCGCCCGAAGTCTAACGGGTGTTTACTAAACACTCTCTCATACTCTTGAACCACCCGATAGACTCCTTGTTTCTGATGTGAGGGAGTGGAATCAGTACCCAAATGTAGTTGCTGACACCAGTCCTCCATGTCTTTCTTAGAGCCGTTACCTTCCTCCGGGTGAGATGGAGGCAAGGGTTCCACAGATTGTATAGAATTTTGATTAGTGGTATATAATTTGGCTAGCGTGGCATACCGGGGCAGGTACACTTCCCTCTCCCCGATATTTATTATGCGAATGGGCACCCTCCCATGGCGTACATTGACCACCCCCCGTGCTGTCAAAATGGTGGGCCTACTGTCTGAGTAAACTGGTTCTACCATTGCCTGGTAATCTCTACCTCTCAGACCAATAGCTGCCCGGCACCAAATCATCATTTCACTTTTTGGGGGCATGGCAATAGGAAAAGGGTCACACATTCTTACGCTACCAATCTCACCGCCGGAGAGTTCCACTTGTTGCCGTTGCATCAGTGCCCGGATCTCTTTCTGGAGCACCCGCTGCTCGCCGGAGCTGGCGTTCTTGGCAACCTGCTGTAAAAGGAAAATCACCTCTGCAAGACAATTTTCAATTACGTTAGTTCCTAGAGTTATTTTTGGGTGACTCTCATGTTTATCAATATCTACAATGATCAGTCCCTGTGCGGCCAGTTCGACTCTACCGATTTTGAGGGTCACCTCTTTAAATCCGATCTGTGGCACGGGCTGGCCATTGCTGGCGATGATACTCAAGTCGTCGTCAGGGTAGCGGGTAATATCCGAGTCATTCCAGTACTGCTTGAAGAGCACGTACGGGATGGTGGTGACCTGTGACCCGGTATCCAGTAGGGCACTCATGGGAATGCCATCCAGTACCACAGGCAAGACTGGACGTCCTCCCACATATCTGTCGCGCCAGTTCGATGGGCCTGGTGATCTTTTTCCTGGGGGTTGGCCCTCTACCCCAGGTTGTGCCCGTTTAAAGAACAGTACCTTTCCATATGTCCGGGTTGATTGCAGCGGCGGCAGATGGGTCGTCCGTCCTCGCTGTATCGGTCACTGGGTCTTCCTCTGGCCGGTGGGGTCCTCCTTGGTCGACGCCACGGGATGTCCTCCGGTCCGGATGCCAGCTGGATCTTCCCTGGGGTGGAAACCTGTAAAGACTGCACAGTTCGGGTTAGCGCAGCAACGCTCTTAGCTAGCTCTTGGACCTGATGGCGTAGGTCTGGAGCCGGGTCATTGTCCAAAGCCTGCGCATCAGCTCCCACAGGCCCTGCCGACAAGGGCGCCGCCTCCTGGTGGTAAGTGATAGCTGGGCGCCTGTGGGTCACAACGCCACCCGGTGCCGGTTCTCGGAGCACCCGGATGGCTCTGTCCTTGAACTGTGCAAAGTCCAGATGGGGATCCTGTAAGGCCATTGCCCGCAACTGGGTTCGGTGGGCATTGCAATATAAACCCTCTATAAATTGTTCAGTCAACAGCCTGTCCTCGTTTCCCACCCCATCAGGGTCGGTCTGCTTTATGGCCCTCAGGGCCTCTTGTAGGTTTAGTGCATAGTCCCTTATACTCTCATGCGCTCGCTGCTTGCACCCGTAGAATCTAAGCTTAATCTCGGCTGAGGTGCGGGTATCAAAGGTGTCCTTCAGCCGGGTTAGTATCCCTGCGACAGTCTTCCTCCCAGGTGGCCAGGACTTTACTTCCCTTTTGGCTGCCCCGGTTAGTTGGGCCACCAGGATGCTCACTTTTTGCTCTTCTGTGAGGGGGTACACCTGGAAGAGGCTATCCAGCTTTTCTCTAAAGTCATGCAGGGTATGTGACTCCCCTGAGTACTGGGGTAGCCAAGCTGCTCCCGGGATATAGGGCATGGTGAAGGGCATAACTGCAGCAGCGGTAGCGCTGGCGGGGGTTGAGGCAGTGAAGCTCTCCTCCGTATCCGACATCTTCCTCCCCCCTAGTGGACCGTGGCCTACCTTGCGATGATCCTGTTCCGTAGGCCGCGGCTCCGCAGTGGATCGTCAGGGTTGAGGACCTTCCGTCGCGCTCCTGTGACGTCGGCGTCTGCTGGGCTCCTTCCAGGACCTTACGCAACGTCCGGACGTGAGGCGGGGCTTCAGTTCTCGCGCGCTTTCGGAGTCCACGCCCCTCTTCTTCCCGCGCGGCGTCCTCAAGATGGCGTCCAATGGCGGGAAAACTCCACGGATGGCGGGAAGAAGGTCGAAGATGGCGCCGGATGGCGGGAAAACTTTGCGGATGGCGGGAAGAAGGTAGAAGATGGCGCCGGATGGCGGGAAACCTCCACGGATAGCGGGAATCTTCACCACTGGTAAGTTTGAACAGTCTTTGCTTTTCAGGCACGCAGTACCCGGTGGTTGCGGGCACGAAATCCTGCCGACTACGCCAAAGTTGACGCGCCCCTGGGCCTGTGTCGCGCTGCGTTGCACACGCGGGAGCCTACCCGGAGCCGGATCAGTGGAGGGTTGTAGTCTCGTGGCGGTGACCCGGTCCGTGCCCAGGGAGTCAAACTAGATGGCAGTCTATTAGTAGTAAATAGTTGATGACTACGCCACCCGTTGAGTGCAGCCAGGAAGCTGCTGCTGCAGGGCAGACCGCTGAGGCCGGTGGTAGGATTGTGCAGCGTGATAGTATAACCCCCAACGGGAGAGGTATGGCCTCAGGGCAGCCGACGTGGATGATGGGGGTAGCAGGAACCACTCAGAGACGGTACGGTGTAGTTCAGGGTCTTTACTGGTAACAACGACAGACCCTCCCGGAGTACTTGCTAGCAAACGGGGCCTGGTCAGTCTTTGAGCAGATGGGATCTCCCCTGGCCAGGCGTAGTTGTAGGCCTCCCAAACTGACTGTACTCTTCTGGCTACCTTGCTAGAAGCTGATGTAAGTAGCCCACGTCCCTGAGTGTACCGTGTGGTGCTCACCCGTATGGCCGGTGACTCGGGGCCTTCTAATGGCTTCCGCTCCACGATGGCGGTGCTGGTCCCACGCGTGTGACCGTGCCTTCGGGCTTCTGGGCCAGAGGACCTGAAATCCCCTGCCTGACGGATTCTGCTGCTGGGTAGGAGTTAGTCCCCACAGCCTCGGACTCCGGGTCCGGTAAAGAATCTTCTTAGTCAGGGCGAGCTCTGCAGCTGCCAGCCCCTGACTCCTTGTAACTCTGCTGTTTCCTATGCTGCTTCTTGTCTCCACTCTCCTTGTCTGACTCACCCTGCCTCAGCCCCGGGTTTATACAGGGGAAGTTCTTCCCCTCCCAAGACTGGGCAGGAGGTGTGGCATGCACAGGATCCCTGACCAAAGGACCTCCCACCTGCTCTCAGACATAACATTACATTACTGTGGAAAACCAGACCCCTGGGGTGCCACACATATACATCACAGAAGAAGCTGGAGTATATAGAATAGGAGACACTGGGGCTGGAGTATATAGAATAGGAGACACTGGGGCTGGCGCATATACAGTTCTGCCCAAAAGTTTACATACCCCGGCAGAATTTTTCTTTTCTTGGCCTTGTTTCAGAGAAAATGAATGATAACAAAAACACTTTTTCTCCACTCATGGTTATTGGTTGGGGAAGCTATTTACTGTCACATTTCTGTGTTTTCTCTTTTTAAATCTTAATGACAACTAGTGATGAGCGAGCATGCTCGCTACTGCTCGGTGCTCGCCTGAGTATCTCACTGCTCGAGATGCTCTGCGCTCACCGAGTATTTCCGGGTTGGTCGGGCGGGAAGTCGGGTCCCCTCCCTGCATGTTTGCCGCTCTTTACAGAGCCAATGAACATGCAGGTATTGCCTGCCATGCACTGTAATGCCATAGCCATGTTGGTTGTGGGCATTACAGTGATTGGCTGGCCGCACAGCGTCATCAGGTGTATATCTGACCTGGCGCCGCCATGCTCATCACAGTCACTCCGGATCAGACAGTGTAGGGAGAGCTGCTGCTGCGTTAGGGAGAGATTTGATCGTGCATTAGGTAGTGTAGTGAGAAAAACCGCACATTACACATATCCATCTCAACAAACAGTCCTTCTGAGGACTAATCCATCTGCAGAGATATCAGGCAGGCAGTGTATATAGGCAGGCAGGCAGTGTATATAGCAGACTGCAGTGCATATAGCACAAGAGGCTCCATTCCAATTCTGCCTTCTGCTGCTGTTAGATATTTCTATACAAAGGCCCAGGTCTCAGGGGCGAGGAATACTTTTCTTTGGATCTTAATCCTCATTATTTGCTTATAAAGCAATCCAGAGAACACCGTTTTTCTGCGCCATTTGCTTGTTGGCACTGCAGAATACAGCCAGGTCCTTTCCATATTAGAGCGCTAGAAATCCAGCTATTTAAAACTGTGTTTTCTCTGTCACACGGATCACATATACGTTGTCAGAAAATACTGCCATTTCTGGCCTCCATTTTTTCAGTGTGTCAGTGAAGCAATTCACAGCAGTTTGCTGTTCACACTACTTACCTACAGGCCAGGTATTTAAAACTCTGTTTTCTCCATCACACCGATCACATATAACTTCGCTTCAAACTCAGTCATTTGTAGTGAGCGTGGAAGATACTATCCTCCATTTAAAATGGGCAAGGCACATGGCAAGGGACGTGGAACTGGACGTGATGGTAATGGTGCAGGCAGAGGCCGAGGACAAGACCGTGGGCAAGCCGAAATTGTGCCACAACAAACACCCACATCTTCTCGCCTGACCTTCCTGTCCCAATTTCTAGGGGACCGCAGCACACCACTATTGAACCCAGATCAGTGTCAAAAGGTTGTTGGTTGGATAGCGGATAATGATTCCAGTCACTTAGCCACCACCACCACCACCCTGTCTTCCACACGGTCAAGTCTCAGTAGCCATGAGTCTGGACCTCATATTCCTCACCCTGATCCTCCTTCCTCCCACCATGCCGAGTACCCAGATACAACTGATCCCACACTTGGACAATCTGAAGAGCTGTTCACTTTTCCATTTATAGATTCGGGCCTCTCGCCAGGTCCACTTGAAGCGGGGCAAGAGGAGATCACGTGTAGCGATGCCCAAATATTTGAGCAGCCACGGTCACACGAAGGCGACGGTAGGAAACTGTCACAAGAGGTGGACGATGATGAGACACAATTGGCAGAAAGTCAGGAATAGTACCAGGGTGCAGAAGTGGGAGACGAGGTGGTGGATGATATAGTAACTGACCCAACCTGGCAGGAGGACATGCAGAGCAAGGACAGCAGCACACAGGGGGAGGGAGGCAGAGCACCCCAACAGGCAGGAAGAAGCAGTGTGGTGGCCACAGACAGAAGGCAGGCTACCGTTTCCCGTAACACCAACACGAAGGAAGTTGCCACTACAACTGTTAGGTCTTCCAAAGTCTAGTTGTTTTTTAAAGACTCTGCCGATAACTCCAAAAAGGCCATTTGCATCACGAGCCAGACCAGCATCAGCAGGGGTGGCAAAACGACCAGCCTGACCACCACCAGCATGATCAGGCACATGGCAGCAAAGCACTCGACTTTGTGGGCCGAACACCAGGGTCCAGGAACAGTGTCTACAGGTGGCACCATTGCTTCTTCTGCTGTTGTGCATGCAAGTCAATCCCCTGTCCATAGTGCATGCAAAGATGCCTCCAGCCCTGCACCTGTCATTGCACACTCTCAAGTAACAGCATCAGGAAGCACGTCCATGTCCTTGTCCCAGCGCAGCGTTCAGTTATTCATACTCCAGTCCTTGGAATGCAAGCGCAAATATGCAGCCAACGTCCCATAGGCCACACTACTAAATTCTCACAATTCACGACTGCTTGGCTCGAAATGTTGCCTTTTAGGCTTGTGGAGACAGAAGCATTCCGCAACCTGATGGCGGCGGCCGTCCCTCGGTACTCGGTCCCCAGCCGCCACTATTTCTCCCAGTGTGCCGTCCCCACATTACACAAGCACGTGTCCCAAAACATTAGCCGTGCCCTCAACAACGCAGTTACCGGTAAAGTCCACCTAACCACGGACACGTGGACAAGTGCTTGTGGGCAGGGACGGTACATCTCGCTAATGGCACTCTGGGTTAACAAAGTGGAAGCCGGGACCCAGTCAGACCTTGGGACGGAACACGTCCTCCCGACACCAAGGATTGCAGGCCCTAGGTCAATCAGGGTTGCCCCCACGATCTACAGCTCCTGAACCTCATGCTCCTCAGCCTCCTCCTCCTCAGCCTCCATCTCCGAAATGACCACATCAGTCACAAGCTGAAAGCACTGCAGCACTGCCTCGGCCAAGCGGCAACAGGCTGTGCTGAAGCTAATATGCTTAGGTGAAAAAACACACAATGCTGAAGAGTTATGGACAGCTCTGAAAGAGCAGGCAGATCTGTGGCTCAAACCGCTGAACCTACAGCCAGGCATGGTCGTGTGTGACAATGGCCGGAACCTGGTGGCGGCTCTGAGGCGAGGCGAGCTCACACACGTACCATGCCTGGCCCATGTGCTTAACCTCGTTGTTCAGCGGTTACTCAAATCCTACCCGGAGCTGCCGGATCTGCTTGTTAAAGTATGCCGCCTGTGTGCCCATTTTAGAAAGTCAGCTACAGCTTCCGCCGCCCTTGCAGTATTTCAGCAGCGTTTGCAGCTTCTGGCTCACAGACTGGTGTGTGATGTCCCCACACGTTGGAACTCTACATTGCTGATGTTGGGAAGGATTTGTGAGCAGAAGAGGGCAGTTGTTGAGTACCAACATCAAAAAGGCTATCGGTATTCAGTTCAGACTCCACACATAAGACCTCAGTAGTGGACGTGGATGTCAGACATATGTACCATCCTCCAAAACTTTGAGGACTCCACCAAGATGGTGAGCGGCGATGATGCCATAATTAGCCTCACCATCCCGCTTCTCTGTCTTCTGAAACACTCTCTGCTCACAATCAAAGATGATGCATTGCAGGCGGAGCACGATAAGATGGAGCAATTAACCATACAGGGTGATTACACACAGCCAAGCCTCATCTCATCCCAACGTGGATTGGGTGACAATGAGGAAGAGGAGGAGGAGGAAGGACAGGAACTAGCTTCATGCACTATAGATGGTGCTATCTGCACAGCTGTCATACCGTCTGTTCAGCGTGGATGGCCAGAGGACAGAGAGGAGGAGGAGGAGAGCATGGTCAGTCATCCTCTTGGTGAGGACACGGAAGTCTTGCCTGTTAGTATTCTGGCACGCATGGCTGAGTTTATGTTATGCTGCCTTTCCCATGACCCTCGCATTCTCAAAATTTTAGATCATTACTGGTTGGTGACACTTCTAGACCCACTCTACAAGGAAAACTTTATATCTCTTATTCCTGAGGCGGACAGGTGTACAAAAATGAGGCAGTACCAGAAGGCCCTTGTTGCGGAACTATTAAAAAAATTCCCATCTGAAAACGCTGGAGGCAGAGGGCACACTTCGTTCAACAACCAAGGAGTACAGGCTAGAGAGACACAACTTCAATCCAGCAGAGGCAGGGGAACACTGTCAAAGTTCTGGGAGAGTTTTCTCAGACCCTCCCATCGCACAGGCCCTGAGGCGCAGGGTACTCTCACAAGGAGTGCAAAGTTTGGGAAGATGCTGAGGGAGTACCTTGCCGTACCGTACCAATGTCCTCCGTGATTCCTCTGTGCCTTATAAATATTGGGTATCCAAGCTAGATATGTGGAATGAACTGGCTCTCTATGCCTTGGAGGTCCTGGCCTGCCCTGCCGCCAGCGTTTTATCAGATCGGGTTTTTAGTGCCGGTGGTGGAATTATAACTGATAAGCGCATCCTCCTGTCAACTGAAAATGCTGACAGGCTGACTCTTATAAAAATGAACAAGGGCTGGATTGGGCCAGACTTCTCAACACCACCGAATGATAGCAGCGTAACATAAACTCAAATCCAGTGTCTTTTCTTGGGAGGTGTATTCCCATGCACCTTTTCACACCCACACATGGGTATACGCTTCCTGATTTTGGCTATTTGCTCTTGTCCTCCTCCTTCTCCTCATCCTCCACCACCATATCACCAGGGTGACCGTGGTCCATGATGCAACACCCACATAATTTTTTTAAAGGGTGTTTGACTCGCCCCTGGGCCGTGGGGCACTCGGAGCCGGGCAATAGGGAGACGGTGGGGGTACTAGTGGCGACCCGGTTCCGTGGCTCAGGGTGGTCAGACCAGTGGTAGTCCTTTAGCAGTCCTAAGTGATGTCCGACTACGCCACCCGTGGATTGCGGTTATTATGAACCGCGCTGCAAGGCAGACCGCTGGGGCTGATGATGTATGCAGCTGAGGTAGTGTGACTCCCCACGGGAAGAGTGCAGCACCAGGGCAGTGTAGTGGATGGTGGGGGTGATGGTGCAGAGAGTCCCAGTGCCGTTAGTGCTGGAGGAGCGAAAGAGTACACAGACAACGTACTGCAGTCCAATGTCTTTTACTCACAGTTCATGTACTCCGGGTCACTTCTGTCAGCAATGACCGCCCGAGCCATGCTGCGTCCACCAGGTGAGGGGCTCGGTCAACCCCAGGCAGTTCAGGAGCATGGCACAGGACCCCTTCAATCCTTTCTCTGGCCTGCCTCACCAGTGACCCACTTTTGTCCAGCTGCCGTGGACTTGTGCGGGTAAACGTGGTTCCCGTTCCCCGCTGTCCTATATGGTGCCTTTCTAGCAGGTTTGATGAGGTGTCTCACCAATAAATGATCACGACCTCCGGTCTTTGGCTGAGGGCTGTTTCTCCTCCGCCAACTTGGGATCCGGTATCCTTAATCTGCCTGACCCTTCACCCTGTATTCTCGTGGGTTCTTAGGGTCCCTTCTGCCGTCTTGTTCCTGAGCCCTTCTGTTTCTCTCTTTCTCTTTCTCTTCTGTTCCTTTCTGTTCTTGTTCCTTTCTGTTCTTGTTCCTTTCTGTTCCTGGCCTTCACCCTAGGCCTGCCTCGTGGAACTGGGCCCAGACTGAGCCACAGCTCCCTGTCAGCCCTCTCTGGCTGAACTCCTTCTCTTACTCCACTCACTGAACTTCTCTTCTTCTCTTCTCTCTGTGCTGGCTGGGCCTCAGAGGCTAGGGCCGCCTACGGAGCAGAGCCACTTGCAGAGGCCTCCACTCTGTCACTTCTTCTCTCTGACTGAACACTGTTCTAAGATGGTGCCCACCTTTTATACCTCCCTCTAGAACATGAGCCCAGGTGACCAGCAAACAATGGGCTCCTATCTACGCTCAGGAACCAACCCCTATCTGCTCCTACATCACTGGGTATTCCTACCCCCTCCCCACTCCAGCCAGGGACACGGTCTGTCGTGCCTGCATTTCTGTCTAATGGGAGCACCGTTGAGCTGTCCCTCGGAAATGGGGTGAGTGTGCTGTATGCAGCTAACTGTACCCTGGTCCATACTCCATCCTTACCCGAGAGTGGAATATCACACCTCTGGCAGAGGTGCAATACCCCTGTAGCGGCCGAGCCCTCGGGGCGCTACATTTTTATGATGCCTGTAAAAAAAATTTTTTATACAGTATGTTCATGTATACCCCCCAGGAGTAAATGTTTGTCAGCCCATACAGTTAGTGCATGGCATTACAAGTATAGGAGGCCCGCTCCTTTCTAATGGTAAAAAATTTTTCCAAGGGCCATTGAAGTGCTTCCAAATTTTTGGCAGCCCTTGAAGTCACTGCATAGTCCAACACTATGGGAGACTCTCTCCTTTCTAATGGGAATTTGTCATTACTGTGGCCTGGTCTATGTGTCTTTAAATTCTTAGTGGGTTTTTTCCTAAACTTGGTCAGCCGTTGGACTCACTGCATACCCTATAACTGTATAGCAGACCCTCTCCTTTCTAATGGGAACATGTCATATCTTGTTACTGTGGCCCTGCTCTGTGTGTCTTTAAATTCTTAGTGGGGATTTTCCTAAAATCTGTCAGCCGTTGGACTCACTGCATACCCTATAACAGTATAGCCGACCCTATCATTTCTAATGGGAATTTGTCGTTACTGTGGCCCTGCTCTATGTGTCTTTAAATTCTTAGTGGGTTTTTTCCTAAAATTGGTCAGCCGTTGGACTCACTGCATACCCTATAACTGTATAGCAGACCCTGTCCTTTCTAATGGGAGCATGTCGTACCTTGTTACTGTGGCCCTGCTCTGTGTGTCTTTAAATTCTTATTGGGGTTTTTCATTAAAATTTGTCAGCCGTTGAATTCACTGCATACCCTATAACTGTATAGCAGACCCTCTAGTTTCTAATGGGAACATGTCGTACCTTGTTACTGTGGCCCTGCTCTGTGTGTCCTTAAATTCTTAGTGGGGTTTTTCCTAAAATTTGTCAGCCGTTGGATTCACTGCATACCCTATAACTGTATAGCAGACCCTCTCCTTTCTAATGGGAACATGTCGTACCTTGTTACTGTGGCCATGCTCTTTGTGTCTTTAAATTGTTAGTGTTTTTTTTCAAAAATTTTGGCCACCCTTGCAGTCACAGCATGGGCATTACCACTATAGAAGACCCGCTCCTTTATAATGGGAACATTTTTTTACTGAGACCCTCCTCTATGTCTCTTCAAAGGGGTATTAGGTTGCGCCCAAATTTTTGACAACCCTTGCAGTCACTGGATGCGCAATAACAGTATAGGAGACCCACTTGTTAATAATGGGAACAACAAAGCATAGCCCTCTGATGGCTCTCTAACAATAGCTAGGGCCGACTGCTGGCCTTTTAAGAATAGTAAGGGCCATCTGATGTTCCTATAAAAATAGGCTTTATGACTTTCAGAGTCCCTCCATCATAAATAAAACAGGATGTGTCTGATGACACCACATTGCCAGATGAGGTTGTAAAATGTTAAAATGACATTTCCCGGTGAATGCATTTGTCATAAAAAATAACATAAAAAAACATAACAATAAGATCTTTCTTTAGTCTAAAAAACAGCATCACCAATTTAACCTCAATGTAATCACATTGTTCAGCTCATCCACCTCCTCCTCCATCTCTGAAATGACCACATCAGTCACAAGCTGACAGCACTGCAGCACTGCCTTGGCCAAACAGCAACAGGCTGTGCTGAAGATAACATGCTTAATGCTTAATTGACAAACCGCCCAGCGCTGCATAGTTGTTGAAAGCTGTAACACAGCAGCTTGATCTGTGGCTCTCACCGCTGAACATACAGCCAGGCATGGTCGTGTGTTACAATGGGCGGAACCTGGTGACGGAGAAATGACAACCGGGGTAGATAAGGTTTCCCTCTATGCCAGTCCTTTCACAGAGCTAAAGAATATGGCTGTGGTGAAATACAACTCCCACTGAGAAGCTGTTTCAGATTGAAAAACATTGTGCCCACCAGAGGATTTGTTTCTGAGGGCTAACCTTTCTCACCCGCTCAAGAGCCCCATAGCAGCTGCAAAGTTAGCGCTATCATGAACTCTCCTGAGGTAGAAGCCAAGGCACACCAGAGAATTCTCTGGTGGGACTGTCCAACCCTGCCGAGAAGCAGTCCCGGCTAAGAAAAGTTTGTGGGAAGATTCCAGGACACTCTATTTTTACTGAGGAGGAAACACATGCAAACATGGGGAGAACATACAAATTTCTTGCAGATGTTGTCCTTGCTGGGATTTGAACCCAGGATCCCAGTGCTGCAAGACTTCAGTGCTAACCACTGATCCAATGTGCTGCCGTTCACCCTCTAATATCTAACAGGTTGGAGAAACTTGAACCTACTCCCACTCTATCATCAGCTCCTTTGTGAGAAAATGTATTTGGGCAGCCACTCAGTCTACCAAATAAAATTCCAGAGAAGGAAATTGAGGATGGCTTCGCTACTGGTACTGGGGGCAGTGTTAATACAATATTGTTGTACCATAGTTTGCTGGAAATATTCCAGGCTGGCAGGAGGCAAGAAAATTCCCACAGAAAAGTACCAGCAGTAATGTTCAGGCCACATTTCAAGTGCAAGCAGCTTTAGAGGACTTCCTGGGAGAAATGACACGCAGGGTACATACGGTTTCCCTCTATGCCAGTCCTTTCACCGAGCTAAATACAACTCTTAGCAAAAAAAGTTATGGACTGGCTCCGTACCGTCCCTGGCCACATTCACCTGTCCACGTGTTTGTGGTTAGGCGGTCCTTCCCAGTAAGTGCACTGAGGAGGGCACGGGTAATGTTATGGGACCCGTGCTTGTGGAAGGCGGAGGCGATACCGGGAAATATAGTGGCGGCTGGGGACCGAGTATGGACACCCGGCCGCCGCCGGCATGAGGTTATGAAAAGCTTCCGCCTCCACGAGCCTAAAAGGCCACATTTCAAGTGCAAGCAGCTGTCAAAAAATTGGCAGTATAGTATTGCAGCCTGTGGGTGGGTGGCTGCCGGCATTCTTGTGCTTGCATTCCAAGGAATGGGGTAGGGACAACTGAACACTGCAGTGGGACAAGGACGTGGACGGTGATTGTTGCAAGTCTGCAACGACAGGTGCATGGCGGGAGGCATCTTCGCATGTGCCAAGGATCACTTATGATGGGCACACATTTAGGCAGTGACCTGGGAGTCAGAGATGTTTCCAGAGGTCTTCCCCTTGCTGTTCCCATGTCTTTTCAGCACTGTATGCATGTGTCTGATGATGTGTCACACACCACATGGCCAGATAAGGTTGTAAAATGTTAAAATGACATTTCCTGGTGAATGCATTTGTCTTGGTTGAAAGCAATGCAAAAGTGCAAAAACGTGTCAAAAATGCTACGTGTGAACATAGCCCAAGGTGTGTAGGAGTATTTTTGTTTTTGTTTATTTATTTTGCCTTATATACAAGTCATCACCCTGGAAAGGATGTTCCTTACGCCGTAAAAGTGGCGTAATACTCTGACGACGTTGTTGACAGCAGTGATCTGGGAGTCAGAGATTCTTCCAGGGGTCTTCCCCATGCTGTTCCCATGTCATTTGAGCACAGTTCCCATCGATTTGGGCAATTTTTAGGCCCTCTGCAGAGCGCTGTGGGGAGCCACCTGAAAAATGCTCAAGTTTCCCCTAGACTTATATTGGGCTCATTGCTCGGGTTGAGCACCCGAGTATTTCAATTTGCTCGACCCGAGCAACGAGTACTCGAGCATTTTAGTGCTCGCTCATCACTAATGACAACCAAAAACATCCAAATAATCCTGATCAAAAAGTTCACATACCCTGGTGATTTTGGCCTGATAACATGCACAGAATTTGACACAAATGGGTTTGAATGGCTACTAAAGGTAACATCCTCACCTATGACCTGTTTGCTTGTAATCAGTGTGTGTGCATAAAGCTGAGTGAGTTTCTGGGATCCAGCCACTGACGTTTCTGGATTTTGAGATGGGGAAAGCCAAATAATTATCAACGGATCTACGGTAAAAGGTAGTTGAACTGTATAACACAGGAAAGGGAGGCAAAAAGATATCCCAGGAATTGATAATGCCAGTCTGCAGTGTTCAAACTGTGATTAACAAATGGAAAATCAGATGCTCTGTAAAAACCAAACCACAGTCAGGTAGACCATCAAAAATTTCAGCCACAACTGCCAAGAAAATTGTTCGGGATGCAAAGAAAAACCAACAAATAACATCAGCTGAGAACACACTTAGGGGTGTACTCATTTTTGTTGCCAGCGGTTTAGACATTAATGGCTGTGTGTTGAGTTATTTTGCAGGCACACCAAATTTACAGTTAAACAAGCTGTACACTGACTACTGTACATTGTATCAAAGTGTCGCATCTTCAGTGTTGTCCCATCAAAAATATATATATGTATTCCGGCCCATTTTTGGAGTTTTGTGTGAAATTATGTCCAATTTGCCTTTTTTTCTCAGTTTTTTCATGACATATTGTACTTTATGATTGTGGTAAAATTTATTCGATATCACTTGTGTTTATTTGTGAAAAAAACAGATATTTGGCGAAAATTTTGAAAATTTTGCAATTTTCAAAATTTGAATTTCTATGCCCTTAAATCGGAGAGATATGTCACACAAAAAAAGTTAATAAATAACATTTCCCATATGTCTACTTTACATCAGCACAATTTTGGAACCCAAATTTATTTTTATTAGGGAGCTATAAGGGTTAAAATTGACCAGCGATTTCACATTTTTCCAACAAAATTTACAAAACCATTTTATTAGGGACCGCATCACATTTGAAGTCACTTTGAGGGGTCTTTATGACTGAAAATACCCAAAAGTGACACCATTCTTAAAACTGCACCCCTCAGTGAATCGGGTCATCATGGCAACATCCGGGAAGCCGCGGCACACATTGCTGGATGCCGGCAGGAGAGGTGACTCTCCCGATCACCTCCCCTTGCCCCCGCAATGCTGCGAACGACTTCGATCGCAGCATTGCAGGGGTTAATGTGCGGGACCTCTCCCAGCACATAGCACAGGGTGTCAGCTGTGACAATCAGTTGACACCCGGCGGCGATCACGCCCGCACAGCCTGTGTGCGGGCGTGATCGCAAAGATGTACTAATACATATCAGGCTCTTAACTCCCAGGGCGCAGATACGTATCAGTACGTCTTGGGCTTTAAAGAAGTTAAAATTATGTGAAAATGGGAAAAGTCACAAAACTTTGCAACTTTTCAAGAGCTTTATGCCAGTTTTCTGGCAAAAACACTGGTGAATCGGGTTCATAATCTCTAATCCTTTCAGCTCCCTTTAATTAGACTACTTTCAACAAACTAATTATAAGTATTGGGTCTGTTTTTTTTTTAATGCTTTTAACATAATTGTAAATATTTTCAATCCCCTTTTGTTATAAGGATTTCCCAAAAATTAGCTAATCATAGGTTGTCCTGCATTCGTGACAGTGATTGACTGCGCGGTCACTTGGAAGTTTACATTGGCATCACTACAGGGCCGGTAAAGAAAGACTGTCAGGGACCCCCAGAGTGTGGTAAAATGCGCCAACTAATTCATAATTCATTTAATTCTCACACAATATACTAAGTTAGTGTAAGTCTACAAAAAAGCAACAAAACTTGGTGCTAAAAAAATTGAGCATAACTTTTTGAAAAATGAACCAGGTTATGCCAAATCTTACATATTTTGTGACTTTGTGATCAGTTATCAACACAAATATTTTACTCAAATTACCAGATCGATGGATAAGCATTGGGACTTTTCCCTAAATCTCTCCAAAACATCACCGCTTATAGAAGACCACCCTCATATCCAGATCAGATTTTCTGTGAGAGATGCCCAGATTCACAATATAGTATGCGTACTGGCCATCTATGAGAAGTCCACCCCAATGGAAGTCCAGTTATTAAAGAGGATTTTACTGTTTATATAAGGGGCAGACAATGACAGTGAAGGGCCCTTAATCAGGACTTCTGATCTGGGCCCCCCATCCTTCATCAGGCACCACCTACATATACATTTCCATGTATATTTATATTAGGCACACATATAAAATTTGCACATGCTAATACTCTATACACATTTTAACGTATGCATATACATAGTGCACACAAACATAAAATACGGACATACACATAAGATGCACATACACAGTATAGAGTCCCGGTAGTCCTCATAGTTTTAAGCATGGACCCTGGCAAATTGTAGACGGACTTTTATTGTTCATGGGCTTTAAGGGAGAGAGGCTTCCTTTGTGGAGGACACTCATGAATGCCATTCATTTGCAGTGTACACCGTGTCGTGTCATGGAAAACACTCACCCTAGTTTGGCTTTCTACTTCTTCAGCTAATAGCAATGAATTTGCCTGTCGATTTTCTTCTCATCAGAAGATGCTTTTGTTTAGATGTTAACTTCCATCTGACTGATAAGAAAAGCTTTGCTGATCTTCTTGTAGACTTCACATTTTTTGTAAAGAAATTATTTTCTTTCTCAGAAATGTCTTGTGACATTTCTCTTCTATGTGGTGCCACTTACCCTTCTCATCAGAGGACGCTTTTGTTTAGGTGTTAACTTCCATAGTCGGCCTGGACGTCTCTGTAAGATGGTTGCAGTTCCATCTTTGTTATAGTTTTGCATCACTTTTGCTACAGTATTCTGACTGATAAGTAAAGTTTTGCTGATCTTCTTGTAGACTTCACATTTATTGCAAAGAAATTATTTTCTTTCTCAGGTTTTGTGACATTTCCCTTCTATGTGGTGCCATTGCTGATAGCATGAAATGGGAAGGAGTTTTCTTTATTAAGTAACTTCCTTTTACAGACACCTGTCTGCTGGACATCTGTTTAATGAATAATTACACTTACCTGTGGTTCAGTTCTTGTTAATTAGAATTTTGTTGTCTAAACTTAGCTTTTCTCTTAAGACTGTTACTGGGATGTTCTCATTTTTGAAACATGATCTTGAATGAGTTTGTTAAGAAAATTACTTTTTTGGGGTCTTCAAAATACCAAATCTTGTTTGCATTCAATGGCTCAAATTTGCGAGAGTATTTTGTAGTATGGTATCCCATATAAAATGATGATTCTGAAAGGAAACTACAGGTTTGCTGACAAATCTATTTGGGTGTACTGATTTATGCTAAACACTGTATATATATATATATATATATATATATAAACCTTATAAGTTTGGTATCACAGTAATCGTACTACTGACTCTGAATCATTTTGTCAGTTTGTTTTTACAACACAATACACACTGTAAAATGAAGGAACCCAAACCTGGCATTTTTTCTCATTTTTCAACACATTATATGATAAAATGAATGGTGTTGTTCAAAACTACAACACTAAGCGTCAGCACACTGTGATTTGCTGATCTGTAAGATGCGTTCTTTGTGCTGTGAAAATACACAGCTGTGATATCTCACCAAATATTCATAGTGGGAACTTAAAATTATGTTTTTCTGCCATGATTAAGGATGGTTTGGATGTATGAAACATGTTGACCTTTTATTTCTATCTTTGTGGAATTAAGGCTGCATGAACCAGTCACCAACCATTATCTGTATATGTACAAATATTAAGTGCTACTGAGTGCTGTAGGAAAAACTTAGAATAGTGAGGTGATTTGATAGTCCTGCCACAAATAATCTGTTTCTACTGCACACTTAAAATCTCTGATAGTGGGAATGAACCTGATTGCCTGCAGTAGTCCACTCCTGAGAGCTGGTGCAGCAGATAAAATGTCTTGGACATGAGAGTGGGAGGTCCTGATTATGGAGGATGTTAATCTTAGCTCATTGGAGTGTAGATATGGTAGAGATGCAGGACTGTGCAGCAGTGTGGAGAGGTTTGTGGATGAGTGTAATGACTGGTACAGGGTGGAGGCACCAGTGTAACTGCTGGACAGAAATATGAGACTGACTGCTGCATTAAGGATAATGAGAAATACATTTAGTGGGAAGAAGAGCAATTAGTGAGTTACAAGTATTTGTGAATTCAAGACAAAAAGGAATCAGAGCAACAGTAACAGATTTTACTTTTTTTTAATTAATAATGGGATGAATAAAATCGTGAACATTATCAATAGACTAAATCAAAGTCAGGAAGATAGCCGGGGTCAGATACCAGGTGATCAGTAAATGACAAGTCAGACGAGCAGTATGAATACCGCGGAGCCCGATGACAGAGGCGTTACTGAAACTTGTCCAGGTTGACCAGTCAGAAGGCCACAGGTAGATGGTGAAGGTCCTTCTATACAGCTCCAGCAGTGATGGTGGATCTGCTGGACTTCAGGGCGCTGGATGCTTAGGTGTCCCGTCTTTTAGATGGTTTTAGGGCAACAGTGACAGCATGCAAATGCTCGAGCAGCCCTGGATAATCCACGCCGGCAGGATGATAAGATCCGGCGGAAGATGGAACCTATGAGAAGAGAAATAAATATAATGTAAGTGATGGGACTCCATATTACATGATAATGCTGTGCAGTCACTGTGGCCGGACGGCAGAGGAATATTATCATACAGAGGTCAGGGGTCATTGTCAGCAATCATACATGTGACAATCCCATCACTGACAGATGACATCTACTCCACATGAATTATTCTCACTGACATCACACAAAATGGAGCTGATTCTCACACTTACCTCGTCTCTTTTTCCCATTTTTTCCATTTTCTGAGTTTTGTTGCTCCATACTCAGATTTATTGCCGATTTTCTTTCTTCATGAGATGGAAATTCTGATGAAAAATTAAAAAAAAAAAATCAGTAACAATATATTCTTATAGGATCTGCTTTGTCATAATATGGATAACATAAGAGACCTATAGTATTGTATAAAACCATGTGGGAATATTTGAGCCTTGAAGTCAACATTCACATTGCTGGTGCTGTAGACATGTACATACCTGGCAATGGGGACGAGGGTGGCAAGATGGTAACAGCATCGTCTGTATTACATACAGGAACAGATACTTTCTGCCTGTTTGAAGAAGAAAAACATGTAAATCTCAAGTAAACTCCGTATAAAAGGGGTTGTCCCACTAGAAGAACACCGACTATAAGGCCTAGTAGGACATATGACTGTCATAGTGGGGAAGGTCTTCTGCTCAAGACTACCTTTTATAGAGAGCTGAGAGGAAAACCACTACCAAGAATGGCCGGCATTTCATACTACATCTCTCCTACAGTGAGGGCAGCACTAAAAGTGCATGACCGGCCACAATTATGGGCTGTTATCTCCAACAATTCCGAAAGCTGAAAGCACAATGACCCATAACCATGGGGCTGTGGATGCTGCATTTGATATTATGGTATTTATGTCCTATATTTGGTGTTGTGCACATATATCAGCCTGGAGCTCCCAGTAATGACCCCATAATCTACTCACATTTCTGAGATGTTTGTGTTGGATTCTGGTGTACACTCTGGAGGGGCCTTGGGATCCTCGTTGTTCACCATCCCGTTAGTGGTGGTAGAGTGCTAAATGTGGATAACAATAAGTTATTAAATATACATACTTTTTAATTTTATAGATCCTTTTTTTGTACATATTTTGGATTTATCGATCACATACTTACTTTAGAAAGCCTCTCAGAAGATGATGATGCAAATATACGGAAGATAAAGTTCTCATCGTCCTCACTTGTGCCCTCCTTATCCTCTGAGACCAGATGGTTATTTTCATCAGAGTGATCTACAAGACATAGGTAAGGAAGGATTGTTAGAGGGTGTCAGTATAACACAGTCGCTATATCTCACTAGGTTACTAGATAATACAACGTAATATACAGAAAACATGAAAAAAAACTCCTGTACAAAATTAGAGAAATAGGGATATAGTACGAAACCATGGTCAACATAGCTGAGATCCATGAAACATGGATAACATAGTAGACCAGAAAAACCATGTGTAAATATTTGAGCCTTGAAGTCAACATTCACATTGTTGGTGCTGTAGACATGTACATACCTGGCAATGGTGACGAGGGTGGCAAGATGGTAACAGCATCGTCTGTATTACATACAGGAACAGATTCTTTCTGCCTGTTTGAAGAAGAAAAACATGTAAATCGTAAGTAAACACAGTATAAAATGGGTTGTCTCACTATAAGAACACTGACTATAAGGCCTAATAGGACATATGACTGTCATAGTGGGGAAGGTTTTCTGCTCAAAACTACCTTCCATGGATCAGAACACAACTACCAAGAATGTCTGGCAAGTAATACTACAGCTCTCCTACAGAGTAGGCAGTGCTAAAAATGCATGACCTGCCACAATTATGGGCTGTTATCTTCTGCATTTTCTGAAGCCAAAAGTACAATGACCGTTAACCATGAAGCGGTGAATGCTGCATTTGATATTCTGTTATTTATGTCCTATATTTGGTGTTGTGTACATAGATCAGCCTGGAACTCCCAGTAATGACCCTTTCTAATCTACTCACATTTCTGAGATGTTTGTGTTGGTTTCTTGTGTATACTCTGGAGGGGCATTGGGATCCTCATTGTTCACCATCCTGGTAGCGATGGTACAGAGCTAAATACGGATAAAAATAAGATATAAAATATTTTTTTTATGTACTTTTAGAGTTTTTTTTAATTTTTTTTACATATTTTGGATTTATTAATCACATACTTACTTTACAAAGCTTTTCAGAAGATGACGTAAAATTTTGGAAGTCAAGGCTCTCATTGTTCTCACTTGTGCCTTCCTCATCCTTTGAGACCAGATGCTTGTTTATATCAGAATGATCTACAAGAAATAGGTAATGAAGTATTATTAGAGGTTGTCAGTATAACACAGTGACTATTTATCACTAATATTAATGGGAACAGATGATCACATATTAGGGAAGATGAGACAAACAGTCGCTTAGTCTAGATGACGTCTCCTTCTACTTACTGATAAATAAGCTGGTGTCTGAGTCTGAAACAAGCTGAGGAACATACTCCAGCTCCTGGCTCAGAATGTTGTCAAAGTCCAAGTCACTCAGGAATGGATGAACCTTGATCTCAAATGCTCCTCCTAGAAAAAGAAAAACAAAAGTGATGCGGACATAGTCAGGGATGGCTCCATATCTGAACAGTTTATCGTAATCTGAACTAATGACAAAACTGAGCCGACAGGAAGGAAATAAACTGAAAGTCTTAGTGTGGAGAACTAGAAATACAGTAGATGAGCTGATAGAGAAATGCTGATCTTCATGGACATGAGCGATATGTCCTTGGTCTAATAAGGGAATATTAATACTAGTATATCTGTTACCTGTCCCAAGTCTACGCACAGGATTTCTTCTGAGCAGCTCAGTGATGAGATTCTGAGCATCCAGGGGTGGAGCGCGATCACAATTCCAAATTAGTTCTCCTGTTACATAGAAAATTACAGAAAATAAAACCTCTTTACTGGACTGTAACATAAAGCAAAGGAAATAACTAAACAAATGTAACCAATCAACGCAATGATCGGATTATTCTACTCACCAATGACAACCCTTTTATAAAGCTCAGTGAGGGAATCAGCATCAAATGGTACACATCCCAGCAGGAATTTATACAGGATGATCCCCAATGACCACCAGTCAACAGGTCTTCCATAGCCTTCTTTCAGGATGATCTCTGGGGCTATGTAACATGGGGTGCCACAGAACTGGAAACCAACAGAACATAGAGATGAGAATCGATGAAACAATTATTATGACAAGATATCATTGTTAAAACACAATGCAGAAGATAAAATATTAGTGGAAAAGTTCTCTAGAAAGGAAGAACGTAGAGAAGAGACAATAGTGTGATGAGATTTGCAAATAACAAGCTAAGTTCTTGTAGGTGATGCTGACCTCACGGTCCTGGAACTCTCTGGAGATGTCCACTGCTAATTCCTTGTAGGTGTTGGTTTTCGGTATCATTAGACCAAGTTTTGAAATCCCAAAATCGGTAACTTTAATATGTCCAGTAGATGTAATCAGGAGGCTGCAAAAGAGAAGATGGTTTTAGCCTCACAGACTGAATGATAATAAATGACAACTTTCCCCACTTTATTATACTACGGGGGCACTTACTTTTCCGGCTTCAGGTCTCTGTGCACCACACCGTAACTATGCAGGTATTCCACGGCAAGTACCGCCTCTGCAAAGTACAAGCGGGCCATGGGGACAGAGAAAGGACCCCTGGTGCTTAGAAGTGTCCCACAGTCTCCACCTATAGAAGAAAGGAAATATGACCGGTGAGGGGTTTATACAGAAGATAACCATGATATACCACGAGCAGATAACCATGATGTATAATGAGCAGTGAGCTGAAACATCCTGGGGAGATCACACAGATAGTGGCGTACATAGAAATCACAAGACCCCATATCAAAAGTTGTAATTGCCCCCCACCCTAAAAAATAAAAAAGAAATATATTTATATCCCTGTTGAAGCAGCTTGGTGTTCTCACCAGCAATACAACTTTTATGGCCATTTTAGAGTATGATGCTCCCAAAAATGCCCACACCCACACTCAATGAGTATGGTATCCCCACAGTGAATCCTCCTAAGGAGGTCACCACTTAGAAGGAGGCCAGCCACAACCCCCTACTCGGTGTGATGGCACCCACAGCAACCCTCCCACTCAGGATAATGGTTCCCACAGTCCCTCACACAATATAATGGTCCGCATAACTCCCCACTCAGTATGATGTCCCCACACAGAATGGGGGCCTCCATACAGAGTGAGGACCCCCACAGCACCCCACTTAATATGATGACCTCCACTCAGCATTCACAGTCGCCCCATATCTAGTCATACGGCCCCCTTTCAGTATTTTGGCCCCTACTAGCCACCTACTCAGTATTTTTGCCCCCACCAGCCCCACCTCCTTGAAGAAGCAAATACCGCTGAAATTGTGATGACAGGTGGAGGGATGCTGCCCACTGCCGAGCGTCAACAGACCCCCTCCGACTGATGAGCCCCATAGCGCCCCTGCACCAAGATCAATGAATTTACGAGCATCTTGGTAATAGATAACCTATATTAAATGCTCTGTGGGGATGTAACCAACAATGTCCTAATGATATGAGCAGTGATAAGATGAAAGCAGACATGGGCTGAATATAATACAATAGATGTGTCTTACCTCCTACATACTCCATGACCATACACAGGTGAGATCTAGTTGGAAAGGAGCAGAGCATGGAGACCACAAAGGGACAATCAGCAAATGTTAAGATGTCCCTCTCCAGAAAGGCCCATTCCAATCTCTGTGCAGTATTTAGGTTCCGCTTAGCCATTTTCTTCATAGCAAAGGTCTGGTGTGAGTCTTTATGATGCACTAAGTAGACGGCCCTGGAGAGAAGGAGAATCCATCGGTTATAATAAATCCTTATTAATAATCCATCTATAGAAATCATTATATGTTTAATACTGGTATCCAAGGGGTAACATTTCTCCTTGCGGAGAGTGACATGTTAAGCTTGTCAAGGTGAGGAGACTTTTAAGCCTCAATGATCCTCTGGGAAATATGCAAATTGTCTCTTCAGAGAGGAAGAGAACTAGAACTCTAGTGCCACCTATAGGAAGTAGTAATCCTAAAAGTCAATATCGACCCTTTAACGAGCCTTATCACATGACATGGAATAATAGCCATAACCAAAATCTCAATTTTCGGACACTATGTTTTGGGGTACAAGCACTCATCAGTGCAAAGTGTGAGATATGGTTTGGCTGGGTGAGAGGCATCTGACCGGGATCCAAGCGGTAACGTTTGTCCTTGCGGAAAAAGCCATGGTAAGCATGTCAAGGTGAGGAGACTTTTAAGCTGCAATGCTCTTCTGGGAAATATGCAAATTGTCTCTTTTCAGAGAGGAAGAGAACTAGCACCCTAGTGCCACCTATAGGAAGTAGCAATCCTATTTCCCAGAGGAGCATTGCGGCTTAAAAGTCTCCTCATGTCCGCAAGGAGAAACGTCAACCCCTTGGATACGGGTCAGACACCTCTCACCCAGTCAAACCATATCTCACACTTTGCACTGAAGAGGGGCAGTACCTCAGAACACAGTTCCTGCAAATTGAGATTTTGGTTTTGGCTATTATCCTAAGTCATGTGACAAGGCTTGTTAAAGGGTCGATATTGACTTTTAGGATTGCTACTTCCTATAGGTGGAGTTCTAGTTAGCTTCCTCTCTGAAGAGACAATTTGCATATGTTTAATACTAGAAGTCTGGCCGCCACTATAAATCCACATCTAGAAATGCATAAAATAGCACTACATAGATCACCTATGGGAGGTCTCCACAATGCCACTTCTGCCGGAGCCATCACCCAGGTCACATTATAGATACGAGAATCTATCGAAATTCTCTTTGGGCAGATTCGCTATAACTGACCAAATACAATTTAGTGCAAATAAAATTGGTCCAAAATGAATGTGCTCCAGGGCTCTCTTCTGCTGCTGAGGCCAGTGATTGGGCCCACATGGTCATGGTGGAGGGTGTAGATGTCATTGACGTCAATATGGTGTCACCCTTCATGTGACCATGTGTAGCCAACTTCTCTGATCAGCTTCATAATGGAGCCCCCCCATCAAAACAAAGATCAGAGTGGAGAGCAGAAAAGCTCAGGTGGAGGAGGCAGCATAAGAGCAGATGAGGGTCTAGCACAGGCGAATGTAATAATATTATATTATTATATATTATATTATATGTAATTATATTATT
Source organism: Phyllobates terribilis (assembly GCF_046119375.1). Lineage (NCBI taxonomy): Eukaryota > Metazoa > Chordata > Amphibia > Anura > Dendrobatidae > Phyllobates > Phyllobates terribilis. The sequence continues at coordinate 927,049 of NW_027362998.1, read as the reverse complement.
TAAATCGCTTTCCTTACAGTTTGATTTGCTACAGATCATATAATTTCCCTATGATAACACTGAATGGCAGAGTGCAGGGGCAGAAGCATTGTCATAGGGAACCCTGAGAAATGTGGATTATGGCAACAGAAATCTCACCCAAAATTTCCACTGCTGATGAGTTTGGTAGTTTCATAGTCGCTCATATGCGGCTTTCTCGCCGGAACCAATGAATCGATCACGCTCTATAAAAGAATAAGAAACAATACTGATTTATTGAAGATGCAGGAAAAAAGTTACAGATGCAAAAACTTCTCCCCCCATATTATGTCCCAGATGATTTACACTGATATGATGTTGGGAGGATACAAACCAGATGCTCGGCAGACCCGGCGCTAGCACCCAGCACACCCAGGCAAGTGCCGGGGCCCTGAGTAGGCGAGGGGCCCACTTGCTGTCGGGCACCCTGGCGTGCTATGGGACCGGTGAGCAGAGGAGAGCGGTGCCAGCGCCAGCTAGTGGGCCTTGCTCCCCCTCCCAATGCTTGCCCAGGGCCACGGCCGGCACAATACTTACCTCTCCACAGCTGGTGAGCAGTGAGGTGAGCATTTGATTTTTTTTTTTTTTATGTATGGAGGTATGGGGCATTATATGGGGGGGAGAAGTGACATCCTGCATGGGGCATTATATGGGGGGGAGGTAGGGACATCCTGCGTGGGGTATTATATGGGGGGGAGTGACATCCTGCATGGGGCATTATATGGGGGGGAGTGACATCCTGCATGGGGCATTATATGGGGTGAGAGGTGACATCCTACATGAGGCATTATATGGGGGGGACATCCTGCATGGGGCATTATATAGGGGGTATGACATCCTGCATGGGGTATTATATGAGGGGGAGAAGTGACATCCTGCATGGGTCATTATATGGGGGGGAAGTGACATCCAGCATAGGGCTTTATATGGGGTGAGAGGTGACATTCTGCATGGGGCATTATATGGGGGGTGACATCCTGCATGGGGCATTATATGGGGGGGTGACATCCTGCATGGGGTATTATATGGGGGGAGAAGTGACATCCTGCTTGGGGCATTATATGGGGTGAGAGGTGACATCCTGCATGGGGCAATATATGGGGTGAAAGGTGACATCCTACATGGGGCAGTATGTGTTGGGGGGACATCCTGCATGGGGCATTATATGGGGGGTGACATCCTGTATGGGCCATTATGTGGGGTGGGACATCCTGCATGGAGCATTATGTGGGGGGGACATCCTGCATGGGGAATTATATGGGGGGTGACATCCTGCATGGGGCATTATGTGGGGGGCATATCCTGCATGGGGCATTATGTGGGGGGGGACATCTTGCATGGGGCATTATGTGGGGTGGGACATCCTGCATGGTGCATTATGTGGAGGGGACATCCTGTATGGGGAATTATATGGGGGGTGACATCCTGCATGGGCCATTATGTGGTGGGCACAGCCTGCATGGGGCATTATGTGGGGGGCACAGCCTGCATGGGGCATTATGTGGGAGGGACATTCTGCATGGGGAATTATATGGGAGGTGACATCCTGCATGGGCCATTATGTGGGAGGGGGACATCCTGCATGGGGCATTATGTGGGGGGGGGCACAGTCTGCATGGGGCATTATGTTGGGGGTCAAAGCCTGCATGGGGCATTATGTGGGGGTCACAGCCTGCATGGAGCATTATGTGGGGGGTCAAAGCCTGCATGGGGCATTATGTGGGGGGCACAGCCTGCATGGGGCATTATGTGGGGGGTCACAGCCTGCATGGGGCATTATATGGGGTGAGAGGTGACATCCTACATGAGGCATTATATGGGGGGGACATCCTGCATGGGGCATTATATAGGGGGGTGACATCCTGCATGGGGTATTATATGAGGGGGAGAAGTGACATCCTGCATGGGTCATTATATGGGGGGGAAGTGACATCCAGCATAGGGCTTTATATGGGGTGAGAGGTGACATTCTGCATGGGGCATTATATGGGGGGTGACATCCTGCATGGGGCATTATATGGGGGGAGTGACATCCTTCATGGGGTATTATATGGGGGGAGAAGTGACATCCTGCATGGGGCATTATATGGGGTGAGAGGTGACATCCTGCATGGGGCAATATATGGGGTGAGAGGTGACATCCTACATGGTGCCGTATGTGTTGGGGGGACATCCTGCATGGGGCATTATATGGGGGGGTGACATCCTGCATGGGGCATTATATGGGGGGTGACATCCTGTATGGGCCATTATGTGGGGTGGGACATCCTGCATGGAGCATTATGTGGGGGGGACATCCTGCATGGGGAATTATATGGGGGGTGACATCCTGCATGGGGCATTATGTGGGGGGGATATCCTGCATGGGGCATTATGTGTTGGGGACATCCTGCATGGGGCAGTATGTGGGGTGGGACATCCTGCATGGGGCATTATGTGGAGGGGACATCCTGCATGGGGAATTATATGGGGGGTGACATCCTGCATGGGCCATTATGTGGGGGGGCACAGCCTGCATGGGGCATTATGTGGGGGGCACAGCCTGCATGGGGCATTATGTGGGAGGGACATTCTGCATGGGGAATTATATGGGGGGTGACATCCTGCATGGGCCATTATGTGGGAGGGGGACATCCTGCATGGGGCATTATGTCGGGGGGGCACAGCCTGCATGGGGCATTATTTGGGGGGTCAAAGCCTGCATGGGGCATTATGTGGGGGTCACAGCCTGCATGGAGCATTATGTGGGGGGTCAAAGCCTGCATGGGGCATTATGTGGGGGGCACAGCCTGCATGGGGCATTATGTGTGGTGTCACAGCCTGCATGGGGCATTATATGGGGGCACAGCATGCGTGGAGCATTTTATGGGGTCCATTATTCTATATGGAGCAATATATGGAGCTCATAATACGGTATAGAGGACTATGTGGTGCCATTATACTGTGTGGAGAACATTACTGTCCGGTCTGCACTGTGAGCTGTGAGGATTCTCCGCTTTCTGAGTTATTGTGGAATTTACAATAGATATCGCTCATGTAATGTAAGAAGTGAAATCTTCGGGCTTGTACTATATATATATATATATATATATATATATTTATCTGCGGTATCTGTGCATCATGAATCGTGGTATGTGTTAAAGGGGCCACTGAGACTCTTTCGCCCAGGGCCCACGAAATCCTGGAGCCACCCTGCAACGGTCATCATACATTACTATAACATTCTGGATAATGTGGGAGATCACAGAGAGGAGGACATACAGGTAATCTGTCACCAGGTGTTTGCTATGTATTCTGAAAGCACCATGATGTAGGGGCAGAGACCCTGATTCCAGTGATGTGTTACTTACTAGGCTGTGTGTGGCTGTTTCAATAAAATCAGTAGATTATCACTAGAAGACTATCTGTCTAGCCAGGTAGTCCTATTGCTCTGTACCCCTGCCTCCACCACTGATTAGCAGCTTTCTGCCTATGCACAGTGTACACAGAAAGCTGCCAATCAAGACTCAGCATTCAGAGCTCTGCAGCAGAAAAAAATAGTGATTTTATCACAACTGCTCCACCGAGTAAAGTAATCAACACATGGAATCAGGGTCTCTGTCCCTGCATCATGCTTCTCTCAGACCAAATAGCATAAACCTGGTGACAGATTCCCTGTAATTCAAATGTAATTAACACCATAGGGTCATCTACACTTAGAATAGAGACGTCCCATGGTTGTATGGGGGATAATACTGGACGAGTCATTCACACCCCATGATCTGATGACACACACGCATCCCCCTCTATGATACTTACGGATTCTTGGATCTCCGGGATCTCACTAATTCCATTGTTAGGATTCGACAGCTCAGTTGTTTCTAAAATAATGATGAAGAAATGAAATGTATTAGAGGATATTATTCCTACATAGATAATACAGCAATATAACGGAGAAATGACAAGATGTCTGTAAATGGGATTAATACTCGTTATATGGGGATTCTAAATATGAGAATATACGGGGAATCCATAGATAAATGTAATGTAAATGATGGAGGAACCCCTTCATAAATAACAAAAGACTGACCATCACTTCCGAAAAGAAAATGGGTGTGAACAGGTGCATACTAAGAGTAGCCATCCAAATACATAACTAACAAAGTTGCACTCTGTAACGCTATAGCATGTAAACATGAAATAAATGAAATTTGAATTGCATTACTGCTGTAGAAAATAGGATAAAAGGAAGATACTTAGCGCATAATTTGGCCAATTCATGCATGGCCAGCAGCAACTGCAAGGGAACCTTCTTTTTCTGGGTGCATGCCAAGTAGCCACGGCAAGGTGACCTTTTTTTTTTGCTGGGTGCATGCCCAGCAGTCACGGCAAGACAACCTTCTTTTGCTGGGTGCATGCCCAGCAGTCACGACAAGGCGACCTTCTTTTGCTGGGTGCATGCTCAGCAGTCACGACAAGGCGACCTTCTTTTGCTGGGTGCATGCCTAGCAGCCACGGCAAGGCGACCTTCTTTTGCTCGGTGCATGCCCAGCAGTCACGGCAAGGCGACCTTTTTTGCTGGGAACCTATCTCCACCCATCAGCCCGGGGTGGTTTTAATTACAACAGGATCCTACCTACCCATATAAATGTAGGCTTCAGCCTAGGAGAGGATTCACATTAGGAGAGGATTCCAACAAAAAGATCGCCTTGTCATTGGCTGCTGGGCATTCATGAATTGGCCAAATTATGTGCTCAGTATCTTAGTTTTTTCCCATTTTCTAGAGCAGTAATGCAATTTAAATTTAATTTATTTCATGTTACTTGCTATAGCACTGCAGAATGGACCCTCCATCACATGAATGAGGAAGCCCCCACCCACGCTGCACATACGAGTGATGGTAAGAGAGCTGAAACATAGGAGAGATTTGCAAATTAGCCTGGAAGTGCACTGGGGGCGTGTCACTGCACTTGGATTTCTTCTTTCACGCCCCCAGCGCACTTCCATTCTGATTTGTATATGGTGTCTACTTTACATTTCTCCTGACTGGCACATTGGATTTCTACAAACAATTATTATTAGGGGACAATGGCCTATACCGTCACACCACTACTTCTATATGTAACAATGTGCTGCCAGGTTCCCATTACACAGAGTAGAGAGTAAATCTAACATTATCCTCCGTCCTCTGTAATATCTGGATATTCCTTGTAGAAGGTCGGGTGATCGCTCACCTGTAATCAGATCGCTGTTCAGCTCCGGCTGACTCCTATTAGGGTCAGGGATTTTCGGGGTCACATTTTGCCCATATTTGGCATCGCCTCCTGTTGTTTCCTGATAGATATAATATATATAATTAATATGTGGAAGATTTCACTAAATCACCAAATACATAAATCATGAAGGACTAAACCAACATTTACAGATGCACCAATTGTAACGATACAAATCCCGCGCCATCTTCAGATCTTTTCTCAGAAAGTCTCCTCAGATACGGTGGATTAAGATACGTCTATTAATATTGATCCTTACCGGGCGTTCCAATGAGCGTTCTAGTATAGACAGGACTTTTTCGGCCAGTTCTTTAAAGACAGCCAATTCTTCAGTCTGAGATCTTTCTTCAGCCTATAAAGAAGGAAAAATGGAAAGGAGAATTTTGAGATGAGAGCGGTCAGAATGGAGGCGGAAATTGTATGTGACATCGGTTCTCTGTCTGCAGATACAATGACTACATACTGTATTTGGGGACTCGTTGTGTTTTACCGTATTTTTTGGACTATAAGATGCCTTTTTTTCCAAAATTTTTGACCTCCCTTCTAACACTCTCGCACCCCTCCAATCTATCCTAAACTCTGCTGTCTGACTAATCCACCTGTCCCCCCGCTATTCCCTGGCTTTTCCCCTCGCTCCGCCAATCCCTTCACTGGCTCCACATTACCCAGAGACTCCAGTTCAAGACCTTAACCTTGGCATGCAAAGCCACCCACAACCTGTCTCCTCCATATATCTGTGACCTAGTCTCCCGGTACTTACCTGCACGCAACCTCCGATCCTCACAAGATCTTCTTCTCTACTCCCCTCTTATCTCCTCTTCCCACAATCGCATACAAGATTTCTCCCGTGCATCCCCCCTACTCTGGAACTCTCCACCCCACCATATCAGACAGATTATTAATAATAATAATTGTCTGAATGTAGCTTACCAGGGGGGTGGCTGTGGTGGAGTGAGGTCACAGGAGGTAGGGTCACTTCTGTAGGAAGCCGGCAGTAGAAGTGGGGCGCTGCTGCGGGCCCCGAGCTGGGAGGAGCGGGGTATCCAGGAGGTGCGAGGCTGCGGGCCCTGGGCTTCAAGGAAATGTTAGCGGTGATTTAGGAGGGGAGTCCCCGCTCAGCCCATTGAATTTCTGGCGGTGGGCTTCAGGCAAATGGCCGCTGGAGGCAGTTCATGTGCAGATTTAGATCTCGGCTCAATGAGGAGCTGAGATCTCAATCTGCGTATTGGCCATCTCCAGCAGCCTACTTCTTGAAGCCCACTGCAGAGAAATCAATAAGCAGAGAAGGGCCTCCCCTCCTGAATTACCGCTAACATTTCCTTGAAGCCCAGGGCCCGCAGCCTCGCACCTTCTGGACACCCCGCTCCTCCCAGCTTGGGGCCCGCAGCAGTGCCCCACTCCTACTGCCGACTTCCTGCAGCAGCGACTCTGCCTCCTGTGACCTCGCTCCACTGCCACCACCCCCTCAGTAAGCAACCGACTATAAGACAGGACTATAAGACAGACCCCCATTTTATTATAATAAATGTTTTTCCTATTTACCTCCCAAAAATTTTTGGTGCGTCTTATGGTCTGTAAAATACGATATATTAGAAGAAAAAGCTTCTATCCCTCCATTATTATCTGTTAATATTGAGATGTTCTGTGCAGAGTGTCCGCCACTTACCTGGTGTAGTAATGTCCTGATGTTCTTAAGTAAATCCGTCAGATAGTCTGACGTTAGACGACGTTGTCGGTGTTTGGTCAAGCAATCCTTTACTAGCTCCATCACCAGCCGGTGAGTGAAGCTGAGGACGCCATCGGGTGGTAGAAGCACACTGTTAGGACGATTGATCATAAGGATCAACAATAGTGCTTTTACCTGAGGAATGTCCAAAACAATTCCAGCCATAGTGAAAAACTGCAAGTGCTATCAGTCACTATAGAGCCAAGAAAGGCACGGGTGAGCCTATGTGCATTGTATATATAGCGCCTGTGAGCAGTGATGTCACCATCACCTGTGATGTCATCACGGAATCTTGTGATAGAATCTTCACGGAGCAGCTCTGCGCAAATAGAATGCGGTCTGGTAATATATAAAGTGAAAACACCATACAATTAACTACCCATGTTATCATGGCCGTTCTATTTTAAATCCAATTAGAACACATCCAGGATAAAGGTGTGTTCACAAGTTGGATTTTGGCAGTATTTTTTTTCTACCTCAAAAATCAAAGGAGGCAGGAAAAACGCTGCTTAAAATTCAGGTGTTTTTACTTGTGTTTTTTTTTCCATTCATTTGAATGGGTGAAAAATGCTGCAAAACCTCTGAAAGACTTGACAAGCTGCAGATTTAAAAAAAAGGAAAAAAACAGCATGTGAATGAGATTTCAGAAATGTCATTCACTAAGATGGTACTGTAAAACACAGCATTTTTGCTGCAGAAGAAAAACAGTGAATACACCCTAAAGATATCCTCAGTCATATTATGGGAAAAATTGTATATTTCGTATTTATTATCTCACGTGTTTTTCTTCACCATAGAACTTTTAAGGCTGTGTGCCCACTATGCGTTTTTTAGGCGTTTCTGCAGCGTAACTTCAGCCGCGGAAACACTTAAAAAACGCTTGGTGATAGGTCTGCAATGGTCCCCAATGATAATCCGCATGTGCTGTGCACATGCCGCGGAGATTTCCGCTGCGGATTATCATTGCGGAAAAATCCGCAGCACGTCCTTTAATTTTGCAGAGTCGCTGCGATTTAGCCGCCATTGACTTGCATTGGAACGCATAACATCCGCATGACTACAAATACACATGTGGATATTATGCGACTCAATGCGTGGATGGTACCCGGGTCTGGAGATGAAGAGACTCTCCTCCAGACCCGGGTACCATAGTACCTGTAGTTAAAATAGAATTAAAATAAAAAATAAACATATACTTACCTTCTGATGGCCCCTGTCTGCTCCCGGCGGTGCTGCAGGCTCTTCGGCTGCTCGCGGTGGTAAAAGGACCTTCCATGACGCCATTTAGTCATGTGACAGGTCACGCGACCGCTGACATCGGCGGTCGCGTGACCTGTCACATGACTAAATGACGTCATGGAAGGTCCTTTTACAGCACCGTGATCCGCCGAAGACACCGGACGCACCGGAGAAGGAGATCGAGGACCATCGGAAGATGAGTATAATGTTTTTTTTTTATTTTTCACCATTATTATTCTTTTTTCTATTATTGATGCTGCATTTGCAGCATTGTAACTTGGTCACACTATATAAATCCATGCCGGTTGCATGGAATTATATAGTGTGACCAAGTTGTCAAGCACTTTTCCAAGTGATGCTAAAATCACTTGGCAAAGCGCTTGACAACCCAGGGAGATGCAGAAACGCTTAGGAAAAATCTGCAGCATTTCTGCATCGTGGTCATATATCTTAACTCATTGGCGAACTGTTATACAAGGCTATATTCACACTAGACGTTTTTTTAGCGGGCTTTTTTATGCAAATTTTCAGCTGCGTTTTACAGTACCAACAAAGTCTATGAGATTTCCGAAATCTCATGCACAAAGCTTGCTTATTTGTCCTCAGTATTTTGTGCTTTCCATGGCTTTTTGCAATAGAGTATGTCACTTGTTTCAGCGTTTTTCACCCATTAAAAAAAAGGGTGGTGGAAAAAAATGCTGAAAAAAAGCCTAGTGTGAACATTTTGCTGCGTTTTTAGTGAAAAAAGCAAGTATGTGACACACATTTATTCTTGTGATTTTCCCAAGTATAAACCATCTTGTCTTGGTCACCTGAGATAGCAGCTTGGATTATTACAGTTTAATTAAATTAGTGATGCCTACAAAGTAAACATTGGTTGAGCTAGGTGTGAGATTGAACAACACGTGTGGCCCAGGGAGGTGTGAAAATGAACAATGCCTGAGCAACTCAATGGCAAACCATAATGTGAAAGTAAATAGTGTCCTACAAATTCAGTGCACTGCCAGGGTCTTAGATAAACCATTCCAGACCAATTCACCCCCCACCCCCCCTGTTACATTTGTAATGTGTACTTTTTCATGAACATATGTCTTGCAATGGTGACCTGTTTTCATGTGTCTATGGTGGAAGCAAAGCTGAAATTTGGGATCCTGAAAAACGCACCAAAAATGCACCAAGAACCACTGCAAAAAAACACACCAAAACCTGCGTTTTTGACGCTACTTCTTTCCTGCCAAGAGATTATGTTTTGCTGCAGAAAAAAACACCTAGTGTGAATATAGACTAAGACTTACTCTGCCAGCATTAATAGTCAATATTCTGTATACAAATAGGACTCCAATCCAGGTATTCAGTTTATCATAAAAATGCCTGAGTTAATCTGCCAAATACACATAGTATGCTTTCTCATAGGTGAAATATAAATCCTGTTAAAGGTCCAAGTTGCAGCAGTTAAGTAGAACAAAACAGACCTCTTCATTCTTTGTAGGTGGAAAAACTTTCGAAATTGTCAGTGTATCAAGTACTTATACTCCTGACTGTATATAGTATAATTGCTGCACTGCTACATATAGGTGCTTCTCAGAAAATTAGAATATCATCAAAAAGTGAATTTATTTCAGTTCTTAAATCCAAAAAGTGAAACTCATATATTATACAGAGTCATTACAAACAGAGTGATCTGTTTTAAGTGTTTATTTCTGCTAATGTTGATGATTATGGCTTACAGCCAATGAAAACACAAAAGTCATTATCTCAGTAAATTAGAATTAACAAGAAACACCTGCAAAGGCTTCCTAAGCATTTAAAAAGGTCCCTTAGTCAGTTTCAGTAGGCTCCACAATCATGGGCAAGACTGCTGACTTGACAGATGTCCAGAAGGCAGTCATTGACACACTCCTCAAGGAGGGTAAGCCACAAAAGGTCATTGCTAAAGAAGCAGCTGTTCACAGAGTGCTGTATCCAAGCATATTAATGGACATGGAAGGAAAAAGTGTGGTAGAAAAAGGTGCACAAGCAACTGGGATAACCGCAGCCTTGAAAGGATTGCTAAGAAAAGGCCATTCAAAAATTTGGGGGAGATTCACAAGGAGTGGACTGCTGCTGGAGTCACTGCTTCAAGAGCCACCACACACAGACGTATCCAGGACATGGGCTACAAGTGTCGCATTGCTTGTGTCAAGCCCCTCATGACCAATAGACAACGCCAGAAGCGTCTTACCTGGGCCAAAAAGAAAAAGACCTGGACTGATGCTCAGTGGCCCAAGGTGTTGTGTTCAGATGAAAAGTAAATTTTGCATTTCATTTGGAAATCAAGGCCCCAGAGTCTGGAGGAAGAGTGGAGAGGCCACAATCCAAGCTGCTGGAGGTCTAGTGTGAAGTCTCCACAATCAGTGATGGTTTGGGGGGGCCATGTCATCTGCTGGTGTAGGTCCACTGTGTTTTATCAAGACCAAAGTCAGCGCAGCCGTCTACCAGGACATTTTACAGCACTTCATGCTTCCCTCTGCCCACAAGCTTTATGGAGATGGAAATGTCATTCTCCAGCAGGACTTGGCCCCTGTCCACACTGCCAAAAGTACCAATACCTGGTTTACACACAACAGTATCACTGTGCTTGATTGGCAGCAAACTCGCCTGACCTTTACCCCATAGAGAATCTATTATAGAGAATCTATGGGGTATTGTCAAGAGGAAGATGAGACCCCAGACCCCACAATACAGATGAGCTGAAGGCTGCTATCAAAGCCACCTGGGCTTCCATAACACCTCAGCAGTGCCACAGGCTGATTCCTCCATGCCACATTGCCGCATTGATGCAGTAATTGATGCATGAGGAGCCCGAACAAGTATTGAGGGCATTTACTAAACATACATTTCAGTAGGACAACTTTTCGGATTTTAAAAACATTTTTCAAGCTGTTGTTATGAAGTATTCTAATTTACTGAGATAATGACGTTTGTGTTTTCATTGGCTGTAAGCCATAATCATCAACATTAACAGAAATAAACACTTAAAATAGATCCCTCTGTGTGTAATGACTCTATATAATAGATCCCTCTGTGTGTAATGACTCTATATAATAGATCCCTCTGTGTGTAATGACTCTATATAATAGATCCCTCTGTGTGTAATGACTCTATATAATAGATCCCTCTGTGTGTAATGACTGTATATAATAGATCCCTCTGTGTGTAATGACTCTATATAATAGAACCCTCTGTGTAATGACTCTATATAATAGATCACTCTGTGTGTAATGACTCTATATAATAGATCCCTCTGTGTGTAATGACTCTATATAATAGATCCCTCTGTGTGTAATGACTCTATATAATAGATCCCTCTGTGTGTAATGACTCTATATAATAGATCCCTCTGTGTAATGACTCTATATAATAGATCACTCTGTGTGTAATGACTCTATATAATAGATCCCTCTGTGTGTAATGACTCTATATAATAGATCCCTCTGTGTGTAATTACTCTATATAATAGATCCCTCTGTGTAATGACTCTATATAATAGATCTCTCTGTGTGTAATGACTCTATATAATAGATCCCTCTGTGTGTAATGACTGTATATAATAGATTACTCTGTGTGTAATGACTCTATATAATAGATCCCTCTGTGTAATGACTCTATATAATAGATCACTCTGTGTGTAATGACTATATAATATAGGAGTTTCACTTTTTGCATTGAAGAACTGAAATAAACTAACTTTTGATGATATTGTAATTTTGTGAGAAGCACCTGTATATAGTATGAAGCCCCACTGCCCCATATGTGTATGTATAATTTGATGCACATGACTCGCCCCCTGGGCCGTGGGGTACACGGAACCGGGCCTTCTAGTGTACGGTGCTGATGGGGGTAGTAGTGGCAACCCGATCCCGTGGCTCAGGGTGGTCAGACCAAATGGTGGCAGTCTATTTATCAGTGTTTTGAAAGTCAGACTACGCCACCCGTGGATTGCGGTCAGGGATAACCGCCGCTGCGAGGCAGACTGCTGAGGCTGGTGTTGGTGTGCAGCACAGGTGTAGGATAACTCCCCACGGGAAGAGTGTAGCCTCAGGGCAGTGTAGATGGATGTTGGGGGTGATAGTGCAGGCCGCAATAGTAAGAGTTCAGAGTCCGCTTCAAACAGTTCAGGGTCTTTATTGTAGATATTATTAATGACCCAACAGTACCGGTTAGGAATGGGCCTGGGTGTCTGAGAGCATTCGGGCGAGCCCCACTGGTCAGGGTGAGTGTGTAGGCCTACCGTTCTCTCTATGCTCTTTCTGACTATCCCCCTTTTCGTGGTGTAATAGCCCACGTCCCTGAGCTGGCCGTGTACTTCTCGCCTGTATGGCATGCGACTAGGGCCTTGGGTACCTGTTGCTTGCTCCTCGCTGTACTGGTCCCTCTGTGTGGCGGAGACTCCAGGATTCTTAGGCCAAGGGACCTGAAATCCCTCGCAGGTTGGTTCTCTGCTGCTGGGCTTGTAACCCTGACAGCCCCGGACCCCAATGCCCGGTAGATTGGTTCTCTGCCAGGACCGGCTCTCGTCGCCTCTGTCCCTGGCTTGCAGTTTCTCCTCTGCCTCACGTGCTCCTCAGCTACAGCTGAACTGTCCCTCCTTCTCTGGGACTAGTCTCACTCCTGAGCTAGGTCTTCCAGTTCTCTCTAACCCTGCCCCCAGTTCCAGCTTTTATAAGGGCAGCCAGCTCCCCCTGCTGGCCTGGGACAGGAGGTGCTGTATGCTAATTGTCCCTAACCAGGGGACCTCCCTCCTGCTCTCAGACACAGATTATTGTTTGTGGCATCCAGGCCTGGGGTGACACATTCTCCCCTAGTAAAATTTAGTACTTTGGACTAAACAGGAAACACAAATACAGGGTATAAATGACAACATAACATATATACAAGTATATTTTGTCCTTGAGGTCACGGCGCTTCCGTGACCGGGTGTCCATGTCACCCAACAAGGTGAAGTTTTCCACGGTGTGGGGACCTGTTTCCATAAACCCCAAGTTCCTGGCCTTGGGCGTGGCGACAAGGCTGAGCTCTCTACTTTGGGCCACAAGGAGGCCACACCGGACAGATTTTTCTTCCGTGGCCATCTTCGTAAGAGGGCACCAAGTGCAGCTATCTACAAGACAGTTCCGGTTATTCAGCGTCCATAACCTGTTAGTCCATGAACTAGAAAGACTGGAAAAACATAATTAGCAACCAGGCAACAAACATAAAACATTTACAATATACAGCATTTAGATCTTCCAGCGAGCTGGTATTTGCCCCCTAGTGCTCCGGGTTGACCTGCGTAACCCACTGTCTGGTGGTGGTCTAACCTGACTTTCCCCACTATCATTCAGGGTACAGCTACTAGCTGGGTTTACAGGCAGTGCAGGCAGCTATCTGCGGGTCCTTTGGCTTACCGCAGGTATGGCAGGCTCACTGTCAGCAGAGGGTTGACTCTCCTGGGCTGCTGGCATGGGTTCTTCTGCCTCTAGGGCTGCTTGGTCTTCTAATTCCTCCTGCTCTCCTGTAGGTTCCTGCTGGGTTGGTTGAAGGAAGTGTAGGACGGGTACCACTATTGCATCATTTATCCGAGTCCAGGACCGGGGGAACTCTCCAAGAACTGTGCTGATCATTTCTTTCTTGTCTTCTGCGGGTTCAAGGTCATCTTGATCTTCTCCTGCACTCTGTAGTTGCTTGGGGCACCTTTTTAGGAGGGCTCTGGAGACGGTGCTAGTGGTTTCTCCTCCATCCTTGGTAATTACACATACCTTCGGGTTGTTGTGGTTGGACTGCAGTACTGTGTACGGGTCACTCTCCCACTGGTCATCTAGCTTGTGAAGCCTTCTCTTCCGCTTCAGGACCTGCTCACCAGGTTCCAGGGGACCAGCAGGGGCGTGTTGGTTGAAGAGCCTCTCTTGCTTTTCTCTCGCTTGAGCCAGACTCCTCTCCACACTCTCCTGTACCTTCTTGTACTGTAGCCGCCGTTCCGTATCCCAGTCTGCGTCTGGGGAGGTGTCCTCGGGGGTCAGGACTCCCATCTCCAGGTCTATCGGCAGCTTACCTGGTCTTGCCCTCATCAGGTAAGCCGGGGTGCAATTTGCAGCATTCACCGGGATATGGTTGTATAAGTCTATCAGGTCTGGCAGCTTCTCCGGCCACAGGCTGCATTCTTCCAGGGGCAACGTTTTGAGGAGATCAATGACGATATTATTCATTTTCTCACATAGCCCGTTGGTTTGTGGGTGGTAAGACGTTGTCCGAATCTTCTTACAGCCGTAGAGGTTGCAGAACTCCTGGAAGATTTCAGCCTCAAACCCTGGACCTTGATCTGTCAAGACCTGTTCCGGATACCCGTGTGGACGGCAGAAGTGTTGTTGGAAGGCTCTGGCCGCTGTTTGGGCTGTCAAGTCTTTAACAGGAACCACCACCAGGAACCGGGAATAGTGGTCCACTATTGTCAGGGCATAGACGTAGCCCGACCGGCTTGGAGCCAGTTTCACATGGTCCAGAGCTACCAGCTCAAGAGGCTGCCTGGTGATGATGGGCATCAAGGGCGTCTTCTGGCTGGTACTGTCCTTCCTTCTGAGGTTACATGGGCCGCAGTCCCTGCACCACTTCTCTATGGCCCCTCTCATTCCGACCCAGTAGAACCGCTCTCTCAGTAGGAACTCCAGTTTCTTCCACCCGAAGTGTCCCGCTCTGTCATGGTAGGCCTCCAGGACCATTGCTGCATCTCGTCTCGGGACCACTACCTGCCAGGTCAGCTCGTGCGTCCGGTGGTTGACAAGCCTTCTGCACAGCTTACCTTCGTAGAGGAATAGCCTGCTTTTCTCCTTCCATAACTGCTTGGCTTCCTCTGGAGCGTCCGAGCCAGGGCTAGCGTCTGCCTGGGTCAACAGGTCTTTCACCAGGCGAATTGCAGGGTCACTATCTTGCGTTTCAGCCCAGCCGTGGTGAGGTAAGGGATTGAACATGACAGTGGTCAAGTCTTTGTCTCTTACACGGTGGGAGTACTGAGTGGCCCTGTACCGGTGGAATGCAGGGAGCTCTATTTCCTCCAACTCATCTGGATCTTCTCCCTCATCAGGCAAGTGGGGCATTCTCGATAGGGCATCTGCATTGGCATTGGCTCGGCCTGCCCGGTACTTGATGGTGAAGTCATAGTTTGCTAGCTGGGCCATCCACCGCTGCTCTAGGGCACCAAGTCTCGCATTGTCCAGATGTGTCTACGGATTGTTGTCCGTGTACACAGTGAACTTCACAGAGGCCAGGTAATGCTTGAAACTTTCTGTTACGGCCCACACCACTGCCAAGGACTCCAGCTTAAAGGAGCTGTAATTCTCTCGGTGGGCCTCAGCTTCCGGCTGGCGTACGCGATCACCCTTTCTCTGCCCTGTTAGTTCTGTGACAGTACGGCTCCCAGCCCCACATTACTGACGTCTGTGTGGAGGATAAAAGGCTGGCCATAATCAGGGTAACCAGGGGAGGAGTCCTGAGGAGATAATTTGCATATTCCCACTGCATTTTGGGGTAAGTGAAGAGTCTCCGTGAGCTCAAAGAACACTGGATTTTGGCTGTTGGAGCTGAAAAGAGGACATTGGTAAACCAGGGGAGGAGTCCTGAGGAGATAATTTGCATATTCCCACTGCATTTTGGGGTAAGTGAAGAGTCTCCGCGAGCTCAAAGAACACTGGATTTTGGCTGTTGGAGCTGAAAAGAGGACATCGGTAAACCGCGCGCCGGTAGGCATTTTGAAGCTTTTTTTTTAAGCTTTTTTCACTGTTTTCAGAACATTAACAATAAGAACATGGAAGAGTCCAGGAGCCATTTGGTGAGCTGCATATCCTGCTACATGTTCACAGACTTGCCAGTGGAAAAGCCAAACTTCACATGCCAGAAATGCAAGCTTGGTTCCCTGTTGGAGGAAAAGTTGCGAAATCTAGAAGAGAGGTTAACTACCTTGAAAATCATTAAGGAAGGTGAAGAGTTCTTAGACAGAGCAGAATTATCTCTTCATGATTCAGAAAGAGAAGAAATTCGAACTGCACCTGACGAAACAGAGGAATGGAAGCATGTGACCCACAGAAGCAGGAGGATCGAGAGGCAGTCAGCACCCATACTGCTCAGGAACCAGTACCAGGCTCTCACGCAGGAGAACCATGAAGAAATACAGCAAAATAAGACTTTGCCAGCAATGAATAACCTTGTAAGCCCTCAGAATCCTCCTGGATGGAGAAAGAAGAATGTTGTGAAGAAAAAACGGAGAGTGGTGGTCATGGGGGATTCCCTGTTAAGAGGAACAGAGGCCGCTATCTGCAGACCAGACATAAC
Source organism: Phyllobates terribilis (assembly GCF_046119375.1). Taxonomy (NCBI): domain Eukaryota; kingdom Metazoa; phylum Chordata; class Amphibia; order Anura; family Dendrobatidae; genus Phyllobates; species Phyllobates terribilis. The sequence goes on along the minus strand of NW_027362998.1, from coordinate 910,474 downwards.
CTCAAGAGAAATGTGCTGTCTTCCAGGAGCAAAAATTAAAGATGTGTCTGACAGGATATCAAGACTCTTCAGACCTACAGATCACTACCCATTCCTGCTAATACATGTGGGGACAAATGACACCGCAAGAAAGGACCTGGAAACCATCTGCAGTGACTTTGAAGACTTAGGCAAGAAAGTGAAAGAATTGGGAGCGCAGGTGGTCTTCTCATCCATCCTCCCAGTGGATGGCCATGGAACAATGAGGTGGAATAAAATTCTACAGGTGAACAACTGGCTACGTCGATGGTGCCGTCAACAAGGATTTGGATTTCTGGATCACGGAATGAATTACCTATACGATGGACTACTTGCTAGAGATGGGTTGCACCTTACGAAGACTGGAAAACATGTATTTGGAAGTCGCCTTGCTACACTCATCAGAAGAGCTTTAAACTAGAACAATGTGGGAAGGGAAGCAAAAGGCCAGAAAAAGCCATACAGCTGACAAATACTATTGAGATCTCTGCTACTGGAAATGGAAAAGAAGAACAAAGACAAAAAAATCTAAATAATAAAAATATGGGAGGAAGAGAAACCAATCACAAACTAAAATGTTTTTATACAAATGCACAAAGCATGGGCAACAAACAAGGAGAATTGGAACTACTAACGCAGGAAAAGAAATATGATGTCATTGGAATCACTGAAACTTGGTGGGACGATACACATGATTGGAATAAAAGGCTAAAAGGATACAACTTATTTGCAAGAAACAGACTTGATAAACGAGGAGGAGGTGTTGCATTGTATGTTAGAAAAGCGTATATCTGCACAGAGATTGAAGCTTCAGAGACTGGGAGTTCTGTGGAAACTGTTTGGGTAAGAATACAAGGAGAGAACAACGGAAAGGACACCATTGTAAGCATTTACTACAGGCCACCTGGGCAAGCTGAAGATATGGATGAACTCTTTATGTATCAAATGACCAAGTTCTCCAAAAAATATGACGTAGTGGTCATGGGAGATTTCAACTATCCAGACATTTGTTGGGAATCTCTCTCAAGTAAAACTAACAGGTCAAGCAAATTCTTATCCTCTCTTGCTGACAACTTTATCTTCCAAAAGGTAGGGGAGAAAACAAGGGGATCTGCTACTTTGGATCTAATCCTTATAAACAGGGAGGAAATGGTTGAGGAGGTAAAGGTGGCTGGGACCATAGGAGGTAGCGATCATGCTATTATAGAATTTTGGATAACTAGAGGAGGAAGACATGTGAAGACTCAAACTTCAAGGTTAGATTTTAGAAAGGCAGATTTTAAGAGACTCAGAAAGAGAATAGGAGGGATCCAATGGCTGGATGTCCTTAAGGACAAAAATGTCCAGGAAGGATGGGAAATTTTTAAAAATGAGATTCTCAAAGCACAATCGTTAACAATCCCGAAAAGTAGGAAGAATGGGAAGCATTTAAGGAAACCAGGATGGATGAACACAGAACTTAAACACATTCTAAAAAGAAAGAAAGAAATGTTTATTAAATGGAAAGAGGGAGGCATATCTAAAGAGGATTATAATGCAGTCTGCAGATCCTGCAGGGCACGTATCAGGTTAGCTAAAGCTGACAATGAATTAAGGCTTGCAAGAGATGTCAAAAGCAATAAAAAAGGATTTTGGGGGTATGTCAAAAGTAAAAGAAAAGTCAAAGATGCTATAGGATTTTTACAGGATGAAAATGGAGAAATGGTAAGAGAGGATGTTGAGAAGGCCAAACTTTTTAATTCCTATTTTGCATCTGTTTTCTCTCAGAAAGAAAATGTAACATCAACTGATCTTCACTGTCCTTTTAAAGGAATAGAGGAATCCAAGTTATCTGTAAACAGAAAGATTGTGAGGGAATATTTAGCTAACATAAATGAGTTCAAGTCTCCAGGTCCAGATGAATTACACCCCAGAGTACTGAAGGAGATCGTAGAAGAAATTTTAGAACCACTCTCCATAATCTTTGAAAATTCTTGGAGAACAGGAGAAGTCCCAGAAGACTGGAGAAGAGCAAATGTTGTTCCTATCTTCAAAAAGGGGAAGAAGGTGGACCCAGGGAACTATAGGCCGGTGAGTCTGACTTCTATACCAGGAAAGATCTTTGAAAAAATTATTAAACAACATGTATGTAAGTACATGGATAAGAATGAAGTGATTAACCAGAGTCAGCATGGGTTTGTAACTAACAAGTCATGTCAGACTAACTTAATTTCCTTCTATGACAGAATCACTGACTGGGTGGATCAGGGAAATGCTGTAGATATAGTATATCTTGACTTCAGCAAAGCATTTGACAAAGTATCTCACACCATCCTTATTGAAAAAATGACCAAGTATGCAATGGACTAGGCAACTGTTAAGTGGATTCATAACTGGCTTAGTGATCGGACTCAAAGGGTGGTTGTAAATGGCTTCACATCCAGCTGGATGAATGTCTCAAGTGGGGTACCACAGGGCTCCGTCCTGGGACCTGTATTGTTCAACATCTTTATCAATGATTTAAATGAAGGAATTGAGGGTAAACTGATTAAATTTGCTGATGACACAAAGCTGGGAGGGATAGCTAATACTAGAGAAGAGAGAGAGAGGATTCAAAAAGACCTAAATAAACTGGAGCAGTGGGCAGCAACCAACAGAATGGTTTTTAACAGGGAAAAATGCAAAGTACTACATCTGGGCAGTAAAAATGAAAAAAGCATATACAGAATGGGAGGAATAGAGCTAAGCAACAGTACATGTGAAAAAGACTTAGGTATACTAATAGATCATAGACTGAACATGAGTCAACAGTGTGATGCAGCAGTAAAAAAGGCAAATACAATTCTGGGATGTATTAACAGAAGCATACAGTCTAGATCACGTGAAGTCATTATCGGTCTGTACTCCTCTTTGGTCAGACCTCATCTGGAATACTGTGTACAGTTTTGGGCACCACATTTTAAAAAAGACATAGACAAACTGGAGCAAGTTCAGAGAAGAGCAAACCATGTCCTATGAGGAACGGTTGCAGGATTTGGGAATGTTTAGCTTGCAAAAAAGAAGACTGAGAGGAGACTTAATAGCTGTCTACAAATATGTCAAGGGCTGTCACATTGTAGAAGGATCATCTTTATTCTCATTTGCACAAGGAAAGACTAGAAGCAATGGGATGAAACTAAATGGGAGGAGACACAGATTAGATATTAGAAAAAACTTTTTGACAGTTAGGGTGATTAATGAGTGGAACAGGCTGCCACGAGAGGTGGTGAGTTCCCCTTCAATGGACGTCTTCAAACAGAGGCTGGACAGACATCTGTCTGAGATGATCTAGTGAATCCTGCTTTGAGCAGGGGGTTGGACCAGATGACCCAGGAGGTCCCTTCCAACTCTACCATTCTATGATTCTATGATTCTATGATAAGTAGCAGCATCAGGAAGCACGTCCATGTCCTTGTCCCAGCGCAGCGTTCAGTTGTTCATACTCCAGTCCTTGGAATGCAAGCGCAAATATGCAGCCAACGTCCCACAGGCCACACTACTAAATTCTCACAATTCACGACTGCTTGGCTCGAAATGTTGCCTTTTAGGCTTCTGGAGACAGAAGCATTCCGCAACCTGATGGCGGCGGCCATCCCTCGGTACTCTGTCCCCAGCCGCCACTATTTCTCCCAGTGTGCCGTCCCCACATTACACAAGCATGTGTCCCAAAACATTAGCCGTGCCTTCAACAACGCAGTTACCAGTAAAGTCCACCTAACCACAGCCACGTGAACAAGTGCTTGTAGGCAGGGATGGTACATCTCGCTGATGGCACACTGGGTTAACATAGTGGAAGCCGGGACCCAATCCGACCTTGGGACGGAACACGTCCTCCCGACGTCAAGGATTGCAGGCCCTAGGTCAGTCAGGGTTGCCCCCACGGTCTACAGCTCCTGAACCTCATGCTCCTCAGCCTCCTCCTCCTCCTCAGCCTCCATCTCCGAAATGACCACATCAGTCACAAGCTGGAAGCACTGCAGCACTGCCTCGGCCAAGCGGCAACAGGCTGTGCTGAAGCTAATATGCTTAAGTGAAAAAACACACAATGCTGAAGAGTTATGGACAGCTCTGAAAGAGCAGGCAGATCTGTGGCTCAAACCGCTGAACCTACAGCCAGGCATGGTCGTGTGTGACAATGGCCGGAACCTGGTGGCGGCTCTGAGGCGAGGCGAGCTCACACACGTACCATGCATGGCCCATGTGCTTAACCTCGTGGTTCAGCGGTTACTCAAATCCTACCCGGGGCTGCCGGATCTGCTTGTTAAAGTATGCCGCCTGTGTGCCCATTTTAGAAAGTCAGCTACAGCTTCCGCCGCCCTTGCAGTGTTTCAGCAGCGTTTGCAGCTTCTGGCTCAAAGACTGGTGTATGATGTCCCCACACGTTGGAACTCTACATTGCAGATATTGGGAAGGATTTGTGAGCAGAAGAGGGCAGTTGTTGAGTACCAGCATCAAAAAGGCTATCGGTATTCAGTTCAGACTCCACACATAAGACCTCAGTAGTGGACGTGGATGTCAGACATATGTACCATCCTCCAAAACTTTGAGGACTCCACCAAGATGGTGAGCGGCGATGACGCCATAATTAGCCTCACCATCCCGCTTCTCTGTCTTCTGAAACGCTCTCTGCTCACAATCAAAGATGATGCATTGCAGGCGGAGCACGATAAGATGAAGCAATTAACCATACAGGGTGATTACACACAGCCAAGCCTCATCTCATCCCAACGTGGATTGGGTGACAATGAGGAAGAGGAGGAGGAGGAAGGACAGGAACTAGTTTCATGCACTATAGACGGTGCTATCTGCACAGCTGTCATACCGTCTGTTCAGCGTGGATGGCCAGAGGACAGAGAGGAGGAGGAGGAGAGCATGGTCAGTCATCCTCTTGGTGAGGACACGGAAGTCTTGCCTGTTAGTAGTCTGGCACGCATGGCTGAGTTTATGTTATGCTGCCTTTCCCATGACCCTCGCATTCTCAAAATTTTAGGTCATTACTGGTTGGTGACACTTCTAGACCCACTCTACAAGGAGAACTTTATATCTCTTATTCCTGAGGCGGACAGGTGTACAAAAATGAGGCAGTACCAGAAGGCCCTTGTTGCGGAACTATTAAAAAAATTCCCATCTAAAAACACTGGAGGCAGAGGGCACACTTCGTTCGACAACCAAGGCCCCCACTCTGTCACTTCTTCTCTCTGACTGAACACTGTTCTAAGATGGTGCCCACCTTTTATACCTCCCTCTAGAACATGAGCCCAGGTGACCAGCAAACAATGGGCTCCTATCTACGATCAGGAACCAACCCCTATCTGCTCCTACATCACTGGGTATTCCTACCCCCTCCCCACTCCAGCCAGGGACATGGTCTGTCGTGCCTGCATTTCTGTCTAATGGGAGCACCGTTGAGCTGTCCCTCGGAAATGGGGTGAGTGTGCTGTATGCAGCTAACTGAACCCTGGTCCATACTCCATCCTTACCCGGGAGTGGAATATCACACCTCTGGCAGAGGTGCAATACCCCTGTAGCGTCCGAGCCCTCGGGGCGCTACAGTTTTATGATGCCTGTAAAAAAATTTTTTTATACAGTATGTTCATGTATACCCCCCCAGGAGTAAATGTTTGGCAGCCCATACACTTAGTGCATGGCATTACAAGTATAGGAGGCCCGCTCCTTTCTAATGGTAAAAAAATTTTATGATGCGCTCCTCCACGTCTCTTCCAAGGGCCATTGAAGTGCCTCCAAATTTTTGGCAGCCCTTGCAGTCACTGCATAGTCCAACACTATGGGAGACTCTCTCCTTTCTAATGGGAATTTGTCATTACTGTGGCCTGGTCTATATGTCTTTAAATTCTTAGTGCGTTTTTTCCTAAACTTGGTCAGCCGTTGGACTCACTGCATACCCTATAACTGTATAGCAGACCCTCTCCTTTCTAATGGGAACATGTCATATCTTGTTACTGTGGCCCTGCTCTGTGTGTCTTTAAATTCTTAGTGGGGATTTTCCTAAAATCTGTCAGCCGTTGGACTCACTGCATACCCTATAACAGTATAGCCGACCCTATCATTTCTAATGGGAATTTGTCGTTACTGTGGCCCTGCTCTATGTGTCTTTAAATTCTTAGTGGGTTTTTTCCTAAAATTGGTCAGCCGTTGGACTCACTGCATACCCTATAACTGTATAGCAGACCCTGTCCTTTCTAATGGGAGCATGTCGTACCTTGTTACTGTGGCCCTGCTCTGTGTGTCCTTAAATTCTTAGTGGGGTTTTTCCTAAAATTTGTCAGCCGTTGGATTCACTGCATACCCTATAACTGTATAGCAGACCCTCTCCTTTCTAACGGGAACATGTCGTACCTTGTTACTGTGGCCATGCTCTTTGTGTCTTTAAATTGTTAGTGTTTTTTTTCAAAAATTTTGGCCACCCTTGCAGTCACAGCATGGGCATTACCACTATAGAAGACCCGCTCCTTTATAATGGGAACATTTTTTTTACTGAGACCCTCCTCTATGTCTCTTCAAAGGGGTATTAGGTTGCGTCCAAATTTTTGACAACCCTTGCAGTCACTGGATGCGCAATAACAGTATAGGAGACCCACTTGTTAATAATGGGAAAAACAAAGCATAGCCCTCTGATGGCTCTCTAACAATAGCTAGGGCCGACTGCTGGCCTTTTAAGAATAGTAAGGGCCGTCTGATGTCCCTATAAAAATAGGCTTTATGACTTTCAGAGTCCCTCCATCATAAATAAAACAGGATGTGTCTGATGACACCACATTGCCAGATGAGGTTGTAAAATGTTAAAATGACATTTCCCGGTGAATGCATTTGTCATAAAAAATAACATAAAAAAACATAACAATAGGATCTTTCTTTAGTATAAAAAACAGCATCACCAATTTAACCTCAATGTAATCACATTGTTCAGCTCATGCACCTCCTCCTCCATCTCCGAAATGACCACATCAGTCACAAGCTGACAGCACTGCAGCACTGCCTTGGCCAAACAGCAACAGGCTGTGCTGAAGATAACATGCTTAATGCTTAATTGACAAACCGCCCAGCGCTGCATAGTTGTTGAAAGCTGTAACACAGCAGCTTGATCTGTGGCTCTCACCGCTGAACATACAGCCAGGCATGGTCGGGTGTTACAATGGGCGGAACCTGGTGACGGAGAAATGACAACCGGGGTAGATACTGTTTCCCTCTATGCCAGTCCTTTCACAGAATATGGCTGTGGTGAAATACAACTCCCACTGAGAAGCTGTTTCAGATTGAAAAACATTGTGCCCACCAGAGGATTTGTTTCTGAGGGCTAACCTTTCTCACCCGCTCAAGAGCCCCATAGCAGCTGCAAAGTTAGCGCTATCATGAACTCTCCTGAGGTAGAAGCCAAGGAACACCAGAGAATTCTCTGGTGGGACTGTCCAACCCTGCCGAGAAGCAGTCCTGGCTAAGAAAAGTGTGTGGGAAGATTCCAGGACACTCTATTTTTACTGAGGAGGAAACACATGCAAACATGGGGAGAACATACAAATTTCTTGCAGATGTTGTCCTTGCTGGGATTTGAACCCAGGATCCCAGTGCTGTAAGACTTCAGTGCTAACCACTGATCCAATGTGCTGCTGTTCACCCTCTAATATCTAACAGGCTGGAGAAACTTGAACCTACTGCCACTCTATCATCAGCTCCTTTGTGAGAAAATGTATTTGGGCAGCCACTCACTCTACCAAATAAAATTCCAGAGAAGGAAATTGAGGATGGCTTCGCTACTGGTACTGGGGGCAGTGTTAATACCATAGTGTTGTACCATAGTTTGCTGGAAATATTCCAGGCTGGTAGGAGGCAAGTAAATTCCCACAGAAAAGTACCAGCAGTAATGTTCAGGCCACATTTCAAGTGCAAGCAGCTTTAGAGGACTTCCTGGGAGAAATGACACGCAGGGTAGATACGGTTTCCCTCTATGCCAGTCCTTTCACTGAGCTAAATACAACTCTTATCAAAAAAAGTTGTGGACTGGCTCCGTACCGTCCCTGGCCACATTCACCTGTCCACGTGTTTGTGGTTAGGCAGTCCTTCTTAGTAAGTGCACTGGGTAGGGCATGGGTAATGTTGTGGGACCCGTGCTTGTGGAAGGCGAAGGCGATACCGGGAAAAATACTGGCGGCTGGGGACCGAGTATGGACACCCGACCGCCGCCTGCATGAGGTTGTGAAAAGCTTCCATCTCCACAAGCTTAAAAGGCCATATTTCAAGTGCAAAGAGCTGCCCAGAAATCTGTCAGTTTAGTGTTGCGGCCTGTGGGTGGGTGGGTGGGTGGCTGCATACTTGCAATTGCAATCCAAGTAACAGAAAACTAAGCAGATGATGGCCTCTATCATCATCATGGCCTCACCTCGGCACTATGAACTCTCCTGAAGGAGAAGCCAGGGCCCGCCGGAGGAGTCTCCGGTTCTCTGGTGGGCCCGTCCAACCCTGCCGAAAAGCAGCCCTGGCTAAGAAAAGTGTGGGGGAAGGTTCCTAGACACTCTATGGCTGCTTTTTTAATGCGGATCGGCCATGCTTATGCATGTTATTTCTCAAAACGCATTACGGATCAGGCCATTTTCCAACTCTGTATTCAAGAAATTAAATGCGCAAAGAAAGATGTGTGTGTGTGTCAAAGCACCATTGACAAGTGCGAGTTGATGTTGGATGGGCTGCCATTGCTTCTGCAACAAGCTCAATTACAGGATTTTCTGGGAGAAATGACATGCAGGGTAGATACGGTTTCCCTCTATGCCAGTCCTTTCACCGAGCTAAATACAACTCTTAGCAAAAAAAGTTGTGGACTGGCTCCGTACCATCCCTGGCCACATTCACCTGTCCACGTGTTTGTGGTTAGGCGGTCCTTCCCAGTAAGTGCACTGGGGAGGGCACGGGTAATGTTATGGGACCCGTGCTTGTGGAAAGCGGAGGCGATACCGGGAAATATAGTGGCGGCTGGGGACCGAGTATGGACACCCGCCCGCCGCCGGCATGAGGTTATGAAAAGCTTCCGCCTCCACGAGCCTAAAAGGCCACATTTCAAGTGCAAGCAGCTGTCAAAAATTTGGCAGTATAGTATCGCAGCCTTTGGGTGGGTGGCTGCCGGCATTCTTGTGCTTGCATTCCAAGGAATGGGGTAGGGACAACTGAACACTGCAGTGGGACAAGGACGTGGACGGTGATTGTTGCAAGTCTGCAACGACAGGTGCATGGCGGGAATCATCTTCGCATGTGTCAAGGATCACTTATGATGGGCACACATTTAGGCAGTGACCTGGGAGTCAGAGATGTTTCCAGAGGTCTTCCCCTTGCTGTTCCCATGTGTTTTCAGCACTGTATGCATGTGTCTGATGATGTGTCACACACCACATGGCAAGATAAGGTTGTAAAATGTTAAAATGACATTTCCTGGTGAATGCATTTGTCTTAGTTGAAAGCAATGCAAAAGTGCAAAAACGTGTCAAAAATGCTACGTGTGAACATAGCCCAAGGTGTGTAGGAGTATTTTTGTTTTTGTTTATTTATTTTGCCTTATATACAAGTCATCACCCTGGAAAGGATGTTCCTTACGCCGTAAAAGTGGCGTAATACTCTGACGACGTTGTTGACAGCAGTGATCTGGGAGTCAGAGATGCTTACAGGGGTCTTCCCCATGCTGTTCACATGTCATTTGAGCACAGTTCCCATCGATTTGGGCAATTTTTAGGCCCTCTGCAGACCGCCGTGGGTTGCTACCTGAAAAATGCTCAAGTTTCCCCTAGACTTATATTGGGCTCATTGCTCGGGTTGAGCACCCGAGTATTTCAATTTGCTCGACCCGAGCAACGAGTACTCGAGCATTTTAGTGCTCGCTCATCACTAATGACAACCAAAAACATCCAAATAATCCTGATCAAAAAGTTCACATACCCTGGTGATTTTGGCCTGATAACATGCACAGAATTTGACACAAATGGGTTTGAATGGCTACTAAAGGTAACATCCTCACCTATGACCTGTTTGCTTGTAATTAGTGTATGTGCATAAAGCTGAGTGAGTTTCTGGGATCCAGCCACTGACGTTTCTGGATTTTGAGATGGGGAAAGCAAAAGAATTATCAACGGATCTACGGGAAAAGGTAGTTGAACTGTATAACAGAGGAAAGGGAGGCAAAAAGAGTATAACACAGGAAAGGGATACAAAAAGATATCCCAGGAATTGATAATGCCAGTCTGCAGTGTTCAAACTGTGATTAACAAATGGAAAATCAGATGCTCTGTAAAAACCAAACCACAGTCAGGTAGACCAACAAAAATTTCAGCCACAACTGCCAAGAAAATTGTTCGGGATGCAAAGAAAAACCAACAAATAACATCAGCTGAGAACACACTTAGGGGTGTACTCACTTTTATTGCCAGCGGTTTAGACATTAATGGCTGTGTGTTGAGTTATTTTGCAGGCACACCAAATTTACAGTTAAACAAGCTGTACACTGACTACTGTACATTGTATCAAAGTGTCGCATCTTCAGTGTTGTCCCATCAAAAATATATATATGTATTCCGGCCCATTTTTGGAGTTTTGTGTGAAATTATGTCCAATTTGCCTTTTTTTTCTCAGTTTTTTTGTGTTGTTCCAATAAACACAAAGGAAATAAACATGCGTGTAATAAAACATGTGTAATTTTCTGAAACAATTTCAAGGGTGCCAGCACTTTCCGCCATGACTGTATATGCAGGTAGAGTCCTTAACCCCTTTACAACCCAAAGTGGTTTGCACGTTAATGAGAAGGCCAATTTTTACAATTCTGACCACTGTCACTTTATGAGGTAATTACTCTGGAACGCTTCAACGGATCCCCCTGGTTCTGAGAATATTTTTTCATGACATATTGTACTTTATGATTGTGGTAAAATTTCTTCGATATCACTTGTGTTTATTTGTGAAAAAAACAGATATTTGGCGAAAATTTTGAAAATTTAGCAATTTTCAAAATTTGAATTTTTATGCCCTTAAATCGGAGAGATATGTCACACAAAAAAAGTTAATAAATAACATTTCCCATATGTCTACTTTACATCAGCACAATTTTGGAACCCAAATTTATTTTTATTAGGGAGCTATAAGGGTTAAAATTGACCAGCGATTTCTCATTTTTCCAACAAAATTTACAAAACCATTTTATTAGGGACCGCATCACATTTGAAGTCACTTTGAGGGGTCTTTATGACTGAAAATACCCAAAAGTGACACCATTCTTAAAACTGCACCCCTCAGTGAATCGGGTCATCATGGCAACATCCGGGAAGCCGCGGCACACATTGCTGGACGCCGGCAGGAGAGGTGACTATCCCGATCACCTCCCCTTGCCCCCGCAATGCTGCGAACAACTTCGATCTCAGCATTGCGGGGGTTAATGTGCGGGACCTCTCCCAGCACATAGCACCGGGTGTCAGCTGTGACAATCAGTTGACACCCGGCGGCGATCACGCCCGCATAGCCTGTGTGCGCGATCGCAAAGATGTACTAATACGTATCAGGCTCTTAAGTCCCAGGGCGCAGATACGTATCAGTACGTCTTGGGCTTTAAAGAAGTTAAAATTATGTGAAAATGGGAAAAGTCACAAAACTTTGCAACTTTTCAAGAGCTTTATGCCAGTTTTCTGGCAAAAACACTGGTGAATCGGGTTCATAATCTCTAATCCTTTCAGCTCCCTTTAATTAGACTACTTTCAACAAACTAATTATAAGTATTGGGTCTGGTTTTTTTTAATGCTTTTAAAATAATTGTAAATATTTTCAATCCCCTTTTGTTATAAGGATTTCCCAAAAATTAGCTAATCATAGGTTGTCCTGCATTCGTGACAGTGATTGACTGCGCGGTCACTTGGAAGTTTACATTGGCATCACTACAGGGCCGGTAAAGAAGGACTGTCAGGGACCCCCAGAGTGTGGTAAAATGCGCCAACTAATTCATAATTCATTTAATTCTCACACAATATACTAAGTTAGTGTAAGTCTACAAAAAAGCAACAAAACTTGGTGCTAAAAAAATTGAGCATAACTTTTTGAAAAATGAGCCAGGTTATGCCAAATCTTACATATTTTGTGACTTTGTGATCAGTTATCAACACAAATATTTTACTCAAATTACCAGATCGATGGATAAGCATTGGGACTTTTCCCTAAATCTCTCCAAAACATCACCGCTTATAGAAGACCACCCTCATATCCAGATCAGATTTTCTGTGAGAGATGCCCAGATTCACAATATAGTATGCCTACTGGCCATCTATGAGAAGTCCACCCCAATGGAAGTCCAGTTATTAAAGAGGATTTTACTGTTTATATAAGGGGCAGACAATGACAGTGAAGGGCCCTTAATCAGGACTTCTGATCTGGGCCCCCCACCCTCCATCAGGCACCACCTACATATACATTTCCATGTATATTTATATTAGGCACACATATAAAATTTGCACATGCTAATACTCTATACACATTTTAACGTATGCATATACATAGTGCACACAAACATAAAATACGGACATACACATAAGATGCACATACACAGTATAGAGTCCCGGTAGTCCTCATAGTTTTAAGCATGGACCCTGGCAAATTGTAGACGGACTTTTATTGTTCATGGGCTTTAAGGGAGAGAGGCTTCCTTTGTGGAGGACACTCATGAATGCCATTCATTTGCAGTGTACACCGTGTCGTGTCATGGAAAACACTCGCCCTGGTTTGGCTTTCTACTTCTTCAGCTAATAGTAATGAATTTGCCTGTCGATTTTCTTCTCATCAGAAGATGCTTTTGTTTAGATGTTAACTTCCATCTGACTGATAAGAAAAGCTTTGCTGATCTTCTTGTAGACTTCACATTTTTTGTAAAGAAATTATTTTCTTTCTCAGAAATGTCTTGTGACATTTCTCTTCTATGTGGTGCCACTTACCCTTCTCATCAGAGGACGCTTTTGTTTAGGTGTTAACTTCCATAGTCGGCCTGGACGTCTCTGTAAGATGGTTGCAGTTCCATCTTTGTTATAGTTTTGCATCACTTTTGCTACAGTATTCTGACTGATAAGTAAAGTTTTGCTGATCTTCTTGTAGACTTCACATTTATTGCAAAGAAATTATTTTCTTTCTCAGGTTTTGTGACATTTCCCTTCTATGTGGTGCCATTGCTGATAGCATGAAATGGGAAGGAGTTTTCTTTATTAAGTAACTTCCTTTTACAGACACCTGTCTGCTGGACATCTGTTTAATGAATAATTACACTTACCTGTGGTTCAGTTCTTGTTAATTAGAATTTTGTTGTCTAAACTTAGCTTTTCTCTTAAGACTGTTACTGGGATGTTCTCATTTTTGAAACATGATCTTGAATGAGTTTGTTAAGAAAATTACTTTTTTGGGGTCTGCAAAATACCAAATCTTGTTTGCATTAAATGGCTCAAATTTGCGAGAGTATTTTGTAGTATGGTATCCCATATAAAATGATGATTCTGAAAGGAAACTACAGGTTTGCTGACAAATCTATTTGGGTGTACTGATTTATGCTAAACACTGTATATATATATATATATATATATATATATATATATATATATATATATATATATATATAACCTTATAAGTTTGGTATCACAGTAATCGTACTACTGACTCTGAATCATTTTGTCAGTTTGTTTTTACAACACAATACACACTGTAAAATGAAGGAACCCAAACCTGGCATTTTTTCTCATTTTTCAACACATTATATGATAAAATGGATGGTGTTATTCAAAACTACAACACTAAGCGTCAGCACACTGTGATTTGCTGATCTGTAAGATGCGTTCTTTGTGCTGTGAAAATACACAGCTGTGATATCTCACCAAATATTCATAGTGGGAACTTAAAATTATGTTTTTCTGCCATGATTAAGGATGGTTTGGATGTATGAAACATGTTGACCTTTTATTTCTATCTTTGTGGAATTAAGGCTGCATGAACCAGTCACCACCCATTATCTGTATATGTACAAATATTAAGTGCTACTGAGTGCTGTAGGAAAAACTTAGAATAGTGAGGTGATTTGATAGTCCTGCCACAAATAATCTGTTTCTACTGCACACTTAAAATCTCTGATAGTGGGAATGAACCTGATTGCCTGCAGTAGTGCACTCCTGAGAGCTGGTGCAGCAGAGAAAATGTCTTGGACATGAGAGTGGGAGGTCCTGATTATGGAGGATGTTAATCTTAGCTCATTGGAGTGTAGATATGGTAGAGATGCAGGACTGTGCAGCAGTGTGGAGAGGTTTGTGGATGAGTGTAATGACTGGTACAGGGTGGAGGCACCAGTGTAACTGCTGGACAGAAATATGAGACTGACTGCTGCATTAAGGATAATGAGAAATACATTTAGTGAGAAGAAGAGCAATTAGTGAGTTACAAGTATTTGTGAATTCAAGACAAAAAGGAATCAGAGCAACAGTAACAGATTTTACTTTTTTTTAATTAATAATGGGATGAATAAAATCGTGAACATTTTCAATAGACTAAATCAAAGTCAGGAAGATAGCCGAGGTCAGATACCAGGTGATCAGTAAATGACAAGTCAGACGAGCTGTATGAATACCGCGGAGCCCGATGACAGAGACGTTACTAAAACTTGTCCAGGTTGACCAGTCAGAAGGCCACAGGTAGATGGTGAAGGTCCTTCTATACAGCTCCAGCAGGTGTCCCGTCTTTTAGATGGTTTTAGGGCAACAGTGACAGCATGCAAATGCGCGAGCAGCCCTGGATAATCCACGCCGGCAGGATGATAAGATCCGGCGGAAGATGGAACCTATGAGAAGAGAAATAAATATAATGTAAGTGATGGGACTCCATATTACATGATAATGCTGTGCAGTCACTGTGGCCGGACGGCAGAGGAATATTATCATACAGAGGTCAGGGGTCATTGTCAGCAATCATACATGTGACAATCCCATCACTGACAGATGACATCTACTCCACATGAATTATTCTCACTGACATCACACAACATGGAGTTGATTCTCACACTTACCTCGTCTCTTTTTCCCATTTTTTCCATTTTCTGAGTTTTGTTGCTCCATACTCAGATTTATTGCCGATTTTCTTTCTTCATGA
Source organism: Phyllobates terribilis (assembly GCF_046119375.1). NCBI lineage: Eukaryota > Metazoa > Chordata > Amphibia > Anura > Dendrobatidae > Phyllobates > Phyllobates terribilis. Next base: position 895,291 of record NW_027362998.1, on the reverse strand, counting down.
GATGGAAATTCTGATGAAAAATTAAAAAAAAAAATCAATAACAATATCTTCTTATAGGATCTGCTTTGTCATAATATGGATAACATAAGAGACCTATAGTATTGTATAAAAACCATGTGGGAATATTTGAGCCTTGAAGTCAACATTCACATTGCTGGTGCTGTAGACATGTACATACCTGGCAATGGGGACGAGGGTGGCAAGATGGTAACAGCATCGTCTGTATTACATACAGGAACAGATTCTTTCTGCCTGTTTGAAGAAGAAAAACATGTAAATCGTAAGTAAACACAGTATAAAATGGGTTGTCTCACTATAAGAACACTGACTATAAGGCCTAATAGGACATATGACTGTCATAGTGGGGAAGGTTTTCTGCTCCAAACTACCTTCCATGGATCAGAACACAACTACCAAGAATGTCTGGCAAGTAATACTACAGCTCTCCTACAGAGTAGGCAGTGCTAAAAATGCATGACATGCCACAATTATGGGCTGTTATCTTCTGCATTTTCTGAAGCCAAAAGTACAATGACCGTTAACCATGAAGCGGTGAATGCTGCATTTGATATTCTGTTATTTATGTCCTATATTTGGTGTTGTGTACATAGATCAGCCTGGAACTCCCAGTAATGACCCTTTCTAATCTACTCACATTTCTGAGATGTTTGTGTTGGTTTCTTGTGTATACTCTGGAGGGGCATTGGGATCCTCATTGTTCACCATCCTGGTAGCGATGGTACAGAGCTAAATACGGATAAAAATAAGATATAAAATATTTTTTTTATGTACTTTTAGAGTTTTTTTAATTTTTTTTTACATATTTTGGATTTATTAATCACATACTTACTTTACAAAGCTTTTCAGAAGATGACGTAAAATTTTGGAAGTCAAGGCTCTCATTGTTCTCACTTGTGCCTTCCTCATCCTTTGAGACCAGATGTTTGTTTATATCAGAATGATCTACAAGAAATAGGTAATGAAGTATTATTAGAGGTTGTCAGTATAACACAGTCAGTATTTATCACTAATATTAATGGGAACAGATGATCACATATTAGGGAAGATGAGACAAACAGTCGCTTAGTCTAGATGACGTCTCCTTCTACTTACTGATAAATAAGCTGGTGTCTGCATCTGAAACAAGCTGAGGAACATACTCCAGCTCCTGGCTCAGAATGTTGTCAAAGTCCAAGTCACTCAGGAATGGATGAACCTTGATCTCAAATGCTCCTCCTAGAAAAAGAAAAACAAAAGTGATGCGGACATAATCAGGGATGGCTCCATATCTGAACAGTTTATCGTAATCTGAACTAATGACAAAACTGAGCCGACATGAATGAAATAAACTGAAAGTCTTAGTGTGGAGAACTAGAAATATAGTAGATGAGCTGATAGAGAAATGCTGATCTTCATGGACATGAGCGATATGTCCTTGGTCTAATAAGAGAATATTAATACTAGTATATCTGTTACCTGTCCCAAGTCTACGCACAGGATTTCTTCTGAGCAGCTCAGTGATGAGATTCTGAGCATCCAGGGGTGGAGCGCGATCACAATTCCAAATTAGTTCTCCTGTTACATAGAAAATTACAGAAAATAAAACCTCTTTACTGGACTGTAACATAAAGCAAAGGAAATAACTAAACAAATGTAACCAATCAACGCAATGATCGGATTATTCTACTCACCAATGACAACCCTTTTATAAAGCTCAGTGAGGGAATCAGCATCAAATGGTACACATCCCAGCAGGAATTTATACAGGATGATCCCCAATGACCACCAGTCAACAGGTCTTCCATAGCCTTCTTTCAGGATGATCTCTGGGGCTATGTAACATGGGGTGCCACAGAACTGGAAACCAACAGAACATAGAGATGAGAATCGATGAAACAATTATTATGACAAGATATCATCGTTAAAACACAATGCAGAAGATAAAATATTAGTGGAAAAGTTCTCTAGAAAGGAAGAACGTAGAGAAGAGACAATAGTGTGATGAGATTTGCAAATAACAAGCTAAGTTCTTGTAGGTGATGCTGACCTCACGGTCCTGGAACTCTCTGGAGATGTACACTGCTAATTCCTTGTAGGTGTTGGTTTTCGGTATCATTAGACCAAGTTTTGAAATCCCAAAATCGGTAACTTTAATATGTCCAGTAGATGTAATCAGGAGGCTGCAAAAGAGAAGATGGTTTTAGCCTCACAGACTGAATGATAATAAATGACAACTTTCCCCACTTTATTATACTACGGGGGCACTTACTTTTCCGGCTTCAGGTCTCTGTGCACCACACCGTAACTATGCAGGTATTCCACGGCAAGTACCGCCTCTGCAAAGTACAAGCGGGCCATGGGGACAGAGAAAGGACCCCTGGTGCTTAGAAGGGTCCCACAGTCTCCACCTATAGAAGAAAGGAAATATGACCGGTGAGGGGTTTATACAGAAGATAACCATGATATACCACGAGCAGATAACCATGATGTATAATGAGCAGTGAGCGGAAACATCCTGGGGAGATCACACAGATAGTGGCGTACATAGAAATCACAAGACCCCATATCAAAAGTTGTAATTGCCCCCCACCCTAAAAAATAAAAAATAAATATATTTATATCCCTGTTGAAGCAGCTTGGTGTTCTCACCAGCAATACAACTTTTATGGCCATTTTAGAGTATGATGCTCCCAAAAATGCCCACACCCACACTCAATGAGTATGGTATCCCCACAGTGAATCCTCCTAAGGAGGCCACCACTTAGAAGGAGGCCAGCCACAACCCCCTACTCGGTGTGATGGCACCCACAGCAACCCTCCCACTCAGGATAATGGTTCCCACAGTCCCTCACACAATATAATGGTCCGCATAACTCCCCACTCAGTATGATGTCCCCACACAGAATGGGGGCCTCCATATAGAGTGAGGACCCCCACAGCACCCCACTTAATATGATGACCTCCACTCAGCATTCACAGTCCCCCCATATCTAGTCATACGGCCCCCTTTCAGTATTTTGGCCCCTACTAGCCACCTACTCAGTATTTTTGCCCCCACCAGCCCCACCTCCTTGAAGAAGCAAATACCGCTGAAATTGTGATGACAGGTGGAGGGATGCTGCCCACTGCCGAGCGTCGACAGACCCCCTCCGACTGATGAGCCCCATAGCGCCCCTGCACCAAGATCAATGAATTTACGAGCATCTTGGTAATAGATAACCTATAGTAAATGCTCTGTGGGGAAGTAACCAACAATGTCCTAATGATATGAGCAGTGATAAGATGAAAGCAGACATGGGCTGAATATAATGCAATAGATGTGTCTTACCTCCTACATACTCCATGACCATACACAGGTGAGATCTAGTTGGAAAGGAGCAGAGCATGGAGACCACAAAGGGACAATCAGCAAATGTTAAGATGTCCCTCTCCAGAAAGGCCCATTCCAATCTCTGTGCAGTATTTAGGTTCCGCTTAGCCATTTTCTTCATAGCAAAGGTCTGGTGTGAGTCTTTATGATGCACTAAGTAGACGGCCCTGGAGAGAAGGAGAATCCATCGGTTATAATAAATCCTTATTAATAATCCATCTATAGAAATCATTATATGTTTAATACTGGTATCCAAGGGGTAACATTTCTCCTTGTGGAGAGTGACATGTTAAGCTTGTCAAGGTGAGGAGACTTTTAAGCCTCAATGATCCTCTGGGAAATATGCAAATTGTCTCTTCAGAGAGGAAGAGAACTAGAACTCTAGTGCCCCTTATAGGAAGTAGTAATCCTAAAAGTCAATATTGACCCTTTAACGAGCCTTATCACATGACATGGAATAATAGCCATAACCAAAATCTCAATTTTCGGACACTATGTTTTGGGGTACAAGCACTCATCAGTGCAAAGTGTGAGATATGGTTTGGCTGGGTGAGAGGCATCTGACCGGGATCCAAGCGGTAACGTTTCTCCTTGCGGAAAAAGCCATGTTAAGCATGTCAAGGTGAGGAGACTTTTAAGCTGCAATGCTCTTCTGGGAAATATGCAAATTGTCTCTTTTCAGAGAGGAAGAGAACTAGCACCCTAGTGCCACCTATAGGAAGTAGCAATCCTATTTCCCAGAGGAGCATTGCGGCTTAAAAGTCTCCTCATGTCCGCAAGGAGAAACGTCAACCCCTTGGATACCGGTCAGACACCTCTCACCCAGTCAAACCATATCTCACACTTTGCACTGAAGAGGGGCAGTACCCCAGAACACAGTTCCTGCAAATTGAGATTTTGGTTTTGGCTATTATCCTAAGTCATGCGACAAGGCTTGTTAAAGGGTCGATATTGACTTTTAGGATTGCTACTTCCTATAGGTGGAGTTCTAGTTTGCTTCCTCTCTGAAGAGACAATTTGCATATGTTTAATACTAGAAGTCTGGCCGCCACTCTAAATCCACATCTAGAAATACATAAAATAGCACTACATAGATCACCTATGGGAGGTCTCCACAATGCCACTTCTGCCGGAGCCATCACCCAGGTCACATTATAGATACGAGAATCTACCGAAATTCTCTTTGGGCAGATTTGCTATAACTGACCAAATACAATTTAGTGCAAATAAAATTGGTCCAAAATGAATGTGCTCCAGGGCTCTCTTCTGCTGCTGAGGCCAGTGATTGGGCCCACATGGTCATGGTGGAGGGTGTAGATGTCATTGACGTCAATATGGTGTCACCCTTCATGTGACCATGTGTAGCCACCTTCTCTGATCAGCTTCATAATGGAGCCCCCCCCATCAAAACAAAGATCAGAGTGGAGAGCAGAAAAGCTCAGGTGGAGGAGGCAGCATAAGAACAGATGAGGGTCTAGCACAGGCGAATGTAATAATATTATATTATTATATATTATATTATATGTAATTATATTATTTAAATCGCTTTCCTTACAGTTTGATTTGCTACAGATCATATCATTTCCCTATGATAACACTGAATGGCAGAGTGCAGGGGCAGAAGCATTGTCATAGGGAACCCTGAGAAATGTGGATTATGGCAACAGAAATCTCACCCAAAATTTCCACAGCTGATGAGTTTGGAAGTTTCATAGTCGCTCATATGCGGCTTTCTCGCCGGAACCAATGAATCCATCACGCTCTATAAAAGAATAAGACATAATACTGATTTATTGAAGATGCAGGAAAAAAGTTACAGATGCAAAAACTTCTCCCCCCATATTATGTCCCAGATGATTTACACTGATATGATGTTGGGAGGATACAAACCGGACGCTGGGCAGACCTGGCGCTAGCACCCAGCACACCCAGGCAAGTGCCGGAGCCCTGAGTATGCGAGGGGCCCACTTGCTGTCGGGCACCCTGGCGCGCTATGGGACCGGTGAGCAGAGGAGAGTGGTGCCAGCGCCAGCTAGTGGGCCTTGCTCCCCCCCCCCAATGCTTGCCCAGGACCACGGCCGGCACAATACTTACCTCTCCACAGCTGGTGAGCAGTGAGGTGAGCATTTGATTTTTTTTTTTATGTATGGAGGTATGGGGCATTATATGGGGGGAGAAGTGACATCCTGCATGGGGCATTATATGGGGGGGAGGTAGGGACATCCTGCGTGGGGTATTATATGGGGGGGGAGAAGTGACATCCTGCATGGGGCATTATATGGGGGGGAGTGACATCCTGCATGGGGCATTATATGGGGTGAGAGGTGACATCCTACATGAGGCATTATATGGGGGGGACATCCTGCATGGGGCATTATATAGGGGGGTGACATCCTGCATGGGGTATTAAATGAGGGGGAGAAGTGACATCCTGCATGGGTCATTATATGGGGGGGAGTGACATCCAGCATAGGGCTTTATATGGGGTGAGAGGTGACATTCTGCATGGGGCATTATATGGGGGGTGACATTCTGCATGGGGCATTATATGGGGGGAGTGACATCCTGCATGGGGTATTATATGGGGGGAGAAGTGACATCCTGCATGGGGCATTATATGGGGTGAGAGGTGACATCCTGCATGGGGCAATATATGGGGTGAGAGGTGACATCCTACATGGGGCAGTACGTGTTGGGGGGACATCCTGCATGGGGCATTATATGGGGGGGGTGACATCCTGCATGGGGCATTATATGGGGGGTGACATCCTGTATGGGCCATTATGTGGGGTGGGACATCCTGCATGGAGCATTATGTGGGGGGGACATCCTGCATGGGGAATTATATGGGGGGTGACATCCTGCATGGGGCATTATGTGGGGGGTATCCTGCATGGGGCATTATGTGTGGGGGACATCCTGCATGGGGCGGTATGTGGGGTGGGACATCCTGCATGGGGCATTATGTGGAGGGGACATCCTGCATGGGGAATTATATGGGGGGTGACATCCTGCATGGGCCATTATGTGGGGGGGCACAGCCTGCATGGGGCATTATGTGGGGGGCACAGCCTGCTTGGGGCATTATGTGGGAGGGACATTCTGCATGGGGAATTATATGGGGGGTGACATCCTGCATGGACCATTATGTGGGAGGGGGACATCCTGCATGGGGCATTATGTGGGGGGGGCACAGCCTGCATGTGGCATTATGTGGGGGGTCAAAGCCTGCATGGGGCATTATGTGGGGGTCACAGCCTGCATGGAGCATTATGTGGGGGGTCAAAGCCTGCATGGGGCATTATGTGTGGGGTCACAGCCTGCATGGGGCATTATATGGGGGCACAGCCTGCGTGGAGCATTTTATGGGGTCCATTATTCTATATGGAGCAATATATGGAGCTCATAATACGGTACAGAGGACTATGTGGTGCCATTATACTGTGTGGAGGACATTACTGTCCGGTCTGCACTGTGAGCTGTGAGGATTCGCCGCTTTCTGAGTTATTGTGGAATTTACAATAGATATCGCTCATGTAATGTAAGAAGTGAAATCTTCGGGCTTGTAGTATATATACATATATATATATATTTATCTGCGGTATCTGTGCATCATGAATCGTGGTATGTGTTAAAGGGGCCACTGAGACTCTTTCGCCCAGGGCCCACGAAATCCTGGAGCCGCCCTGCAACGGTCATCATACATTACTATAACATTCTGGATAATGTGGGAGATCACACAGAGGAGGACTTACAGGTAATCTGTCACCAGGTGTTTGCTATGTATTCTGAAAGCACCATGATGTAGGGGCAGAGACCCTGATTCCAGTGATCTGTTACTTACTAGGCTGTGTGTGGCTGTTTCAATAAAATCAGTAGATTATCACTAGAAGACTATCTGTCTAGCCAGGTAGTCCTATTGCTCTGTACCCCTGCCTCCACCACTGATTAGCAGCTTTCTGCCTATGCACAGTGTACACAGAAAGCTGCCAATCAATGGTGTGGGCAGGGTTATACAAGACTCAGCATTCAGAGCTCTGCAGCAGAAAAAAATAGTGATTTTATCACAACTGCTCCACCGAGTAAAGTAATCAACACATGGAATCAGGGTCTCTGTCCCTGCATCATGCTTCTCTCAGACCAAATAGCATAAACCTGGTGACAGATTCCCTGTAATTCACATGCAATTAACACCATAGGGTCATCTACACTTAGAATAGAGACGTCCCATGGTTGTATGGGGGACAATACTGGACGAGTCATTCACACCCCATGATCTGATGACACACACGCATCCCCCTCTATGATACTTACGGATTCTTGGATCTCCGGGATCTCACTAATTCCATTGTTAGGATTCGACAGCTCAGTTGTTTCTAAAATAATGATGAAGAAATGAAATGTATTAGAGGATATTATTCCTACATAGATAATACAGCAATATAACGGAGAAATGACAAGATGTCTGTAAATGGGATTAATACTCGTTATATGGGGATTCTAAATATGAGAATATACGGGGAATCCATAGATAAATGTAATGTAAATGATGGAGGAACCCCTTCATAAATAACAAAAGACTGACCATCACTTCCGAAAAGAAAATGGGTGTGAACAGGTGCATACTAAGAGTAGCCATCCAAATACATAACTAACAAAGTTGCACTCTGTAACGCTATAGCATGTAAACATGAAATAAATGAAATTTGAATTGCATTACTGCTGTAGAAAATAGGATAAAAGGAAGATACTTAGTGCATAATTTGGCCAATTCATGCATGGCCAGTAGCCACGGCCAGGCGACCTTCTTTTTCTGGGTGCATGCCAAGTAGCCACGGCAAGGTGACCTTTTTTTTTGCTGGGTGCATGCCCAGCAGTCACGGCAAGACGACCTTCTTTTGCTGGGTGCATGCCCAGCAGTCACGACAAGGCGACCTTCTTTTGCTGGGTGCATGCCCAGCAGTCACGGCAAGGCGACCTTTTTTGCTGGGAACCTATCTCCACCCATCAGCCCGGGGTGGTTTTAATTACAACAGGATCCTACCTACCCATATAAATGTAGGCTTCAGCCTAGGAGAGGATTCACATTAGGAGAGGATTCCAACAAAAAGATCGCCTTGTCATTGGCTGCTGGGCATTCATGAATTGGCCAAATTATGTGCTCAATTTGCAAATTAGCCTGGAAGTGCACTGGGGGCGTGTCACTGCACTTGGATTTCTTCTTTCACGCCCCCAGCGCACTTCCATTCTGATTTGTATATGGTGTCTACTTTACATTTCTCCTGACTGGCACATTGGATTTCTACAAACAATTATTATTAGGGGACAATGGCCTATACCGTCACACCACTACTTCTATATGTAACAATGTGCTGCCAGGTTCCCATTACACAGAGTAGAGAGTAAATCTAACATTATCCTCCGTCCTCTGTAATATCTGGACATTCCTTGTAGAAGGTCGGGTGATCGCTCACCTGTAATCAGATCGCTGTTCAGCTCCGGCTGACTCCTATTAGGGTCAGGAATTTTCGGGGTCACATTTTGCCCATATTTGGCGTCGCCTCCTGTTGTTTCCTGATAGATATAATATATATAATTAATATGTGGAAGATTTCACTAAATCACCAAATACATAAATCATGAAGGACTAAACCAACATTTACAGATGCACCAATTGTAACGATACAAATCCCGCGCCATCTTCAGACCTTTTCTCAGAAAGTCTCCTCAGATACGGTGGATTAAGATACGTCTATTAATATTGATCCTTACCGGGCGTTCCAATGAGCGTTCTAGTATAGACAGGACTTTTTCGGCCAGTTCTTTAAAGACAGCCAAATCTTCAGTCTGAGATCTTTCTTCAGCCTATAAAGAAGGAAAAATGGAAAGGAGAATTTTGAGATGAGAGCGGTCAGAATGGAGGCGGAAATTGTATGTGACATCGGTTCTCTGTCTGCAGATACAATGACTACATACTGTATTTGGGGACTCGTTGTGTTTTACCGTATTTTTTGGACTATAAGATGCCTTTTTTTCCAAAATGTTTGACCTCCCTTCTAACACTCTCGCACCCCTCGAATCTATCCTAAACTCTGCTGTCTGACTAATCCACCTGTCCCCCCGCTATTCCCTGGCTTTTCCCCTCGCTCCGCCAATCCCTTCACTGGCTCCACATTACCCAGAGACTCCAGTTCAAGACCCTAACCTTGGCATGCAAAGCCACCCACAACCTGTCTCCTCCATATATCTGTGACCTAGTCTCCCGGTACTTACCTGCACGCAACCTCCGATCCTCACAAGATCTTCTTCTCTACTCCCCTCTTATCTCCTCTTCCCACAATCGCATACAAGATTTCTCCCGTGCATCCCCCCTACTCTGGAACTCTCCACCCCAGCATATCAGACAGATTATTAATAATAATAATTGTCTGAATGTAGCTTACCAGGGGGGTGGCTGTGGTGGAGTGAGGTCACAGGAGGTAGGGTCACTGCTGTAGGAAGCCGGCAGTAGAAGTGGGGCGCTGCTGCGGGCCCCGAGCTGGGAGGAGCGGGGTATCTAGCAGGTGCGAGGCTGCGGGCCCTGGGCTTCAAGGAAATGTTAGCGGTGATTTAGGAGGGGAGTCCCCGCTCTGCCCATTGATTTTCTGGCGGTGGGCTTCAGGCAAATGGCCGCTGGAGGCAGTGCATGTGCAGATTTAGATCTCGGCTCAATGACGAGCTGAGATCTCAATCTGCGTATTGGCCATCTCCAGCAGCCTACTTCTTGAAGCCCACTGCAGAGAAATCAATAAGCAGAGCAGGGCCTCCCCTCCTGAATTACCGCTAACATTTCCTTGAAGCCCAGGGCCCGCAGCCTTGCATCTTCTGGACACCCCGCTCCTCCCAGCTTGGGGCCCGCAGCAGCGCCCCACTCCTACTGCCGACTTCCTGCAGCAGCGACTCTGCCTCCTGTGACCTCGCTCCACTGCCACCACCCCCCTCAGTAAGCAACCGAAAATTCGGACTATAAGACAGACCCCCATTTTATTATAATAAATGTTTTTCCTATTTACCTCCCAAAAATTTTTGGTGCGTCTTATGGTCTGCAAAATATGATATATTAGAAGAAAAAGCTTCTATCCCTCCATTATTATCTATTAATATTGAGATGTTCTGTGCAGAGTGTCCGCCACTTACCTGGTGTAGTAATGTCCTGATGTTCTGAAGTAAATCCGTCAGATAGTCTGACGTTAGACGACGTTGTCGGTGTTTGGTCAGGCAATCCTTTACTAGCTCCATCACCAGCCGGTGAGTGAAGCTGAGGACGCCATCGGGTGGTAGAAGCACACTGTTAGGACGATTGATCATAAGGATCAACAATAGTGCTTTTACCTGAGGAATGTCCAAAACAATTCCAGCCATAGTGAAAAACTGCAAGTGCTATCAGTCACTATAGAGCCAAGAAAGGCACGGGTGAGCCTATGTGCATTGTATATATAGCGACTGTGAGCAGTGATGTCACCATCACCTGTGATGTCATCACGGAATCTTGTGATAGAATCTTCACGGAGCAGCTCTGCGCAAATAGAATGCGGCCTGGTATTATATAAAGTGAAAACACCATACAATTAACTACCCATGTTATCATGGCCGTTCTATTTTATATCCAGTTAGAACACAACCAGGATAAAGGTGTGTTCACAAGTTGGATTTTGGCAGCATTTTATTTCTACCTCAAAAATTAAAGGAGGCAGGAAAAACGCTGCTTAAAATTCAGGTGTTTTTACTTGTGTTTTTTTTTCCATTCATTTGAATGGGTGAAAAATGCTGCAAAACCTCTGAAAGACTTGACAAGCTGCAGATTTAAAAAAAATGCAAAAAAAAACAGCATGTGAATGAGATTTCAGAAATGTCATTCACTAAGATGGTACTGTAAAACACAGCATTTTTGCTGCAGAAGAAAAAACAGTGAATACACCCTAAAGATATCCTCAGTCATATTATGGGAAATATTGTATATTTCGCATTTATTATCTCACGTGTTTTTCTTCACCATAGAACTTTTAAGGCTGTGTGCCCACTATGCGTTTTTTAGGCGTTTCTGCAGCGTAACTTCCGCCGCGGAAACACTTAAAAAACGCTTGGTGATAGGTCTGCAATGGTCCCCAATGATAATCCGCATGTGCTGTGCACATGCCGCGGAGATTTCCGCTGCGGATTATCATTGCGGAAAAATCCGCAGCACGTCCTTTAATTTTGCGGAGTCGCTGCGATTTAGCCGCCATTGACTTGCATTGGAACGCATAACATCCGCATGACTACACATACACATGTGGATATTATGCGACTCAATGCGTGGATGGTACCCGGGTCTGGAGATGAAGAGACTCTCCTCCAGACCCGGGTACCATAGTACCTGTAGTTAAAATAGAATTAAAATAAAAAATAAACATATACTTACCTTCTGATGGCCCCTGTCTGCTCCCGTCGGTGCTGCTGGCTCTTCGGCTGCTCGCGGTGGTAAAAGGACCTTCCATGACGACATTTAGTCATGTGACAGGTCACGCGACCGCTGACATCGGCGGTGGCGTGACCTGTCACATGACTAAATGACGTCATGGAAGGTCCTTTTACAGCACCGTGATCCGCCGAAGACACCGGACGCACCGGAGAAGGAGATCGAGGACCATCGGAAGATGAGTATAATGTTTTTTTTTTATTTTTCACCATTATTATTCTTTTTTTTTTATTATTGATGCTGCATTTGCAGCATTGTAACTTGGTCATACTATATAAATCCATGCCGGTTGCATGGAATTATATAGTGTGACCAAGTTGTCAAGCACTTTTCCAAGTGATGCTAAAATCACTTGGCAAAGCGCTTGACAACCCAGGGAGATGCAGAAACGCTTAGGAAAAATCCGCAGCATTTCTGCATCGTGGTCATATATCCTAACTCATTGGCGAACTGTTATACAAGGCTATATTCACACTAGACGTTTTTTTAGCGGGCTTTTTTATGCAAATTTTCAGCTGCGTTTTACAGTACCAACAAAGTCTATGAGATTTCCGAAATCTCATGCACAAAGCTTGCTTATTTGTCCTCAGTATTTTGTGCTTTCCATGGCTTTTTGCAATAGAGTATGTCACTTGTTTCAGCGTTTTTCACCCATTATAAAAAAGGGTGGTGGAAAAAAATGCTGAAAAAAAGCCTAGTGTGAAAATTTTGCTGCGTTTTTAGTGAAAAAAGCAAGTATGTGACACACATTTATTCTTGTGATTTTCCCAAGTTTAAACCATCTTGTCTTGGTCACCTGAGATAGCAGCTTGGATTATTACAGTTTAATTAAATTAGTGATGCCTACAAAGTAAACATTGGTTGAGCTAGGTGTGAGATTGAACAACACATGTGGCCCAGGGAGGTGTGAAAATGAACAATGCCTGAGCAACTCAATGGCAAACCATAATGTGAAAGTAAATAGTGTCCTACAAATTCAATGCACTGCCAGTGTCTTAGATAAACCATTCCAGACCAATTCACCTTCCCCCCTTGTTACATTTGTAATGTGTACTTTTTCTTGAACATATGTTTTGCAATGGTGACCTGTTTTCATGTGTCTATGGTGGAAGCAAAGCTGAACTTTGGGATCCTGAAAAACGCACCAAAAATGCACCAAGAACCACTGCAAAAAAACACACAAAAACCTGCGTTTTTGACGCTACTTCTTTCCTGCCAAGAGATTATGTTTTGCTGCAGAAAAAAAAACACCTAGTGTGAATATAGCCTAAGACTTACTCTGCCAGCATTAATAGTCAATATTCTGTATATAAATAGGACTCCAATCCAGGTATTCAGTTTATCATAAACATGCCTGAGTTAATCTGCCAAATACACATAGTATGCTTTCTCATAGGTGAAATATAAATCCTGTTAAAGGTCCAAGTTGCAGCAGTTAAGTAGAACAAAACAGGCCTCTTCATTCTTTGTAGGTGGAAAAACTTTCGAAATTGTCAGTGTATCAAGTACTTATACTCCTGACTGTATATAGTATAATTGCCGCACTGCTACATACAGGTGCTTCTCAGAAAATTAGAATATCATCAAAAAGTGAATTTATTTCAGTTCTTCAATCCAAAAAGTGAAACTCATATATTATACAGAGTCATTACAAACAGAGTGATCTGTTTTAAGTGTTTATTTCTGCTAATGTTGATGATTATGGCTTACAGCCAATGAAAACACAAAAGTCACTATCTCAGTAAATTAGAATTAACAAGAAACACCTGCAAAGGCTTCCTAAGCATTTAAAAAGGTCCCTTAGTCTGTTTTAGTAGGCTCCACAATCATGGGCAAGACTGCTGACTTGACAGATGTCCAGAAGGCAGTCATTGACACACTCCTCAAGGAGGGTAAGCCACAAAAGGTCATTGCTAAAGAAGCAGCTGTTCACAGAGTGCTGTATCCGAGTATATTAATGGACGTGGAAGGAAAAAGTGTGGTAGAAAAAGGTGCACAAGCAACCGGGATAACCGCAGCCTTGAAAGGATTGCTAAGAAAAGGCCATTCAAAAATTTGGGAGAGATTCACAAGGAGTGGACTGCTGCTGGAATCACTGCTTCAAGAGCCACCACACACAGACGTATCCAGGACATGGGCTACAAGTGTCGCATTGCTTGTGTCAAGCCCCTCATGACCAATAGACAACGCCAGAAGCGTCTTACCTGGGCCAAAGAGAAAAAGACCTGGACTGATGCTCAGTGGCCCAAGGTGTTGTGTTCAGATGAAAAGTAAATTTTGCATTTCATTTGGATATCAAGGTCCCAGAGTCTGGAGGAAGAGTGGAGAGGCCACAATCCAAGCTGCTGGAGGTCTAGTGTGAAGTATCCACAATCAGTGATGGTTTGGGGAGCCATGTCATCTGCTGGTGGAGGTCCACTGTGTTTTATCAAGACCAAAGTCAGCGCAGCCGTCTACCAGGACATTTTACAGCACTTCATGCTTCCCTCTGCCCACAAGCCTTATGGAGATGGAAATGTCATTCTCCAGCAGGACTTGGCCTCTGTCCACACGGCCAAAAGTACCAATACCTGGTTTACACACAACAGTATCACTGTGCTTGATTGGCAGCAAACTCGCCTGACCTTAACCCCATAGAGAATCTATTATAGAGAATCTATGGGGTATTGTCAAGAGGAAGATGAGACCCCAGACCCCACAATACAGATGAGCTGAAGGCTGCTATCAAAGCCACCTGGGCTTCCATAACACCTCAGCAGTGCCACAGGCTGATCCCTCCATGCCACATTGCCGCATTAATGCAGTAATTGATGCACAAGGAGCCCGACCAAGTATTGAGGGCATTTACTAAACATACATTTCAGTAGGCCAACTTTTCGGATTTTAAAAACATTTTTCAAGCTGTTGTTATGAAGTATTCTAATTTACTGAGATAATGACTTTTGTGTTTTCATTGGCTGTAAGCCATAATCATCAACATTAACAGAAATAAACACTTAAAATAGATCCTTCTGTGTGTAATGACTCTATATAATAGATCCCTCTGTGTGTAATGACTCTATATAATAGATCCCTCTGTGTGTAATGACTCTATATAATAGATCCCTCTGTGTGTAATGACTCTATATAATAGATCCCTCTGTGTGTAATGACTCTATATAATAGATCCCTCTGTGTAATGACTGTATATAATAGATCCCTCTGTGTGTAATGACTCTATAATAGATCCCTCTGTGTAATGACTCTATATAATAGATCACTCTGTGTGTAATGACTCTATATAATATAGGAGTTTCACTTTTTGCATTGAAGAACTGAAATAAACTAACTTTTGATGATATTCTAATTTTGTGAGAAGCACCTGTATATAGTATGAAGCCCCACTGCCCCATATGTGTATGTATAATTTGATGCACATGACTCGCCTCCTGGGCTGTGGGGTACACGGAACCGGGCCTTCTAGTGTACGGTGCTGATGGGGGTAGTAGTGACAACCCAATCCCGTGGCTCAGGGTGGTCAGACCAAATGGTGGCAGTCTATTTATCAGTGTTTTGAATGTCCGACTACGCCACCGGTGGATTGCGGTCAGGGATAACCGCCGCTGCGAGGCAGACTACTGAGGCTGGTGTTGGTGTGCAGCACAGGTGTAGGATAACTCCCCACGGGAAGAGTGTAGCCTTAGGGCAGTGTAGGTGGATGTTGGGGGTGATAGCGCAGGCCGCAATAGTAAGAGTTCAGAGTCCGCTTCAAACAGTTCAGGGTCTTTATTGTAGATATTATTAATGACCCAACAGTACCGGTTAGGAATGGGCCTGGGTGTCTGAGAGCATTCGGGCGAGCCCCACTGGTCAGGGTGAGTGTGTAGGCCTACCGTTCTCTCTATGCTCTTTCTGACTACCCCCCTTTTCGTGGTGTAATAGCCCACGTCCCTGAGCTGGCCGTGTACTTCTCGCCTGTATGGCATGCGACTAGGGCCTTGGGTACCTGTTGCTTGCTCCTCGTTGTACTGGTCCCTCTGTGTGGCGGAGCCTCCAGGCTTCTTAGGCCAAGGGACCTGAAATCCCTCGCAGGTTGGTTCTCTGCTGCTGGGCTTGTAACCCTGACAGCCCCGGACCCCAATGCCCGGTAGATTGGTTCTCTTCCAGGACCGGCTCTCGTCACCTCTGTCCCTGGCTTGCAGTTTCTCCTCTGCCTCACGGACTCCTCAGCTACAGCTGAACTGTCCCTCCTTCTCTGGGACTAGTCTCACTCCTGAGCTAGGTCTTCCAGTTCTCTCTAACCCTGCCCCCAGTTCCAGCTTTTATAGGGGCAGCCAGCTCCCCCTGCTGGCCTGGGACAGGAGGTGCTGTATGCTAATTGTCCCTAACCAGGGGACCTCCCTCCTGCTCTCAGACACAGATTATTGTTTGTGGCATCCAGGCCTGGGGTGACACATTCTCCCCTAGTAAAATTTAGTACTCCGGACTAAACAGGAAACACAAATGCAGGGTATAAATGACAACATAACATACATACAAGTATATTTTGTCCTTGAGGTCACGGCGCTTCCGTGACCGGGTGTCCATGTCACCCAACAAGGTGAAGTTTTCCACGGTGTGGGAACCTGTTTCCATAAACCCCAAGTTCCTGGCCTTGGGCGTGGCGACAAGGCTGAGCTCTCTACTTTGGGCCACAAGGAGGCCACACAGGACAGATTTTTCTTCCGTGGCCATCTTCGAAAGAGGGCACCAAGTGCAACTATCTACAAGACAGTTCCGGTTATTCAGCGTCCATAACCTGTTAGTCCATGAACTAGAAATACTGGAAAAACATGATTAGCAACCAGGCAACAAACATAAAACATTTACAATATACAGCATTTAGATCTTCCAGCGAGCTGGTATTTGCCCCCTAGTGCTCCGGGTTGACCTGCGTAACCCTCTGTCTGGTGGTGGTCTAACCTGACTTTCCCCACTAGCATTCAGGGTACAGCTACTAGCTGGGTTTACAGGCAGTGCAGGCAGCTATCTGCGGGTCCTTTGGCTTACCGCAGGTTTGGCAGGCTCACTGTCAGCAGAGGGTTGACACTCCTGGGTTGCTGGCATGGGTTCTTCTGCCTCTAGGGCTGCTTGGTCTTCTGATTCCTTCTGCTCTCCTGTAGGTTCCTGCTGGGTTGGTTGAAGGAAGTGTAGGACGGGTACCACTATTGCATCATTTATCCGAGTCCAGGACCGGGGGAACTCTCCAAGAACTGTGCTGATCATTTCTTTCTTGTCTTCTGCGGGTTCAAGGTCATCTTGATCTTCTGCTGCACTCTGTAGTTGCTTGGTGCACCTTTTTAGGTGGTCTCTGTAGACGGTGCTAGTGGTTTCTCCTCCATCCTTGGTAATTACACATACCTTCGGGTTGTTGTGGTTGGACTGCAGTACTGTGTACGGGTCGCTCTCCCACTGGTCATCTAGCTTGTGAAGCCTTCTCTTCCGCTTCAGGACCTGCTCACCAGGTTCCAGGGGACCAGCAGGGGCGTGTTGGCTGAAGAGCCTCTCTTGCTTTTCTCTCGCTTGAGCCAGACTCCTCTCCACACTCTCCTGTACCTTCTTGTACTGTAGCCGCCGTTCCGTATCCCAGTCCGCGTCTGGGGAGGTGTCCTCGGGGGTCAGGACTCCCATCTCCAGGTCTATCGGCAGCTTACCTGGTCTTGCCCTCATCAGGTAAGCCGGGGTGCAATTTGTAGCATTCACCGGGATATGGTTGTATAAGTCTATCAGGTCTGGCAGCTTCTCCGGCCACAGGCTGCGTTCTTCCAGGGGCAATGTTTTGAGGAGATCAATGACGATATTATTCATTTTCTCACATAGCCCGTTGGTTTGTGGGTGGTAAGACGTTGTCCGAATCTTCTTACAGCCGTAGAGGTTGCAGAACTCCTGGAAGATTTCAGCCTCAAACGCTGGACCTTGATCTGTCAAGACCTGTTCCGGATACCCGTGTGAATGGCAGAAGTGTTGTTGGAAGGCTCTGGCCGCTGTTTGGGCTGTCAAGTCTCTAACAGGAACCACCACCAAGAACCGGGAATAGTGGTCCACTATTGTCAGGGCATAGACGTAGCCCGACCGGCTTGGAGCCAGTTTCACATGGTCCAGAGCTACCAGCTCAAGAGGCTGCCTGGTGACGATGGGCATCAAGGGCGTCTTCTGGCTGGTACCGTCCTTCCTTCTGAGGTTACATGGGCCGCAGTCCCTGCACCACTTCTCTATGGCCCCTCTCATTCCGACCCAGTAGAACCGCTCTCTCAGTAGGAACTCCAGTTTCTTCCACCCGAAGTGTCCCGCTCTGTCATGGTAGGCCTCCAGGACCATTGCTGCATCTCGTCTCGGGACCACTACCTGCCAGGTCAGCTCGTGCGTCCGGTGGTTGACAAGCCTTCTGCACAACTTACCTTCGTAGAGGAATAGCCTGCTTTTCTCCTTCCATAACTGCTTGGCTTCCTGTGGAGCGTCCGAGCCAGGGATAGCGTCTGCCTGGGTCAAGAGGTCTTTCACCAGGCGAATTGCAGGGTCACTATCTTGCGTTTCAGCCCAGCCGTGGTGAGGTAAGGGATTAAACATGACAGTGGTCAAGTCTTTGTCTCTTACACGGTGGGAGTACTGAGTGGCCCCGTACCGGTGGAATGCAGGGAGCTCTATTTCCTCCAACTCGTCTGGATCTTCTCCCTCATCGGGCAAGTGGGGCATTCTCGATAGGGCATCTGCATTGGCATTGGTTCGGCCTGCCCGGTACTTGATGGTGAAGTCATAGTTTGCTAGCCGGGCCATCCACCTCTGCTCTAGGGCACCAAGTCTCGCATTGTCCAGATGTGTCTACGGATTGTTGTCCATGTACACAGTGAACTTCACAGAGGCCAGGTAATGCTCGAAATGTTCTGTTATGGCCCACACCACTGCCAAGGACTCCAGCTTAAAGGAGCTGTAATTCTCCGGGTTTCTCTCGGTGGGCCTCAGCTTCCGGCTGGCGTACGCGATCACCCTTTCTCTGCCCTGTTGGTTCTGTGACAGTACAGCTCCCAGCCCCACATTACTGGCGTCTGTGTGGAGGATAAAAGGCTGGCCATAATCAGGGTAGGCCAGGATCTCATCCCCCGTGAGGGCCATCTACAGCTGGCGGAAGGACTCCTCTTCCGGCTTGTCCCACTTGAAGGGTGGCTTTTGGCTTCTGGTCTTAGATTGTCCTATAAGGAGGTCCTGCATAGGGGCTGCCATCTTGGTGAACCTGGGGATGAACCTTCGGTAGTAGCCTACCAACCCGAGGAGCTGCCTCACTTCTTTTATGTTTGAGGGGCTTGGCCAGTTCTTTATTGCCGTGATTTTGTCAGGGTCGGGGGCTACTCCTTCTGCACTCACCACGTGTCCCAGGTACTGTACCTTCGGCTTTAACAGATGGCACTTGGAGGGTTTCACTTTCATGCCAAAGCCTGCCAGGGCCTCGAACACCTCGGCCAGGTGCTTTAGATGGTCCTCGTAAGTTTTCGAATAGACAATCACGTCGTCCAGGTAAAGTAGGACCGTCTCAAAGTTTCGGTGCCCTAGACAGCATTCCATCAGCCTCTGGAAGGTCCCGGGTGCGTTGCAGAGCCCGAACGGCATATAGTTGAATTCACTTAATCCCATCGGGGTGGTGAAGGCGGTCTTCTCCTTATAAGCCTCTGCCACAGGAACCTGCCAGTACCCACTAGTAAGGTCCAAAGTAGAGAAGAAATTAGCTGATTTTAGTGCGGCCAAAGACTCCTCTATTCTAGGCAATGGGTATGCGTCTTTATGGGTGATACGATTGACTTCTCTATTGTCCACGCACATTCTCATAGTACAGTCTTTCTTTTTTTACCAGAACCAAGGGGGCTGCCCAGGGGCTACAACTGTCTCTAATGACCCCAGCTTCCTTCACTTCTCTCAGCATGCCCTTTGCGTTCTGATAGTGTGCGGGGTGGTACAGGTCTGTATCTTTCTTTTATTGGTGGGTGGCTCCCCGTGGGGATGTGGTGTTCTACCCGTTTCACTCTGCCGAAGTCTAGCGGGTGCTTACTCGTACTCTTGAACCACCCGGTAGACTCCTTGTTTTTGGTGCAAGGGAGTGGAGTCAGCACCCACGTGGAGTTTCTGGCACCAGTCCTCCTTGGGTTTCTGGGAACCATTACCCTCCGCCTGGGGAGATGGAGGCATTGGTTTCATGGCCCTGACAGCATTGTGTTCAACAGTATACAATTTGGCTAGTGTAGCGTACCGGGGCAAGTGTACTTCCCTTTCCCCAATGTTTAAGATCCGGACGGGTACCCTTCCATGGCGGACATCGACCACCCCCCGGGCTGTCAAAATGGTGGGCCTGCTGTCTGAGTACACGGGTTCTACAATGGCTTGGTAGTCTCTCCCTCTTAACCCGATTGCAGTCCGACACCAGATCATTTCACTTTTGGGGGGCATGGCAATGGGGAACGGGTCGCTCATCCTCACGCTACCGATCTCACCACCAGACAGTTCTACCTGTTGCCATCTCATCAGGGCTCTTATCTCCTTCTGGAGGACCCTCTGTTGGCTGGAGCTCGCATTCATCGCTACCTGCTGCAAAATTACAATTACTTCTGAAAGACAATTTTCAATCACATTAGTACCCAAGGTTATTTTAGGGTGACTTTCTCGACGGTCAATGTCCACAATGATCACTCCCTGTGCCGGCAGTTCAACTTTACCAATCTTAATGGTCATCTCTCTGAACCCCACCTGCGGCACGGGTTGACCATTGCTGGCGATGATGCTCAAGTCATCGTCTGGATAACGAGTTATATCAGTGTCACTCCAGTACTGCTTGAAAAGTACATAGGGGATGGTAGTCGCTTGGGACCCGGTGTCCAGCAGTGCACTCATGGGGATACCGTCCAGCACTACGGGTAAAACCGGGCGTCCCCCTACGTACTTATCACGCCAATTAGATGGGCCTGGTGACCTTATGCCTGGGGGTTGGCCCTTTGCCCCAGGTCGGACCCATTTAAAGTACAGTACCTGGCTACGTGTCCCGGCTGGCTGCAACGGCGGCAAATCGGCTGTCCTTCCTCAGTGTAATGATCGGCCGGCCTCCCTCTGAACGACGGGATCCTCCTCCGTCGACGCCACGGGACATCCTCCGGACTGGAAGCCAGCTTGATTGGTCCTGACGGGTCCATCTGTAACGACTGTACGGTCCTGGTCAATGCAGCAACACTCTTTGTTAGTTCTTGGACCTGATGGTGCAGGTTTGCAGGCGGGGATGGATTTAGGGCCTGCGCATCAGCCCCCACAAGGTCTGCGGGATAGGGCGCAGCCCCCTGGTGGTAAGGGATGGCAGGGCGCCGGGAAGCTACAGCGCCACCCGGTGCAGGTTCTCGGAGCACCTGGATGGCCCTATCTTTGAACTGTGCAAAAGTCAAATCGGGGTTCTGTAGGGCCATGAGGCGCAGCTGGGTTCTGTGGGCGCTGGACAGCAGACCTTCTATGAACTGGTCAGTCAATAGTTTATCTGTATCCTGCACGCTGCCAGGGTCAGCTTGCTTAATTGCCCCCAAGGCTTCCTGTAAATTTAGGGCATAATCTCAGATGCTATCTTGAGCTCGCTGCTTACATCCATAGAACAGCATTTTGATTTCTGCTGAGGTGCGGGTATCAAAGGTGTCCCGTAGACGGGTCAGAACCCCCCTTACAGTCCTTTTCTCCTCAGCTGTCCAAGACTTTACCTCCCGCTGGGCCGCACCAGTTAACTGCCCTATCAGTATGCTTACTTTCTGTTCTTCTGTCAGGGGATAAACTTTGAACAGTCTATACAGCCTTTCTTTAAAGTCGCCCAAGGTATGCGACTCGCCGGCATACTGGGGCAGCCAGGCCGCTCCGGGGATATAGGCAGGGGTGGATTAAGAGTAGCAAGGGCCCCGGGCAGTTTAGAAGGCGCGGGCCCCCTCCACACACCTGATTTATCACGTGACATGTCACATGATCCCCTGTGATAGATCATGTGATAGTTCACGGGAAATTAATTTGGCATAATATTAATTGTGCAGCCTCATCTGAGAGCAGCACAATATTGGGGCAGATACCCTGATTCCAGCGATGTGTCACTTTTTCAGCTGCTTGTTGTCATTTTGAGAAAATCACCGTTTTATCTGCTGCAGATCTAGCAGCTCTCTGAATGCTGCGCTCTGTATAGCCCCACCCACACCACTGATTGGCAGCTTTCTGCCCATGCTCAGTGTACACAGAAATCTACTGATCAGTGATGGGGGTGGGGTCCTGCAGAACTTACTAGTCATCTAGTGATAATTACCTTCTGACAAATCAATGATTTTATCAAAACAACACTAAGCAGCCCAGTAAGTGACACATTACTGGAATCAGTGCCTCTAACCCTACATTATGCTGCTCTCAGATTAGGTGGCAAAAACCTGATGACAGATTCCCTTTAAAGGAGCTGTAAACACAAAAAAGTTTGTATTAAAAAAAATACAAGCCATTTGTTAAATTAACTTTTTTTCATTGTTAATTCACATTAGACTGTATCTTCAACACTTTTGTCAGCAGGTCTTATTACAGACTCTGAATAGGGCAGCTCTCTCCCTCTCCCTCAGCAGAAAGTCACAGCATGGTTAAAAAACGGGATCTTTTATGATTTTCTCATAATAAATAAAAAAGGACATGCAAGTCCTCCAAACTATTTTCCGTTTCTCTATAGGGGAGGTCCTAAATCTTTCTTGTTCTTTAGTTGATCACATGTCAAAAATGCAAAGCATTTACTATGAACTCGCCTAAAAAAATATACACTTGGAGAGTAATATCATCATTTGCATGTAAATATTCCTTGACTCTAAGGGCTCGCTCACACTGTCATATAACACGGCCGAATGCTATGTGATGTTTTATCGGATAGGACTCGGCCCTATGTTATACTATGGGACAGTGCGATTATTGGCATGAGAAAATAATCTCATTCGATATTCGGACCATGTGCACCCATACAAGTCTATGGGTGCACGTAAAACATTGGACTGCACTCGGATGTCATCCAAGTGCAGTCCGATGAACACTCACAGAGACTATGGAGAAGATGGAGAAATTAAGTTCTCCATCTTCTCCATATCTGTGCTGCGAGAGAATCGGATCACACTCAGTTGAAGCTCTGACAGAGTTTGAGCCCAGTGTCATTAGCATAATTGGCCCTATTCTCTTGCATGAGAGAATATATGGCTTAGTGAATGGACCCTAAAACTGAATAGTAGTGACGGACAGGCACCTCACAAGCGGGATCCATGTAGCTCTCAGCTGTCATGTAGGTAGGGCTTCATTCCATGGGGTAGGGCTTAATTTCAAGGTATATAAAAAAAATGCCCCTTTAAAAACCCTTTGAGGACCAAGGCACATATATGTCCCATAGTTTTAAACTGGAAAAAAATTTGATTGAATAAAATTTAAGGTCCTCAAAGGTTTAAGTAGGTCATAAATTCATATGAATACTTGCTCATACAATTGCACATGCCAAAAGATGAAGAAGAACAGAATCAAAAATATGACATTAAGTGGAGCACTTACAGGTATTCAAGGTGAAAGAGACCAGCAAAGGCATCGTCTCGAATGACAGTAAATGAGTTAGAATTCAGCAAGCTGAAAATGAAGATAGCAGGTTAGAGGCGACCCAGACTTTATGGTGCTCAGAATTAGTCAAGCAGAATTTATTGACTGCTCTTGCAAAGCACTGAGACTCCCGCGGTGTATAGATGGCGCCGTGCGGCCTCCCGCTGTGTATAGATGGCGCCGTGCGGCCTCCCGCTGTGTATAGATGGCACCGTATAGATGGTTACGTGCGGCCTCCTGCCGAGTATACGTGTATAGATGGCTACGTGCGGCCTCCTGCTGAGTATAGATGCCACACGGCGCTCCCCCAGAGACAACAGGAGGCCGCACAGTGCCTTCTATACTCAGCGGGAGACCGCATGTAGCCATCTATACACAGCAGGAGGCCGCACGGCGACATCTATACTCAGCGGGGGGCCGTGTGTGTATGTATAGTGTGTGTGTGTGTGTATAATTTGTGTGTGTGTATTTTTTTTAAGTTAAAAACAAGTAAAATGCTTGTGGCATCAATATCAAGACTCCAGATATAAGGGCCTATTCACACTGAATTTTGCAATGCATTCATCTCCTCTTTCCAGGCTTCTATCTAAATCCCTGAAAAATGGCATTCAGATGTGCCTTGACATAGCCATTGATTTGAACAAAGGCAAACCGAGGCTAAAGTCTGAATCTTTAGGCTCCATTTTCTCTGCTTTCAGATGTCTCATTTCAGACAGCACAATCCTGAATTTCAGGGATTCAGTTGTAAGCCTTGTGTAAAGACCTGAATGCAGCGCTGAATGTAGTGTGAATAGGTCCTTACATCCTACACCACCTCAGGGGATTGTTGTTATGGAGTATTGCCCCTGGGTGGCCGCAGTTATGACCACCACCAGGGCTCGCGGTCACCCACCCTAACTTTGGTATTCTGGGGAGCTGGTATAATGAATATCTGAGAAGAGCCCTAGAGAAGCAAGAACATTGGACAACCAAGAGGTGGTGGCCTCAAGTCAGGTGTAGTGTTCAACAGGGCAAGACTTTCTAACCTGCCCACACACACACACACACACACACACATGTACACATACACACACCTGCCCACACAGACACACACAAACACACACCTGCCCACACAGACACACACACACACACACCTGCCCCCCCCCCCACACACACACCTGCCCACACACATACACACCTGCCCTCACACACACACACCTGCCCACACACACACACACCTGCCCACACACAAACACACCTGCCCCCACACACACACACCTGCCCACACACACACACGTACACACCTGCCCACACACACACACAAACACCTGCCCACCCACACACACACCTGCCCACACACACACACCTGCCCACACACACACACCTGCCCACACACACACACATCTGCCCACACACACACACACACACGTGCCCACACAGACACCTGCCCACAAACACACACACACACCCATATACACACACCTGCCCACACACACACCTGCCCACACACACACACCTGCCCACACACACACACACCTGCCCACACAGACACCTGCCCACACAGACACACACACATATACACACACACATATACACACACACACCTGCCCACACAGACACCTGCCCCCACAGACACCTGCCCACAAACACACACACACCTGCCCACACACACACACACACACACATATACACACACACATATACACACACACACACCTGCCCACACAGACACCTGCCCCCACAGACACCTGCCCACAAACACACACACACCTGCCCACACACACATCTGCCCACACACACACACACTCACCATCCCCCGGCTCAATTCCTCCTGCCTGCTCTCTCTCTTTTCCGGTGCAGCACTGCAGGCCGGGCGCGCACTGCGTGACGTCAGAGCTAGGAAACACAGCCGCGCACAGGGCCATGTCTCCTAGCAGTGACGCGGCCGGGCCAGCACAGGGAAGTTAACTGCTGCAGTGCTGGCCCAGCCGATGAAGAAGTAGCGGCGGCCGCTGCTGGGGGAGCGGTCCGGGCCTACCTTCTGGCGATCCTCTTCTGTAGGCCGCGGCTCCGCTCGCGATGCTCTGGGCGAGGACCTTGCGTTGCTCGGTGATGACGTCGGTATCCGCTGGATCTCCTTCCAGGACCTTGCGCAGCGTCTCAGCGTAGGGCGGGGCTTCAGGTCACGCGCGTTTTTGGACGTCCACGCCCCTCTTCTTCCCGCGTGGCGTCCCGAAGATGGCACCCGATGGCGGGAAACGGCTCCGATTGGCGGGAAATGGCCCCGAATGGCGGGAAACTTCACTCAGATATGTATAGAGTCTTTTCCAGGCACGCAATACCCGTTTGTGGAGGGTTGGTCACAATTCAGCCGACTACGCCAAAGCTGACTCGCCCCCCTGGGCCGTGGGGTACACGGAACCGGGCCTTCTAGTGTACGGTGCTGATGGGGGTAGTAGTGGCAACCCAATCCCGTGGCTAAGGGTGGTCAGACCAAATGGTGGCAGTCTATTTATCAGTGTTTTGAATGTCCGACTACGCCACCCGTGGATTGCGGTTGGAGATAACCGCCGCTGCAAGACAGACCGCTGAGGCTGGTGTTGGTGTGCAGCACAGGGGTAGGATAACTCCCCACGGGAAGAGTGTAGCCTCAGGGCAGTGTAGGTGGATGTTGGGGGTGATAGTGCAGGCCGCAATAGTAAGAGTTCAGAGTCCGCTTCAAACAGTTCAGGGTCTTTATTGTAGATATTATTAATGACCCAACAGTACCGGTTAGGAATGGGCCTGGGTGTCTGAGAGCATTCGGGCGAGCCCCACTGGTCAAGGTGAGTGTGTAGGCCTACCGTTCTCTCTATGCTCTTTCTGACTATCCCCCTTTTCGTGGTGTAATAGCCCACGTCCCTGAGCTGGCCGTGTACTTCTCTCCTGTATGGCTTGTGACTCAGGCCTTGGGTACCTGTTGCTTGCTCCTCGATGTACTAGTCCCTCTGTGTGGCGGAGCCTCCAGGCTTCTTAGGCCAAGGGACCTGAAATCCCTCGCAGGTTGGTTCTCTGCTGCTGGGCTTGTAACTCTGACAGCCTCGGACCCCAATGCCTGGTAGATTGGTTCTCTTCCAGGACTGGCTCTCGTCGCCTCTGTCCCTGGCTTGCAGTTTCTCCTCTGCCTCACGGACTCCTCAGCTACAGCTGAACTGTCCCTCCTTCTCTGGGACTAGTCTCACTCCTGAGCTAGGTCTTCCAGTTCTCTCTAACCCTGCCCCCAGTTCCAGCTTTTATAGGGGCAGCCAGCTCCCCCTGCTGGCCTGGGACAGGAGGTGCTGTATGCTAATTGTTCCTAACCAGGGAACCTCCCTCCTGCTTTCAGAAACAGATTATTGTTTGTGGCATCCAGGCCTGGGGTGACACACACACACTGCTCTATATTTAGTATGATGCCCCCACTCCTCCATATATATAGCATGATGGTCCCACTGCTCCATATACAGATGCATCTCACTAAATTAGAATATCATCAAAAAGTTAATTTATTTCAGTTCTTCAATACAAAAAGCTGTCTTTCAGCTCATCTGCATTGTTGGGTCTGGTGTCTCTCATCTTCCTCTTGACAATACCCCATAGATTCTCTATAATAGATTCTCTATGGGGTTAAGGTCAGGCGAGTTTGCTGCCAATCAAGCACAGTGATACTGTTGTGTGTAAACCAGGTATTGGTACTTTTGGCAGTGTGGACAGGGGCCAAGTCCTGCTGGAGAATGACATTTCCATCTCCAAAAAGCTTGTCGGCAGAGGGAAGCATGAAGTACTGTAAAATGTCCTGGTAGCCGGCTGTGCTGACTTTGGTCTTGATAAAACACAGTGGACCTACACCAGCAGATGACATGGCCCCCCAAACCATCACTGATTGTGGAGCCTTCACACTAGACCTCAAGCAGCTTGGATTGTGGACTCTCCACTCTTCCTCCAGACTCTGGGACCTTGATTTCCAAATGAAAATTGGAACTCTAGGACCTTGTGAAGTGTGTCAATGACTGCCTTCTGGACATCTATCAAGTCAGCAGTCTTCCTCATGATTGTGGAGCATACTGAAACAGTATTGAAGAACTGGAATAAATTAACTTTTTGAAGATATTCTAATTTAGTGAGATGCACCTGTATATACTATGATGGTCCCACTGCCCCACATACATATAGTATAATGGCCCCACTACTCCATATGTAGTATGATGGACCCACTACTCCAGATATATAGTAGGATGGCTCCACTGCCCGATCATTTAAAAAAATAAAGTTTATTCTCACTTAATCCTGATTCCCTACATCACGCCTTTGTCTCCTCTTCCATGGCGGGACAGCAGAGCAGAGCGATGCAATGATGTCATCGAGCCACCTGCGTGAGTATGCTGACATCTCGTTAACCGCAGGCCTATGGCGATCTGTGGCATATGAAAGAGATAGTGATAGGGCAGGGAGCTTGTGTCCCACTGCTTTATCATGCGACGCCTCTGCATAAGAGACATTAGGGCAACATTAGCTACGTCACAGAAGACACTGGAACTGGAGTATATAGAATAGGAGACACTGGGGCTGGCGTATATTCATCACAGGATACATTGGGGCTAGAGCATATACATCACAGAAGAAGCTGGAGTATATAGAATAGGAGACACTGGGGCTGGAGTATATAGAATAGGAGACACTGGGCCTGGAGTATATAGAATAGGAGACACTGGGGCTGGAGTATATAGAATAGGAGACACTGGGGCTGGAGTATATAGAATAGGAGACACTGGGGCTGGCGCATATACAGTTCTGCTCAAAAGTTTACATACCCCGGCAGAATTTTTGCTTTCTTGGCCTTGTTTCAGAGAAAATGAATGATAACAAAAACACTTTTTCTCCACTCATGGTTGTTGGTTGGGTGAAGCCATTTACTGTCACATTTCTGTGTTTTCTCTTTTTAAATCTTAATGACAACTAGTGATGAGCGAGCATGCTCGCTACTGCTCGGTGCTTGCCCGAGTATCTCACTGCTCGAGATGCTCTGCGCTCACCGAGTATTTCCGGGTTGGTCGGGCGGGAAGTCGGGTCCCCTCCCTGCATGTTTGGCGCTCTTTACAGAGCCAATGAACATGCAGGGATTGCCTGCCATGCACTGTAATGCCATAGCCATGTTGGTTGTGGGTAGTGTTGAGCATTCCGATACTGTAATATCGGGTATCGGCCGATATTCGCGGTATCGGAATTCCGATACTTAATTCCGATACTTTTACAATATCGGATACCGGAATCGGAAGTTCCCATAATGCCTGCGCTCTGCAGTGTCTGTGAAGGATGACAAGTTGGATGGCAGCGCAATCCAGCCTGTCATCAGAATGCCATCCCAGCGGGGGAGAATTCTCCTGATTGTTTAAAAGCCGGCGGGCGGTATAAAGCCGCCGGCTTTTAAACAATCACACAGCCCCATACTGCTTCCCCGCAGCCTCCCACCCCGATCCTCCGCTCCCCTCGCCACCTCCCATCCCGATCGTAAGTTAGGACCGGGCGGGGAGCGCAGCTCCAAGGAGCGGGGAGTGAAGGACCCGGGCGGGGAAGCCGGCAGTGAAAAGACTTCACCGCCGGCTTTCCCGTTCTGTGCTGCGCTTTCCCGCCGGTTATTTCAAATGAACAGCTGAGGTATCAGGTGATGCCGATCAGCTGTTCATTTGAAGTCGCCGCGTTGCCCTCAGAGGGTTCATGTGAGTTCATGCTTGACTGCATGAACTCACATGAACTTTCCCACGGCCGCACAGGTCAGCCTCACCTCCCAGACCCGTCATGATTAGTGTGTGTGCGGGGTGTGTGTGCGGGTGTGTGTGCGATGTGTGCGGGGTGTGTGCGCGATGTTTGTGCGGGTGTGCGCGGTGTCTGTGCGATGTGTGCGGGTGTGTGCGGTGTGTGTGCGTGCAGGCAGACATAGGCCGATGTGACACTACTACTCCCATCGGCCTATGTCTGTCCCCCGTCCACTCCTGCCAGCAGGATCAGCTCGATGGGAGCAGTAGTTCCCATCAGCCTGATCCTGCTATTTAAATTGCCCTACTGTGTCCCCAATAAATGTTAGATACATGTCATTGGTGGCCAGTGGTTACCTAAAATAAATTAGTTCATACATTACCTGTCCCCGCCGATCGCCACCTAAAATAAAGTAAAAAATAAAAAACTACACCTATACTCACCAAGACACCTAATTCCCCGAAGCCATCGATCTCCTGTAATAAAATATAAAATAATAAACCACAACCTTATCCTTACCCCTCCGTAGCAGTCCACGAGTGTCCCACGAAGATCTCCAGTTCAGAGCAGCCACATAGAATGTGACCGCTCTGAACCGCTGCCGCCGCTAGAATGACGGGGCCGTAAGGGTTCACCGGAGTTCAGGCAGCGCTGCTCCGGTTAGCTCCTTTACGGCCCTGCTGTATCGTGAGAAATTCCCACGGTACAGCAGTGCCGTAAAGGAGGTCTCCGGAGCTGCGCTGCCTGAATGCACTCCGGTGACCTCAGTCAGTGGCTCCCGCTGCTGGGAGCGGACGTGTTCCCGGCAGCGTGAGCTTACAGCAGCCATGCACAGCTGTCACCATCTCCAGATGTGACAGCTGTGCATGGGAGATCAGCGCAGGAACGTGGACAGGTAACTATTATTTTTAGTAAACTAAGAATTAAATAAAATTGTGTGTTTTATTTCAAATAAATTATTTTTTTCTTGGTGTAGTGTGTTTTTTCTTTCTAACACTTTGTAGGTTAGTAATGGGGGTGTCTTATAGACGCCCATCATTACTAACCTGGGCTTCATGGCAGCTGGCGCTGACATGAACCCCACCACTATTACCCCCTGCCACCGCACCAGGGCAGCGTGGAAGAGCGAGGCTAAGTGCCAGAGTTGGCGCATCCTATGGATGCGCCATTTCTGGGGCGGCTGACGACTGGTGTTTCTAGCCTGGGAGGGGGCCAATATTCATGGCACCCTTCCTGGGCTACTAATATCAGCCCCCAGCTGTCTGCCTAGCCTTTGCTAGCTATTAAAATAGGGGGGACCCCACGTCATTTTTTTTGGGGGGGTCCCCCATTTTAATAGCTAGTAAAGGCTAGGTATTCAGCTGGGGGCTGATATTAGTAGCCTGGGAAGCTCCGTGGGTTTTACCCCCTTCCCAGGCTTCAAACATCTGCCCCAGCCGTCTGCTTAACCTCCGCTAGAGACTAAAATTATGGGGGATCCCACGCCATTTTTTTTTTAAATAAATCCATTATTTTAACACTAAATGACATTTGAGGAGTTAATAAAGATGCAGTCCCTAAATTATTATTTATTTTTTAATTAATTTTTCCCAAAACTTTTGACGTGGGCTTCGCCATATTTTTGTATGCCAGCCAGGTACAGCATCCAGCTTCTATGAACGCGCCATTTTCCGGGGCGGCTGCGGACTGCAATTTTCAGCGGGGGGCAGAAAGCTTGGGCCTCCCTGCGCTGCAGATTCCATCCCCCAGCTGCCTAGTTGTACCTGGCTGGACACAAAAATAGGGAGAAGCTCCACGTTTTTTTTTTTTTAATTATTTCATGAAATTCATGGAATAATTAAGAAAAAAAGGGCTTCCCTATATTGTTGTGTCCAACCAGGTACAAATAGGCAGCTGGTGGTTGGGGGCAGCCCGTTCCTGCCTGCTGTACCTGGCTGGACCCAAATATAGTGCAAAGCCCCAAGTCAATTTTTTTTTAATTATTTCAGGAAATTCATGAAATAATTAAAAAAAAATTATGTGGGGCTTCGCCCTATATTTGTGTCCAGTCAGGTACAGCAGGCAGGAACGGGCTGCCCCCAACCACCAGCTGCCTATTTGTACCTAGCCGGACACAACAATATAGGGAAGCCCTTTTTTCCTTAATTATTCCATGAATTTCATGAAATAATTAAAAAAAAAAATACGTGGGGCTTCGCCCTATTTTTGTGTCCAGCCAGGTACAACAAGGCAGCTGGGGGCTGGAATCCGCAGCGCAGGGAGGCCCAAGTTTTCTGGGCCCCACCCGCTGCAAATTGCAGTCCGCAGCCGCCCCGGAAAATGGCGCGTTCATAGAAGCGCCATCTTCTGGCGCTGTACCCAACTCATCCAGGGCCCTGGTGCGGTGGCTCACTGGGTGATAAAGGGGTTAAGGCCAGCTTGGCATTATCAGCTGGCCCTAAGCCCGAAATTCATGGGGTCACGCCAATATTAGACATGACCACCATGAATTTCTAGTAAAGTATTTAAAAAAAACACAAACACCCAGAAAAAAGTCCTTTAATTGAAATAAAGACACAATTCTTTATTGTTCTAAATTAAACCATACTTACCATCACGCCCATTCCAGCTGAAGCCAACGATCTCCTGCAATAAAAGAAAAATAATAAAGCAACCTCATCCTTACCTTTCCATGGTTCCCAGGACAGCTTCAGCTCTGCTACATCGAGATGACAGGCTGGACCGCAGCAGAACGCTGCCATCCAGCCTGTCATCCCGCAGACACTGAGAAGCGCAGGCATGCTTGCGCTCCTCAGTGTCTCGCTGTGACGGCATCCAGATGAGCGGAGGTCATGTCCAATGAACTCAGCTCACCTCATGCACGTCACTGACAGCGTGGGAAAATTCTCCTGCACTCAGCGCTTCAGCGTGAGAATTTTCCCACGCTGTCAGTGACGTGCATGAGGTGCGCCGAGTTCATTGGACATGACCTCACCTCATGCACGTCACTGACAGCGTGGGAAAATTCTCACGCTGAAGCGCTGAGTGCAGGAGAATTCTCCCACGCTGTCAGTGACGTACATGAGGTGAGCCGAGTTCATTGTCGGCTCATCTGGATGCCGTCACAGCCAGACACTGAGGAGTGGAAGTATGCCTGCGCTTCTCAGTGTCTGCGGGATGACAGGCTGGATGGCAGCGTTCTGCTGCGGTCCAGCCTGTCATCTCGATGTAGCAGAGCTGGAGCCGTCGTGGGAGCCATGGAAAGGTAAGGATGAGGTTGCTTTATTATTTTTCTTTTATTGCAGGAGATCGTTGGCTTCAGCTGGAATGGGCGTGATGGTAAGTATGGTTTAATTTAGAACAATAAAGAATTGTGTGTTTATTTCAATTAAAGGACTTTTTTCTGGGTGTTTGTGTTTTTTTTAAATACTTTACTAGAAATTCATGGTGGTCATGTCTAATATTGGCGTGACCCCATGAATTTCGGGCTTAGGGCCAGCTGATAATGCCAAGCTGGCCCTAACCCCTTTATTACCCAGTGAGCCACCGCATCAGGGCCCTGGATGAGTTGGGTACAGCGCCAGAAGATGGCGCTTCTATGAACGCGCCATTTTCCGGGGCGGCTGCGGACTGCAATTTGCAGCGGGTGGGGCCCAGAAAGCTTGGGCCTCCCTGCGCTGCAGATTCCAGCCCCCAGCTGCCTAGTTGTACCTGGCTGGACACAAAAATAGGGCGAAGCTCCACGTTTTTTTTTTTAAATTCATGAAATTCATGGAATAATTAAGAAAAAAAGGGCTTCCCTATATTGTTGTGTCCGGCTAGGTACAAATAGGCAGCTGGTGGTTGGGGGCAGCCCGTTCCTGCCTGCTGTACCTGACTGGACACAAATATAGGGCGAAGCCCCACGTCAATTTTTTTTAATTATTTCATGAATTTCATGAAATAATTAAAAAAAAAAAAAATGTGAAGCTTCTCCCTATTTTTGTGTCCAGCCAGGTACAACTAGGCAGCTGGGGGATGGAATCTGCAGCGCAGGGAGGCCCAAGCTTTCTGCCCCCCCCCCCCCCCCCCGCTGAAAATTGCAGTCCGCAGCCACCCCGGAAAATGGCGCGTTCATAGAAGCTGGATGCTGTACCTGGCTGGCATACAAAAATATGGCGAAGCCCACGTCAAAAGTTTTGGGAAAAATTAATTAAAAAATAAATAATAATTTAGGGACTGCATCTTTATTAACTCCTCAAATGTCATTTAGTGTTAAAATAAAGGATTTATTTAAAAAAAAATTGACGTGGGGCTTCGCCCTATATTTGTGTCCAGCCAGGTACAGCAGGCAGGAACAGGCTGCCCCCAACCACCAGCTGCCTATTTGTACCTGGCCGGACACAACAATATAGGGAAGCCCTTTTTTTCTTAATTATTCCATGAATTTCATGAAATAATTTAAAAAAAAAATGCGTGGGGCTTCGCCCTATTTTTGTGCCCAGCCAGATACAACTAGGCAGCTGGGGGCTGGAATCCGCAGCGCAGGGAGACCCAAGCTTTCTGGGCCACCACCGCTGCAAATTGCAGTCCGCAGCCGCCCCAGAAAATGGCGCGTTCATAGAAGCGCCATCTTCTGGCGCTGTACCCAACTCATCCAGGGCCCTGGTGCGGTGGCTCACTGGGTAATAAAGGGGTTAAGGCCAGCTTGGCATTATCAGCTGGCCCTAAGTCCGAAATTCATGGGGTCACGCCAATATTAGACATGACCACCATGAATTTCTAGTAAAGTATTTAAAAAAACACAACACCCAGAAAAAAGTCCTTTAATTGAAATAAACACACAATTCTTTATTGTTCTAAATTAAACCATACTTACCATCACGCCCATTCCAGCTGAAGCCAACGATCTTCTGCAATAAAAGTAAAATAATAAAGCAACATCATCCTTACCTTTCCATGGCTCCCACGACAGCTCCAGCTCTGCTACATCGAGATGACAGGCTGGACCGCAGCAGAACGCTGCCATCCATCCTGTCATCCCACAGACACTGAGAAGCGCAGGCATACTTCCACTCCTCAGTGTCTGGCTGTGACGGCATCCAGATGAGCCGAGGTCATGTCCAATGAACTCAGCTCACCTCATGTACGTCACTGACAGCGTGGGAAAATTCTCCTGCACTCAGCACTTCAGCGTGAGAATTTTCCCACGCTGTCAGTGACGTGCATGAGGTGAGCTGAGTTCATTGGACATGAACTCGGCTCATCTGAATGACATCACAGAGAGACACTGAGGAGCGCAAGTATGCCTGCGCTTCTCAGTGTCTGCGGGATGACAGGCTGGATGGCAGCGTTCTGCTGCGGTCCAGCCTGTCATCTCGATGTAGCAGAGCTGGAGCTGTCCTGGGAACCATGGAAAGGTAAGGATGAGGTTGCTTTATTATTTTACTTTTATTGCAGGAGATCGTTGGCTTCAGCTGGAATGGGTGTGATGGTAAGTATGGTTTAATTTAGAACAATAAAGAATTGTGTCTTTATTTCAATTAAAGGACTTTATTCTGGGTGTTTGTGTTTTTTTAACTTTGACTATGGGGTTAGTAATGGGGGTGTCTTATAGACGCCTCTCCATTACTAACCTGGGCTTGATGTCAGCTGGCATTATAAGCTGACATCAACCCCAACCCTATTACCCCCTGCCACCGCACCAGGGCAGCGTGGAAGAGCGAGGCTAAGTGCCAGAATTGGCGCATCCTATGGATGCGCCATTTCTGGGGCGGCTGACGGCTGGTGTTTCTAGCCTGGGAGGGGGCCAATATTCATGGCACCCTTCCTGGGCTATTAATATCAGCCCCCAGCTGTCTGCCTAGCCTGTGCTAGCTATTAAATTAGGGGGGACCCCACGTTATTTTTTTTGGGGGGTTCCCCCATTTTAATAGCTAGTAAAGGCTAGGTATTCAGCTGGGGGCTGATATTAGTAGCCTGGGAAGCTCCGTGGGTATTACCCCCTTCCCAGGCTTCAAACATTTGCCCCAGCCGTCTGCTTAACCTCCGCTAGAGACTAAAATTAAGGGGAACCCCACGCCAATTTTTTTTTAAATAAATCCTTTATTTTAACACTAAATGACAAGTACAGTAATCAACACTGTCACTGTACTTCATATATATGTGACTGACATGTTTCTATCTATCTAATCTATGTGTGATTCTCTATTCTTTCTATTCTAAATTGTCGGGTACAGATGCTGAATTGCCGGCCGGCTTTCTTAAAGAGACGGTGCATGAAAACACTATTATTTTTTTAAATAAATCCTTTACACTAAATGACAAGTACAGTAAGCAACACTGTCACTGTACTTCATATATATGTGACTGACATGTTTCTATCTATCTAATCTATGTGTGATGCTCTATTCTTTCTGTTGTAAATTGTCGGGTACCGGTGTATGCCGCTGATGAATTGCCGGCTTTTCATGTCATTTTACATTATTCTTAGTTGTTTTACTTCATGTAGAATTAACCTACAAGGAAAGAAAGGGTTTATTTTCATTCCGATATTTGTGTCCCATTGACTTGCATTGGTTTCTGGTATCGGAATCGGCGATATCCGATACTTTTTGGGTATCGGCCCGATCCAATCCGATACGATATTTCCTGATATCGGAAGGTATCGCTCAACACTAGTTGTGGGCATTACAGTGATTGGCTGGCCGCACAGCGTCATCAGGTCTATATCTGACCTGGCGCCGCCATGCTCATCACAGTCACTCCGGATCAGACAGTGTAGGGAGAGCTGCTGCTGCGTTAGGGAGAGATTTGATCGTGCATTAGGTAGTGTAGGGAGAAAAAACGCACATTACACATATCCATCCTAACAAACAGTTCTTCTGAGGACTAATCCATCTGCAGAGATATCAGGCAGGCAGTGTATATAGGCAGGCAGGCAGTGTATATAGCAGACTGCAGTGCATATAGCACAAGAGGCTCCATTCCAATTCTGCCTTCTGCTGCTGTTAGATATTTCTATACAAAGGCCCAGGTCTCAGGGGCCAGGAATACTTTTCTTTGGATCTTAATCCTCATTATTTGCTTATAAAGCAATCCAGAGAACACCGTTTTTCTGCGCCATTTGCTTGTTGGCACTGCAGAATACAGCCAGGTCCTTTCCATATTAGAGCGCTAGAAATCCAGCTATTTAAAACTGTGTTTTCTCCGTCACACGGATCACATATACGTTGTCAGAAAATACTGCCATTTCTGGTCTCCATTTTTTCAGTGTGTCAGTGAAGCAATTCACAGTAGTTTGCTGTTCACACTACTTACCTACAGGCCAGGTATTTAAAACTCTGTTTTCTCCATCACACCGATCACATATAACTTCGCTTCAAACTCAGTCATTTGTAGTGAGCGTGGAAGATACTATCCTCCATTTAAAATGGGCAAGGCACGTGGCAAGGGACGGGAAACTGGACGTGATGGTAATGGTGAATGCAGAGGCCGAGGACAAGGCCGTGGGCAAGCCGAAATTGTACCACAGCAAACACCCACATCTTCTCGCCTGACCTTCCTGTCCCAATCTCTAGGGGACCGCAGCACACCACTATTGAACCCAGATCAGTGTCAAAAGGTTGTTGGTTGGATAGCGGATAATGCTTCCAGTCACTTAGCCACCGCCACCACCACCCTGTCTTCCACACGGTCAAGTCTCAGTAGCCGTGAGTCTGGACCGCATATTCCTCACCCTGATCCTCCTTCCTTCCACCATGCCGAGTACCCAGAGACAACTGATCCCACACTTGAACAATCTGAAGAGCTGTTCACTTTTCCATTTATAGATTCGGGCCTCTCGCCCGGTCCACTTGAAGTGGGGCAAGAGGAGATCACGTGTAGCGATGCCCAAATATTTGAGCATCCACGGTCACACGAAGGCGACGGTGGGAAACTGTCACAAGAGGTGGACGATGATGAGACACAATTGGCAGAAAGTCAGGAATAGTACCAGGGTGCAGAAGTGGGAGACGAGGTGGTGGATGATATAGTAACTGACCCAACCTGGCAGGAGGACATGCAGAGCAAGGACAGCAGCACACAGGGGGAGGGAGGCAGAGCACCCCAACAGGCAGGAAGAAGCAGTGTGGTGGCCGCAGACAGAAGGCAGGCTACCGTTTCCCGTAACACCAACACGAAGGAAGTTGCCACTACAACTGTTAGGTCTTCCCGAGTCTGGTTGTTTTTTAAAGACTCTGCCGATAGCTCCAAAAAGGCCATTTGCATCACGAGCCAGACCAGCATCAGCAGGGGTGGCAAAACGACCAGCCTGACCACCACCAGCATGATCAGGCACATGGCAGCAAAGCACTCGACTTTGTGGGCCGAACACCAGGGTCCAGGAACAGTGTCTACAGGTGGCACCATTGCTTCTTGAGCTGTTGTGCATGCAAGCCAATCCCCTGTCCATAGTGCATGCAAAGATGCCTCCTGCCCTGCACCTGTCATTGCACACTCTCAAGTAGCAGCATCAGGAAGCACGCACATGTCCTTGTCCCAGCGCAGCATTCAATTGTTCATACTCCAGTCCTTGGAATGCAAGCGCAAATATGCAGCCAACGTCCCACAGGCCACACTACTAAATTCTCACAATTCATGACTGCTTGGCTCGAAATGTTGCCTTTTAGGCTTGTGGAGACAGAAGCATTCCGCAACCTGATGGTGGCGGCCGTCCCTCGGTACTCTGTCCCCAGCCGCCACTATTTCTCCCAGTGTGCCGTCCCCACATTACACAAGCACGTGTCCCAAAACATTAGCCGTGCCCTCAACAATGCAGTTACCGGTAAAGTCCACCTAACCACGGACACATGGACAAGTGCTTGTGGGCAGGGACGGTACATCTCGCTGATGGCACACTGGGTTAACATAGTGGAAGCCGGGACCCAGTCGGACCTTGGGACGGAACACGTCCTCCCGACGCCAAGGATTGCAGGCCTTAGGTCAATCAGGGTTTCCCCCACGGTCTACAGCTCCTGCACCTCATGCTCCTCAGCCTCCTCCTCCTCCTCAGCCTCCATCTCCGAAATGACCACATCAGTCTCAAGCTGGAAGCACTGCAGCACTGCCTCAGCCAAGCGGCAACAAGCTGTGCTGAAGCTAATATGCTTAGGTGAAAAAACACACAATGCTGAAGAGTTATGGACAGCTCTGAAAGAGCAGGCAGATCTGTGGCTCAAACCGCTGAACCTACAGCCAGGCATGGTCGTGTGTGACAATGGCCGGAACCTGGTGGCGGCTCTGAGGCGAGGCGAGCTCACACACGTACCATGCCTGGCCCATGTGCTTAACCTCGTGGTTCAGCGGTTACTCAAATCCTACCCGGAGCTGCCGGATCTGCTTGTTAAAGTATGCCGCCTGTGTGCCCATTTTAGAAAGTCAGCTACAGCTTCCGCCGCCCTTGCAGTGTTTCAGCAGCGTTTGCAGCTTCTGGCTCACAGACTGGTCTGTGATGTCCCCACACGTTGGAACTCTATATTGCAGATGTTGGGAAGGATTTGTGAGCAGAAGAGGGCAGTTGTTGAGTACCAGCATCAAAAAGGCTATCGGTATTCAGTTCAGACTCCACACATAAGACCTCAGTAGTGGACGTGGATGTCAGATATATGTACCATCCTCCAAAACTTTGAGGACTCCACCAAGGTGGTGAGCGGCGATGACGCCATAATTAGCCTCACCATCCCGCTTCTCTGTCTTCTGAAACGCTCTCTACTCACAATCAAAGATGATGCATTGCAGGCGAAGCACGATAAGATGGAGCAATTAACCATACAGGGTGATTACACACAGCCAAGCCTCATCTCATCCCAACGTGGATTGGGTGACAATGAGGAAGAGGAGGAGGAGGAAGGACAGGAACTAGTTTCATGCACTATAGACGGTGCTATCTGCACAGCTGTCATACCGTCTGTTCAGCGTGGATGGCCAGAGGACAGAGAGGAGGAGGAGGAGAGCATGGTCAGTCATCCTCTTGGTGAGGACACGGAAGTCTTGCCTGTTAGTAGTCTGGCACGCATGGCTGAGTTTATGTTATGCTGCCTTTCCCATGACCGTCGCATTCTCAAAATTTTAGGTGATTACTGGTTGGTGACACTTCTAGACCCACTCTACAAGGAGAACTTTATATCTCTTTTTCCTGAGGCGGACAGGTGTACAAAAATGAGGCAGTACCAGAAGGCCCTTGTTGCGGAACTATTAAAAAAATTCCCATCTGAAAACGCTGGAGGCAGAGGGCACACTTCGTTCGACAACCAAGGAGTACAGGCGAGAGAGACACAACTTCAATCCAGCAGAGGCAGGGGAACACTGTCAAAGTTCTGGGAGAGTTTTCTCAGACCCTCCCATCGCACAGGCCCTGAGGCGCAGGGTACTCTCACAAGGAGTGCAAAGTTTGGGAAGATGCTGAGGGAGTACCTTGCCGTACCGTACCAACGTCCTCCGTGATTCCTCTGTGCCTTATAAATATTGGGTATCCAAGCTAGATATGTGGAATGAACTGGCTCTCTATGCCTTGGAGGTCCTGGCCTGCCCTGCCGCCAGCGTTTTATCAGATCGGGTTTTTAGTGCCGCTGGTGGAATTATAACTGATAAGCGCATCCTCCTGTCAACTGAAAATGCTGACGGGCTGACTCTTATAAAAATGAACAAGGGCTGGATTGGGCCAGACTTCTCAACACCACCGAATGATAGCAGCGTAACATAAACTCAAATCCAGTGTCTTTTCTTGGGAGGTGTATTCCCATGCACCTTTTCACACCCACACATGGGTATACGCTTCCTGATTTTGGCTATTTGCTCTTGTCCTCCTCCTTCTCCTCATCCTCCACCACCATATCACCAGGGTGACTGTGGTCCATGATGCAACACCCACATAATTTTTTAAAGGGTGTTTCACTCGCCCCTGGGCCGTGGGGCACTCGGAGTCAGGCAATAGGGAGACGGTGGGGGTAGTAGTGGCGACCCGGTTCCGTGGCTCAGGGTGGTCAGACCAGTGGTAGTCCTTTAGCAGTCCTAAGTGATGTCCGACTACGCCACCCGTGGATTGCGGTTATTTATGAACCGCCGCTGCAAGGCAGACCGCTGGGGCTGATGATGTATGCAGCTGAGGTAGTGTGACTCCCCACGGGAAGAGTGCAGCCCCAGGGCAGTGTAGTGGATGGTGGGGGTGATGGTGCAGAGAGTCCCAGTGCCGTTAGTGCTGGAGGAGCGAAAGAGTACACAGACAACGTACTGCAGTCCAATGTCTTTTACTCACAGTTCATGTACTCCGGGTCACTTCTGTCAGCAATGACCGCCCGAGCCATGCTGCATCCACCAGGTGAGGGGCTCGGTCAACCCCAGGCAGTTCAGGAGCATGGCACAGGACCCCCTTCAATCCTTTCTCTGGCCTGCCTCACCAGTGACCCACTTTTGTCCAGCTGCCGCGGACTTGTGCAGGTAAACGTGGTTCCTGTTCCCCGCTGTCCTATATGGTGCCTTCCTAGCAGGTTTGATGAGGTGTCGCACCAATAAATGATCACGACCTCCGGTCTTTGGCTGAGGGCTGTTTCTCCTCCACCAACTTGGGATCCGGTACCCTTCATCTGCCTGACCCTTCACCCTGTATTCTCGTGGGTTCTTAGGGTCCCTTCTGCCGTCTTGTTCCTGAGCCCTTCTGTTTCTCTCTCTCTCTTTCTTTTCTGTTCCTTTCTGTTCTTGTTCCTTTCTGTTCTTGTTCCTTTCTGTTCCTGGCCTTCACCCTAGGACTGCCTCGTGGAGCTGGGCCCAGACTGAGCCACAGCTCCCTGTCAGCCCTCTCTGGCTGAACTCCTTCTCTTACTCCACTCACTGAACTTCTCTTTTTCTCTTCTTTCTGTGCTGGCTGGGCCTCAGAGGCTAGGCCCGCCTATGGAGCAGAGCCCCTTGCAGAGGCTTTCACTCCGTCACTTTTTCTCTCTGACTGAACACTGCTCTAAGATGGTGCCCACCTTTTATACCTCCCTCTAGAACATGAGCCCAGGTGACCAGCAACCAATGGGCTCCTATCTACGCTCAGGAACCAACCCCTATCTGCTCCTACATCACTGGGTATTCCTACCCCCTCCCCTCTCTAGCCAGGGACATGGTCTGTCGTGCCTGCATTTCTGTTTAATGGGAGCACCGTTGAGCTGTCCCTCGGAAATGGGGTGAGTGTGCTGTATGCAGCTAACTGAACCCTGGTCCATACTCCATCCTTACCCGGGAGTGGAATATCACACCTCTGGCAGAGGTGCAATACCCCTGTAGAGGCCGAGCCCTCGGGGCGCTACATTTTTATGATGCCCGTAAAAAAATTTTTTTATACAGTATGTTCATGTATACCCCCCAGGAGTAAATGTTTGTCAGCCCATACACTTAGTGCATGGCATTACAAGTATAGGAGGCCCACTCCTTTCTAATGGTAAAAAATTTTTATGATGCGCTCCTCCACGTCTCTTCCAAGGGCCATTGAAGTGCCTCCAAATTTTTGGCAGCCCTTGCAGTCACTGCATAGTCCAACACTATGGGAGACTCTCTCCTTTCTAATGGGAATTTGTCATTACTGTGGCCTGGTATATGTGTCTT
Source organism: Phyllobates terribilis (assembly GCF_046119375.1). Taxonomy (NCBI): domain Eukaryota; kingdom Metazoa; phylum Chordata; class Amphibia; order Anura; family Dendrobatidae; genus Phyllobates; species Phyllobates terribilis. Next base: position 853,472 of record NW_027362998.1, on the reverse strand, counting down.
TAAATTCTTAGTGGGTTTTTCCTAAACTTGGTCAGCCGTTGGACTCACTGCATACCCTATAACTGTATAGCAGACCCTCTCCTTTCTAATGGGAACATGTCATATCTTGTTACTGTGGCCCTGCTCTGTGTGTCTTTAAATTCTTAGTGGGGATTTTCCTAAAATCTGTCAGCCGTTGGACTCACTGCATACCCTATAACTGTATAGCCGATCCTCTACTTTCTAATGGGAACATGTCGTACCTTGTTACTGTGGCCCTGCTCTGTGTGTCTATAAATTCTTATTGGGGTTTTTCATTAAAATTTGTCAGCCGTTGGATTCACTGCATACCCTATAACTGTATAGCAGACCCTCTCCTTTCTAATGGGAACATGTCGTACCTTGTTACTGTGGCCCTGCTCTGTGTGTCCTTAAATTCTTAGTGGGGTTTTTCCTAAAATTTGTCAGCCGTTGGATTCACTGCATACCCTATAACTGTATAGCAGACCCTCTCCTTTCTAACGGGAACATGTCGTACCTTGTTACTGTGGCCATGCTCTTTGTGTCTTTAAATTGTTAGTGTTTTTTTTCAAAAATTTTGGCCACCCTTGCAGTCACAGCATGGGCATTACCACTATAGAAGACCCGCTCCTTTATAATGGGAAATTTTTTTTTACTGAGACCCTCCTCTATGTCTCTTCAAAGGGGTATTAGGTTAACAATAGGATCTTTCTTTAGTACAAAAAACAGCATCACCAATTTAACCTCAATGTAATCACATTGTTCAGCTCATGCACCTCCTCCTCCATCTCCGAAATGACCACATCAGTCAGAAGCTGACAGCACTGCAGCACTGCCTTGGCCAAACAGCAACAGGCTGTGCTGAAGATAACATGCTTAATGCTTAATTGACAAACCGCCCAGCGCTGCATAGTTGTTGAAAGCTGTAACACAGCAGCTTGATCTGTGGCTCTCACCGCTGAACATACAGCCAGGCATGGTCGTGTGTTACAATGGGCGGAACCTGGTGACGGAGAAATGACAACCGGGGTAGATACGGTTTCCCTCTATGCCAGTCCTTTCACAGAGCTAAAGAATATGGCTGTGGTGAAATACAACTCCCACTGAGAAGCTGTTTCAGATTGAAAAACATTGTGCCCACCAGAGGATTTGTTTCTGAGGGCTAACCTTTCTCACCCGCTCAAGAGCCCCATAGCAGCTGCAAAATAAGCGCTATCATGAACTCTCCTGAGGTAGAAGCCAAGGCACACCAGAGAATTCTCTGGTGGGACTTTCCAACCCAGCCGAGAAGCAGTCCCAGCTAAGAAAAGTGTGTGGGAAGATTCCAGGACACTCTATTTTTACTGAGGAGGAAACACATGCAAACATGGGGAGAACATACAAATTTCTTGCAGATGTTGTCCTTGCTGGGATTTGAACCCAGGATCCCAGTGCTGCAAGACTTCAGTGCTAACCACTGATCCAATGTGCTGCCGTTCACCCTCTAATATCTAACAGGCTGGAGAAACTTGAACCTACTGCCACTCTATCATCAGCTCCTTTGTGAGAAAATGTATTTGGGCAGCCACTCAGTCTACCAAATAAAATTCCAGAGAAGGAAATTGAGGATGGCTTTGCTACTGGTACTGGGGGCAGTGCTAATACCATGGTGTTGTACCATAGTTTGCTGGAAATATTCCAGGCTGGTAGGAGGCAAGAAAATTCCCACAGAAAAGTACCAGCAGTAATGTTCAGGACACATTTCAAGTGCAAGCAGCTTTAGAGGACTTCCTGGGAGAAATGACACCCAGGGTAGATACGGTTTCCCTCTATGCCAGTCCTTTCACTGAGCTAAATACAACTCTTATCAAAAAAAGTTGTGGACTGGCTCCGTACCGTCCCTGGCCACATTCACCTGTCCACGTGTTTGTGGTTAGGCAGTCCTTCTTAGTAAGTGCACTGGGTAGGGCGTGGGTAATGTTGTGGGACCCGTGCTTGTGGAAGGCGAAGGCGATACCGGGAAAAATAGTGGCGGCTGGGGACCGAGTATGGACACCTGGCCGCCGCCTGCATGAGGTTGTGAAAAGCTTCCACCTCCACAAGCTTAAAAGGCCATATTTCAAGTGCAAAGAGCTGCCCAGAAATCTGTCAGTTTAGTGTTGCGGCCTGTGGGTGGGTGGGTGGCTGGCTGCATACTTGCAATTGCATTCCAAGTAACAGAAAACTAAGCAGATGATGGCCTCTATCATCATCATGGCCTCACCTCGGCACTATGAACTCTCCTGAAGGAGAAGCCAGGGCCCGCCGGAGGAGCCTCCGGTTCTCTGGTGGGCCCGTCCAACCCTGCCGAAAAGCAGCCCTGGCTAAGAAAAGTGTGGGGGGAAGGTTCCCGGACACTCTATGGCTGCTTTTTTAATGCGGATCGGCCATGCTTATGCATGTTATTTCTCAAAACGCATTACAGATCAGGCCATTTTCCAACTCTGTATTCAAGAAATTAAATGCGCAAAGAAAGATGTGTGTGTGTCAAAGCACCACCGACAAGTGCGAGTTGATGTTGGATGGGCTGCCATTGCTACTGCAACAAGCTCAATTACAGGATTTTCTGGGAGAAATGACACGCAGGGTAGATACGGTTTCCCTCTATGCCAGTCCTTTCTCCGAGCTAAATACAACTCTTAGCAAAAAAAGTTGCGGACTGGCTCCATATCGTCCCTGGCCACATTCACCTGTCCACGTGTTTGTGGTTAGGCGGTCCTTCCCAGTAAGTGCACTGGGGAGGGCACGGGTAATGTTATGGGACCCGTGCTTGTGGAAGGCGGAGGCGATACCGGGAAATATAGTGGCGGCTGGGGACCGAGTATGGACACCCGGCCGCCGCCGGCATGAGGTTATGAAAAGCTTCCGCCTCCACGAGCCTAAAAGGCCACATTTCAAGTGCAAGCAGCTGTCAAAAATTTGGCAGTATAGTATTGCAGCCTGTGGGTGGGTGGCTGCCGGCATTCTTGTGCTTGCATTCCAAGGAATGGGGTAGGGACAACTGAACACTGCGGTGGGACAAGGACGTGGACGGTGATTGTTGCAAGTCTGCAACGACAGGTGCATGGCGGGAGGCATCTTCGCATGTGCCAAGGATCACTTATGATGGGCACACATTTAGGCAGTGACCTGGGAGTCAGAGATATTTCCAGAGGTCTTCCCCTTGCTGTTCCCATGTCTTTTCAGCACTGCATGCATGTGTCTGATGATGTGTCACACACCACATGGCAAGATAAGGTTGTAAAATGTTAAAATGACATTTCCTGGTGAATGCATTTGTCTTGGTTGAAAGCAAGGCAAAAGTGCAAAAACGTGTCAAAAATGCTACGTGTGAACATAGCCCAAGGTGTGTAGGAGTATTTTTGTTTTTGTTTATTTATTTTGCCTTATATACAAGTCATCACCCTGGAAAGGATGTTCCTTACGCCGTAAAAGTGGCGTAATCCTCTGGTGACGTTGTTGACAGCAGTGATCTGGGAGTCAGAGATGCTTCCAGGGGTCTTCCCCATGCTGTTCCCATGTCATTTGAGCACAGTTCCCATCGATTTGGGCAATTTTTAGGCCCTCTGCAGACCGCCGTGGGGAGCCACCTGAAAAATGCTCAAGTTTCCCCTAGACTTATATTGGGCTCATTGCTCGGGTTGAGCACCCGAGTATTTCAATTTGCTCGACCCGAGCAACGAGTACTCGAGCATTTTAGTGCTCGCTCATCACTAATGACAACCAAAAACATCCAAATAATCCTGATCAAAAAGTTCACATACCCTGGTGATTTTGGCCTGATAACATGCACAGAATTTGACACAAATGGGTTTGAATGGCTACTAAAGGTAGCATCTTCACCTATGACCTGTTTGCTTGTAATCAGTGTGTGTGCATAAAGCTGAGTGAGTTTCTGGGATCCAGCCACTGACGTTTCTGGATTTTGAGATGGGGAAAGCAAAAGAATTATCAACGGATCTACGGGAAAAGGTAGTTGAACTGTATAACACAGGAAAGGGAGGCAAAAAGAGTATAACACAGGAAAGGGATACAAAAAGATATCCCAGGAATTGATAATGCCAGTCTGCAGTGTTCAAACTGTGATTAACAAATGGAAAATCAGATGCTCTGTAAAAACCAAACCACAGTCAGGTAGACCAACAAAAATTTCAGCCACAACTGCCAAGAAAATTGTTCGGGATGCAAAGAAAAACCAACAAATAATATCAGCTGAGAACACACTTAGGGGTGTACTCACTTTTGTTGCCAGCGGTTTAGACATTAATGGCTGTGTGTTGAGTTATTTTGCAGGCACACCAAATTTACAGTTAAACAAGCTGTACACTGACTACTGTACATTGTATCAAAGTGTCGCATCTTCAGTGTTGTCCCATCAAAAATATATATATGTATTCCGGCCCATTTTTGGAGTTTTGTGTGAAATTATGTCCAATTTGCCTTTTTTTTCTCAGTTTTTTTGTGTTGTTCCAATAAACACAAAGGAAATAAACATGCGTGTAATAAAACATGTGAAATTTTCTGAAACAATTTCAAGGGTGCCAGCACTTTCCGCCATGACTGTATATGCAGGTAGAGTCCTTAACCCCTTTACAACCCAAAGTGGTTTGCACGTTAATGAGAAGGCCAATTTTTACAATTCTGACCACTGTCACTTTATGAGGTAATTACTCTGGAACGCTTCAACGGATCCCCCTGGTTCTGAGAATATTTTTTCATGACATATTGTACTTTATGATTGTGGTAACATTTCTTCGATATCACTTGTGTTTATTTGTGAAAAAAACAGATATTTGGCGAAAATTTTGAAAATTTTGCAATTTTCAAAATTTGAATTTTTATGCCCTTAAATCGGAGAGATATGTCACACAAAAAAAGTTAATAAATAACATTTCCCATATGTCTACTTTACATCAGCACAATTTTGGAACCCAAATTTATTTTTATTAGGGAGCTATAAGGGTTAAAATTGACCAGCGATTTCTCATTTTTCCAACAAAATTTACAAAACCATTTTATTAGGGACCGCATCACATTTGAAGTCACTTTGAGGGGTCTTTATAACTGAAAATACCCAAAAGTGACACCATTCTTAAAACTGCACCCCTCAGTGAATCGGGTCATCATGGCAACATCCGGGAAGCCGCGGCACACATTGCTGGACGCCGGCAGGAGAGGTGACTATCCCGATCACCTCCCCTTGCCCCCGCAATGCTGCGAACGACTTCGATCGCAGCATTGCGGGGGTTAATGTGCGGGACCTCTCCCAGCACATAGCACCGGGTGTCAGCTGTGACAATCAGTTGACACCCAGCGGCGATCACGCCCGCACAGCCTGTGTGCGCGATCGCAAAATTGTACTAATACGTATCAGGCTTTTAAGTCCCAGGGCGCAGATACGTATCAGTACGTCTTGGGCTTTAAAGAAGTTAAAATTATGTGAAAATGGGAAAAGTCACAAAACTTTGCAACTTTTCAAGAGCTTTATGCCAGTTTTCTGGCAAAAACACTGGTGAATCGGGTTCATAATCTCTAATCCTTTCAGCTCCCTTTAATTAGACTACTTTCAACAAACTAATTATAAGTATTGGGTCTGTTTTTTTTTTAATGCTTTTAAAATAATTGTAAATATTTTCAATCCCCTTTTGTTATAAGGATTTCCCAAAAATTAGCTAATCATAGGTTGTCCTGCATTCGTGACAGTGATTGACTGCGCGGTCACTTGGAAGTTTACATTGGCATCACTACAGGGCCGGTAAAGAAGGACTGTCAGGGACCCCCAGAGTGTGGTAAAATGCGCCAACTAATTCATAATTCATTTAATTCTCACACAATATACTAAGTTAGTGTAAGTCTACAAAAAAGCAACAAAACTTGGTGCTAAAAAAATTGAGCATAACTTTTTGAAAAATGAGCCAGGTTATGCCAAATCTTACATATTTTGTGACTTTGTGATCAGTTATCAACACAAATATTTTACTCAAATTACCAGATCGATGGATAAGCATTGGGACTTTTCCCTAAATCTCTCCAAAACATCACCGCTTATAGAAGACCACCCTCATATCCAGATCAGATTTTCTGTGAGAGATGCCCAGATTCACAATATAGTATGCATACTGGCCATCTATGAGAAGTCCACCCCAATGGAAGTCCAGTTATTAAAGAGGATTTTACTGTTTATATAAGGGACAGACAATGACAGTGAAGGGTCCTTAATCAGGACTTCTGATCTGGGCCCCCCACCCTCCATCAGGCACCACTTACATATACATTTCCATGTATATTTATATTAGGCACACATATAAAATTTGCACATGCTAATACTCTATACACATTTTAACGTATGCATATACATAGTGCACACAAACATAAAATACGGACATACACATAAGATGCACATACACAGTATAGAGTCCCGGTAGTCCTCATAGTTTTAAGCATGGACCCTGGCAAATTGTAGACGGACTTTTATTGTTCATGGGCTTTAAGGGAGAGAGGCTTCCTTTGTGGAGGACACTCATGAATGCCATTCATTTGCAGTGTACACCGTGTCGTGTCATGGAAAACACTCACCCTAGTTTGGCTTTCTACTTCTTCAGCTAATAGCAATGAATTTGCCTGTCGATTTTCTTCTCATCAGAAGATGCTTTTGTTTAGATGTTAACTTCCATCTGACTGATAAGAAAAGCTTTGCTGATCTTCTTGTAGACTTCACATTTTTTGTAAAGAAATGATTTTCTTTCTCAGAAATGTCTTGTGACATTTCTCTTCTATGTGGTGCCACTTACCCTTCTCATCAGAGGACGCTTTTGTTTAGGTGTTAACTTCCATAGTCGGCCTGGACGTCTCTGTAAGATGGTTGCAGTTCCATCTTTGTTATAGTTTTGCATCAATTTTGCTACAGTATTCTGACTGATAAGTAAAGTTTTGCTGATCTTCTTGTAGACTTCACATTTATTGCAAAGAAATTATTTTCTTTCTCAGGTTTTGTGACATTTCCCTTCTATGTGGTGCCATTGCTGATAGCATGAAATGGGAAGGAGTTTTCTTTATTAAGTAACTTCCTTTTACAGACACCTGTCTGCTGGACAACTGTTTAATGAATAATTACACTTACCTGTGGTTCAGTTCTTGTTAATTAGAATTTTGTTGTCTAAACTTAGCTTTTCTCTTAAGACTGTTACTGGGATTTATGCTAAACACTGTGTGTATATATATATATATATATATATATATATATATATATATATATATATATAAACCTTATAAGTTTGGTATCACAGTAATCGTACTACTGACTCTGAATCATTTTGTCAGTTTGTTTTTACAACACAATACACACTGTAAAATGAAGGAACCCAAACCTGGCATTTTTTCTCATTTTTCAACACATTATATGATAAAATGAATGGTGTTGTTCAAAACTACAACACTAAGCGTCAGCACACTGTGATTTTCTGATCTGTAAGATGCGTTCTTTGTGCTGTGAAAATACACAGCTGTGATATCTCACCAAATATTCATAGTGGGAACTTAAAATTATGTTTTTCTGCCATGATTAAGGATGGTTTGGATGTATGAAACATGTTGACCTTTTATTTCTATCTTTGTGGAATTAAGGCTGCATGAACCAGTCACCAACCATTATCTGTATATGTACAAATATTAAGTGCTACTGAGTGCTGTAGGAAAAACTTAGAATAGTGAGGTGATTTGATAGTCCTGACACAAATAATCTGTTTCTACTGCACACTTAAAATCTCTGATAGTGGGAATGAACATGATTGCCTGCAGTAGTGCACTCCTGAGAGCTGGTGCAGCAGAGAAAATGTCTTGGACATGAGAGTGGGAGGTCCTGATTATGGAGGATGTTAATCTTAGCTCATTGGAGTGTAGATATGGTAGAGATGCAGGACTGTGCAGCAGTGTGGAGAGGTTTGTGGATGAGTGTAATGACTGGTACAGGGTGGAGGCACCAGTGTAACTGCTGGACAGAAATATGAGACTGACTGCTGCATTAAGGATAATGAGAAATACATTTAGTGAGAAGAAGAGCAATTAGTGAGTTACAAGTATTTGTGAATTCAAGACAAAAAGGAATCAGAGCAACAGTAACAGATTTTACTTTTTTTTAATTAATAATGGGATGAATAAAATCGTGAACATTATCAATAGACTAAATCAAAGTCAGGAAGATAGCCGAGGTCAGACACCAGGTGATCAGTAAATGACAAGTCAGACAAGCAGTATGAATACCGCGGAGCCCGATGACAGAGGCGTTACTGAAACTTGTCCAGGTTGACCAGTCAGAAGGCCACAGGTAGATGGTGAAGGTCCTTCTATACAGCTCCAGCAGTGATGGTGGATCTGCTGGACTTCAGGACGCTGGATGCTTAGGTGTCCCGTCTTTTAGATGGTTTTAGGGCAACAGTGACAGCATGCAAATGCACGAGCAGCCCTGGATAATCCACGCCGGCAGGATGATAAGATCCGGCGGAAGATGGAACCTATGACAAGAGAAATAAATGTAATGTAAGTGATGGGACTCCATATTACATGATAATGCTGTGCAGTCACTGTGGCCGGACGGCAGAGGAATATTATCATACAGAGGTCAGGGGTCATTGTCAGCAATCATACATGTGACAATCCCATCACTGACAGATGACATCTACTCCACATGAATTATTCTCACTGACATCACACAACATGGAGTTGATTCTCACACTTACCTCGTCTCTTTTTCCCATTTTTTCCATTTTCTGAGTTTTGTTGCTCCATACTCAGATTTATTGCCGATTTTCTTTCTTCATGAGATGGAAATTCTGATGAAAAATTTAAAAAAAAAATCAGTAACAATATATTCTTATAGGATCTGCTTTGTCATAATATGGATAACATAAGAGACCTATAGTATTGTATAAAACCATGTGGGAATATTTGAGCCTTGAAGTCAACATTCACATTGCTGGTGCTGTAGACATGTACATACCTGGCAATGGGGACGAGGGTGGCAAGATGGTAACAGCATCGTCTGTATTACATACAGGAACAGATACTTTCTGCCTGTTTGAAGAAGAAAAACATGTAAATCTCAAGTAAACTCTGTATAAAAGGGGTTGTCTCACTAGAAGAACACCGACTATAAGGACTAGTAGGACATATGACTGTCATAGTGGGGAAGGTCTTCTGCTCAAGACTACCTTTTATAGAGAGCTGAGAGGAAAACAACTACCAAGAATGGCCGGCATTTCATACTACATCTCTCCTACAGTGAGGGCAGCACTAAAAGTGCATGACCGGCCACAATTATGGGCTGTTATCTCCAACAATTCCGAAAGCTGAAAGCACAATGACCCATAACCATGGGGCGGTGGATGCTGCATTTGATATTATGGTATTTATGTCCTATATTTGATGTTGTGCACATATATCAGCCTGGAGCTCCCAGTAATGACCCCATAATCTACTCACATTTCTGAGATGTTTGTGTTGGATTCTGGTGTACACTCTGGAGGGGCCTTGGGAACCTCGTTGTTCACCATCCCGTTAGTGGTGGTAGAGTGCTAAATGTGGATAACAATAAGTTATTAAATATACATACTTTTTCATTTTGTAGATCCTTTTTTGTACATATTTTGGATTTATCGATCACATACTTACTTTAGAAAGCCTCTCAGAAGATGATGATGCAAATATTCGGAAGATAAAGTTCTCATCGTCCTCACTTGTGCCCTCCTTATCCTCTGAGATCAGATGGTTGTTTTCATCAGAGTGATCTACAAGACATAGGTAAGGAAGGATTGTTAGAGGGTGTCATTATAACACAGTCGCTATATCTCACTAGGTTACTAGATGATACAACGTAATATACAGAATACATGAAAAAAAACTCCTGTACAAAATTAGGGAAATAGGGATACAGTACGAACCCATGGCCAACATAGCTGAGATCCATGAAACATGGATAACATAGTAGACCAGAAAAACCATGTGGAAATATTTGAGCCTTGAAGTCAACATTCACATTGTTGGTGCTGTAGACATGTACATACCTGGCAATGGGGACGAGGGTGGCAAGATGGTAACAGCATCGTCTGTATTACATGCAGGAACAGATTCTTTCTGCCTGTTTGAAGAAGAAAAACATGTAAATCGTAAGTAAACACAGTATAAAATGGGTTGTCTCACTATAAGAACACTGACTATAAGGCCTAATAGGACATATGACTGTCATAGTGGGGAAGGTTTTCTGCTCCAAACTACCTTCCATGGATCAGAACACAACTACCAAGAATGTCTGGCAAGTAATACTACAGCTCTCCTACAGAGTAGGCAGTGCTAAAAATGCATGAAATGCCACAATTATGGGCTGTTATCTTCTGCATTTTCTGAAGCCAAAAGTACAATGACCGTTAACCATGAAGCGGTGAATGCTGCATTTGATATTCTGTTATTTATGTCCTATATTTGGTGTTGTGTACATAGATCAGCCTGGAACTCCCAGTAATGACCCTTTCTAATCTACTCACATTTCTGAGATGTTTGTGTTGGTTTCTTGTGTATACTCTGGAGGGGCATTGGGATCCTCATTGTTCACCATCCTGGTAGCGATGGTACAGAGCTAAATACGGATAAAAATAAGAAATAAAATATTTTTTTTATGTACTTTTAGAGTTTTTTTTTTTTTTTTTTTACATATTTTGGATTTATTAATCACATACTTACTTTACAAAGCTTTTCAGAAGATGACGTAAAATTTTGGAAGTCAAGGCTCTCATTGTTCTCACTTGTGCCTTCCTCATCCTTTGAGACCAGATGTTTGTTTATATCAGAATGATCTACAAGAAATAGGTAATGAAGTATTATTAGAGGTTGTCAGTATAACACAGTCACTATTTATCACTAATATTAATGGGAACAGATGATCACATATTAGGGAAGATGAGACAAACAGTCGCTTAGTCTAGATGACGTCACCTTCTACTTACTGATAAATAAGCTGGTGTCTGCATCTGAAACAAGCTGAGGAACATACTCCAGCTCCTGGCTCAGAATGTTGTCAAAGTCCAAGTCACTCAGAAATGGATGAACCTTGATCTCAAATGCTCCTCCTAGAAAAAGAAAAACAAAAGTGATGCGGACATAGTCAGGGATGGCTCCATATCTGAACAGTTTATCGTAATCTGAACTAATGACAAAACTGAGCCGACATGAAGGAAATAAACTGAAAGTCTTAGTGTGGAGAACTAGAAATACAGTAGATGAGCTGATAGAGAAATGCTGATCTTCATGGACATGAGCGATATGTCCTTGGTCTAATAAGGGAATATTAATACTAGTATATCTGTTACCTGTCCCAAGTCTACGCACAGGATTTCTTCTGAGCAGCTCAGTGATGAGATTCTGAGCATCCAGGGGTGGAGCGCGATCACAATTCCAAATTAGTTCTCCTGTTACATAGAAAATTACAGAAAATAAAACCTCTTTACTGGACTGTAACATAAAGCAAAGGAAATAACTAAACAAATGTAACCAATCAACACAATGATCGGATTATTCTACTCACCAATGACAACCCTTTTATAAAGCTCAGTGAGGGAATCAGCATCAAATGGTACACATCCCAGCAGGAATTTATACAGGATGATCCCCAATGACCACCAGTCAACAGGTCTTCCATAGCCTTCTTTCAGGATGATCTCTGGGGCTATGTAACATGGGGTGCCACAGAACTGGAAACCAATAGAAGATAGAGATGAGAATCGATGAAACAATTATTATGACAAGTTATCATCGTTAAAACACAATGCAGAAGATAAAATATTAGTGGAAAAGTTCTCTAGAAAGGAAGAACGTAGAGAAGAGACAATAGTGTGATGAGATTTGCAAATAACAAGCTAAGTTCTTGTAGGTGATGCTGACCTCACGGTCCTGGAACTCTCTGGAGATGTCCACTGCTAATTCCTTGTAGGTGTTGGTTTTCGGTATCATTAGACCAAGTTTTGAAATCCCAAAATCGGTAACTTTAATATGTCCAGTAGATGTAATCAGGAGGCTGCAAAAGAGAAGATGGTTTTAGCCTCACAGACTGAATGATAATAAATGACAACTTTCCCCACTTTATTATACTACGGGGGCACTTACTTTTCCGGCTTCAGGTCTCTGTGCACCACACCGTAACTATGCAGGTATTCCACGGCAAGTACCGCCTCTGCAAAGTACAAGCGGGCCATGGGGACAGAGAAAGGACCCCTGGTGCTTAAAAGGGTCCCACAGTCTCCACCTATAGAAGAAAGGAAATATGACCGGTGAGGGGTTTATACAGAAGATAACCATGATATACCACGAGCAGATAACCATGATGTATAATGAGCAGTGAGCGGAAACATCCTGGGGAGATCACACAGATAGTGGCGTACATAGAAATCACAAGACCCCATATCAAAAGTTGTAATTGCCCCCCACCCTAAAAAATAAAAAAGAAATATATTTATATCCCTGTTGAAGCAGCTTGGTGTTCTCACCAGCAATACAACTTTTATGGCCATTTTAGAGTATGATGCTCCCAAAAATGCCCACACCCACACTCAATGAGTATGGTATCCCCACAGTGAATCCTCCTAAGGAGGCCACCACTTAGAAGGAGGCCAGCCACAACCCCCTACTCGGTGTGTTGGCACCCACAGCAACCCTCCCACTCAGGATAATGGTTCCCACAGTCCCTCACACAATATAATGGTCCGCATAACTCCCCACTCAGTATGATGTCCCCACACAGAATGGGGGCCTCCATATAGAGTGAGGACCCCCACAGCACCCCACTTAATATGATGACCTCCACTCAGCATTCACAGTCCCCCCATATCTAGTCATACGGCCCCCTTTCAGTATTTTGGCCCCTACTAGCCACCTACTCAGTATTTTTGCCCCCACCAGCCCCACCTCCTTGAAGAAGCAAAAACGCTGAAATTGTGATGACAGGTGGAGGGATGCTGCCCACTGCCGAGCGTCGACAGACCCCCTCCGACTGATGAGCCCCATAGCGCCCCTGCACCAAGATCAATGAATTTACGAGCATCTTGGTAATAGATAACCTATAGTAAATGCTCTGTGGGGAAGTAACCAACAATGTCCTAATGATATGAGCAGTGATAAGATGAAAGCAGACATGGGCTGAATATAATACAATAGATGTGTCTTACCTCCTACATACTCCATGACCATACACAGGTGAGATCTAGTTGGAAAGGAGCAGAGCATGGAGACCACAAAGGGACAATCAGCAAATGTTAAGATGTCCCTCTCCAGAAAGGCCCATTCCAATCTCTGTGCAGTATTTAGGTTCCGCTTAGCCATTTTCTTCATAGCAAAGGTCTGGTGTGAGTCTTTATGATGTACTAAGTAGACGGCCCTGGAGAGAAGGAGAATCCATCGGTTATAATAAATCCTTATTAATAATCCATCTATAGAAATCATTATATGTTTAATACTGGTATCCAAGGGGTAACATTTCTCCTTGCGGAGAGTGACATGTTAAGCTTGTCAAGGTGAGGAGACTTTTAAGCCTCAATGATCCTCTGGGATATATGCAAATTGTCTCTTCAGAGAGGAAGAGAACTAGAACTCTAGTGCCCCTTATAGGAAGTAGTAATCCTAAAAGTCAATATCGACCCTTTAACGAGCCTTATCATATGACATGGAATAATAGCCATAACCAAAATCTCAATTTTCGGACACTATGTTTTGGGGTACAAGCACTCATCAGTGCAAAGTGTGAGATATGGTTTGGCTGGGTGAGAGGCATCTGACCGGGATCCAAGCGGTAACGTTTCTCCTTGCGGAAAAAGCCATGTTAAACATGTCAAGGTGAGGAGACTTTTAAGCTGCAATGCTCTTCTGGGAAATATGCAAATTGTCTCTTTTCAGAGAGGAAAAGAACTAACACCCTAGTGCCACCTATAGGAAGTAGCAATCCTATTTCCCAGAGGAGCATTGCGGCTTAAAAGTCTCCTCATGTCCGCAAGGAGAAACGTCAACCCCTTGGATACCGGTCAGACACCTCTCACCCAGTCAAACCATATCTCACACTTTGCACTGAAGAGGGGCAGTACCCCAGAACACAGTTCCTGCAAATTGAGATTTTGGTTTTGGCTATTATCCTAAGTCATGTGACAAGGCTTGTTAAAGGGTCGATATTGACTTTTAGGATTGCTACTTCCTATAGGTGGAGTTCTAGTTTGCTTCCTCTCTGAAGAGACAATTTGCATATGCTTAATACTAGAAGTCTGGCCGCCACTATAAATTCACATCTAGAAATACATAAAATAGCACTACATAGATCACCTATGGGAGGTCTCCACAATGCCACTTCTGCCGGAGCCATCACCCAGGTCACATTATAGATACGAGAATCTATCGAAATTCTCTTTGGGCAGATTCGCTATAACTGACCATATACAATTTAGTGCAAATAAAATTGGTCCAAAATGAATGTGCTCCAGGGCTCTCTTCTGCTACTGAGGCCAGTGATTGGGCCCACATGGTCATGGTGGAGGGTGTAGATGTCATTGACGTCAATATGGTGTCACCCTTCATGTAACCATGTGTAGCCAACTTCTCTGATCAGCTTCATAATGGAGCCCCCCCATCAAAACAAAGATCAGAGTGGAGAGCAGAAAAGCTCAGGTGGAGGAGGCAGCATAAGAACAGATGAGGGTCTAGCACAGGCGAATGTAATAATATTATATTATTATATATTATATTATATGTAATTATATTATTTAAATCGCTTTCCTTACAGTTTGATTTGCTACAGATCATATAATTTCCCTATGATAACACTGAATGGCAGAGTGCAGGGGCAGAAGCATTGTCATAGGGAACCCTGAGAAATGTGGATTATGGCAACAGAAATCTCACCCAAAATTTCCACTGCTGATGAGTTTGGAAGTTTCATAGTCGCTCATATGCGGCTTTCTCGCCGGAACCAATGAATCCATCACGCTCTATAAAAGAATAAGAAATAATACTGATTTATTGAAGATGCAGGAAAAAAGTTACAGATGCAAAAACTTCTCCCCCCATATTATGTCCCAGATGATTTACACTGATATGATGTTGGGAGGATACAAACCGGACGCTGGGCAGACCTGGCGCTAGCATCCAGCACACCCAGGCAAGTGCCGGGGCCCTGAGTAGGCGAGGGGCCACTTGCTGTCGGGCACCCTGGCGTGCTATGGGACCGGTGAGCAGAGGAGAGTGGTGCCAGCGCCAGCTAGTGGGCCTTGCTCCCCCCCGCCAATGCTTGCCCTGGACCACGGCCGGCACAATACTTACCTCTCCACAGCTGGTGAGCAGTGAGGTGAGCATTTGATTTTTTTTTTTTATGTATGGAGGTATGGGGCATTATATGGGGGGAGAAGTGACATCCTGCATGGGGCATTATATGGGGGGGAGGTAGGGACATCCTGCGTGGGGTATTATATGGGGGGGAGAAGTGACATCCTGCATGGGGCATTATATGGGGGGAGTGACATCCTGCATGGGGCATTATATGGGGTGAGAGGTGACATCCTACATGAGGCATTATATGGGGGGTACATCCTGCATGGGGCATTATATAGGGGGGTGACATCCTGCATGGGGTATTATATGAGGGGAGAAGTGACATCCTGCATGGGTCATTATATGGGGGGGGAGTGACATCCAGCATACGGCTTTATATGGGGTGAGAGGTGACATTCTGCATGGGGCATTATATGGGGGGTGACATCCTGCATGGGGCATTATATGGGGGAGTGACATCCTGCATGGGGTATTATATGGGGGGTGACATCCTGCATGGGGCATTATATGGGGTGAGAGGTGACATCCTGCATGGGGCAATATATGGGGTGAGAGGTGACATCCTACATGGGGCAGTATGTGTTGGGGGGACATCCTGCATGGGGCATTATATGGGGGGGTGACATCCTGCATGGGGCATTATATGGGGGGTGACATCCTGTATGGGCCATTATGTGGGGTGGGACATCCTGCATGGAGCATTATGTGGGGGGGACATCCTGCATGGGGAATTATATGGGGGGTGACATCCTACATTGGGCATTATGTGGGGGGGATATCCTGCATGGGGCATTATGTGTGGGGGACATCCTGCATGGGGCATTATGTGGGGTGGGACATCCTGCATGGGGCATTATGTGGAGGGGACATCCTGCATGGGGAATTATATGGGGGGTGACATCCTGCATAGGCCATTATATAGGGGGGTGACATCCTGCATGGGGCATTATGTGGGGGGGATATCCTGCATGGGGCATTATGTGTGGGGGACATCCTGCATGTGGCATTATGTGGGGTGGGACATCCTGCATGGGGCATTATGTGGAGGGGACATCCTGCATGGGGAATTATATAGGGGGGTGACATCCTGCATGGGCCATTATATAGGGGGGTGACATCCTGCATGGGTCATTATATGGGGGGGGGAGTGACATCCAGCATAGGGCTTTATATGGGGTGAGAGGTGACATTCTGCATGGGGCATTATATGGGGGGTGACATCCTGGATGGGGCATTATTTGGGGGGAGTGACATCCTGCATGGGGTATTATATGGGGGGAGAAGTGACATCCTGCATGGGGCATTATATGGGGTGAGAGGTGACATCCTGCATGGGGCAATATATGGGGTGAGAGGTGACATCCTACATGGGGCAGTATGTGTTGGGGGGACATCCTGCATGGGGCATTATATGGGGGGGTGACATCCTGCATGGGGCATTATATGGGGGGTGACATCCTGTATGGGCCATTATGTGGGGTGGGACATCCTGCATGGAGCATTATGTGGGGGGGACATCCTGCATGGGGAATTATATGGGGGGGTGACATCCTGCATGGGGCATTATATGGGGGGGATATCCTGCATGGGGCATTATGTGTGGGGGACATCCTGCATGGGGCATTATGTGGGGTGGGACATCCTGCATGGGGCATTATGTGGAGGGGACATCCTGCATGGGGAATTATATGGGGGGTGACATCCTGCATGGGCCATTATGTGGGGGGGCACAGCCTGCATGGGGCATTATGTGGGGGGCACAGCCTGCATGGGGCATTATGTGGGAGGGACATTCTGCATGGGGAATTATATGGGGGATGACATCCTGCATGGGCCATTATGTGGGAGGGGGACATCCTGCATGGGGCATTATGGGGGGGGGCACAGCCTGCATGTGGCATTATGTGGGGGGTCAAAGCCTGCATGGGGCATTATGTAGGGGTCACAGCCTGCATGGAGCATTATGTGGGGGGTCAAAGCCCTCATGGGGCATTATGTGGGGGGCACAGCAGGCATGGGGCATTATGTGTGGGGTCACAGCCTGCATGGGGCATTATATGGGGGCACAGCCTGCGTGGAGCATTTTATGGGGTCCATTATTCTATATGGAGCAATATATGGAGCTCATAATACGGTATAGAGGACTATGTGGTGCTGTTATACTGTGTGGAGGACATTACTGTCCGGTCTGCACTGTGAGCTGTGAGGATTCGCTGCTTTCTGAGTTATTGTGGAATTTACAATAGATATCGCTCATGTAATGTAAGAAGTGAAATCTTCGGGCTTGTACTATATATATATATATATATATTTATCTGCGGTATCTGTGCATCATGAATCGTGGTATGTGTTAAAGGGGCCACTGAGACTCTTTCGCCCAGGGCCCACGAAATCCTGGAGCCGCCCTGCAACGGTCATCATACATTACTATAACATTATGGATAATGTGGGAGATCACACAGAGGAGGACTTACAGCTAATCTGTCACCATGTGTTTGCTATGTATTCTGAAAGCACCATGATGTAGGGGCAGAGACCCTGATTCCAGTGATGTGTTACTTACTAGGCTGTGTGTGGCTGTTTCAATAAAATCAGTAGATTATCACTAGAAAACTATCTGTCTAGCCAGGTAGTCCTATTGCTCTGTACCCCTGCCTCCACCACTGATTAGCAGCTTTCTGCCTATGCACAGTGTACACAGAAAGCTGCCAATCAATGGTGTGGGCGGGGTTATACAAGACTCAGCATTCAGAGCTCTGCAGCAGAAAAAAATAGTGATTTTATCACAACTGCTCCACCGAGTAAAGTAATCAACACATGGAATCAGGGTCTCTGTCCCTGCATCATGCTTCTCTCAGACCAAATAGCATAAACCTGGTGACAGATTCCCTGTAATTCAAATGTAATTAACACCATAGGGTCATCTACACTTAGAATAGAGACGTCCCATGGTTGTATGGGGGATAATACTGGACGAGTCATTCACGCCCCATGATCTGATGACACACACGCATCCCCCTCTATGATACTTACGGATTCTTGGATCTCCGGGATCTCACTAATTCCATTGTTAGGATTCGACAGCTCAGTTGTTTCTAAAATAATGATGAAGAAATGAAATGTATTAGAGGATATTATTCCTACATAGATAATACAGCAATATAACGGAGAAATGACAAGATGTCTGTAAATGGGATTAATACTCATTATATGGGGATTCTAAATATGAGAATATACGGGGAATCCATAGATAAATGTAATGTAAATGATGGAGGAACCCCTTTATAAATAACAAAAGACTGACCATCACTTCCGAAAAGAAAATGGGTGTGAACAGGTGCATACTAAGAGTAGCCATCCAAATACATAACTAACAAAGTTGCACTCTGTAACGCTATAGCATGTAAACATGAAATAAATGAAATTTGAATTGCATTATTGCTGTAGAAAATAGGATAAAAGGAAGATACTTAGCGCATAATTTGGCCAATTCATGCATGGCCAGCAGCCATGGCAAGGCGACCTTCTTTTTCTGGGTGCATGCCAAGTAGCCACGGCAAGGTGACCTTTTTTTTTGCTGGGTGCATGCCCAGCAGTCACGGCAAGACGACCTTCTTTTGCTGGGTGCATGCCCAGCAGTCATGACAAGGCGACCTTCTTTTGCTGGGTGCATGCCCAGCAGTCACGACAAGGCGACCTTCTTTTGCTGGGTGCATGCCTAGCAGCCACGGCAAGGCGACCTTCTTTTGCTCGGTGCATGCCCAGCAGTCACGGCAAGGCGACCTTTTTTGCTGGGAACCTATCTCCACCCATCAGCCCGGGGTGGTTTTAATTACAACAGGATCCTACCTACCCATATAAATGTAGGCTTCAGCCTAGGAGAGGATTCACATTAGGAGAGGATTCCAACAAAAAGATCGCCTTGTCATTGGCTGCTGGGCTTTCATGAATTGGCCAAATTATGTGCTCAGTATCTTAGTTTTTTCCCATTTTCTAGAGCAGTAATGCAATTTAAATTTAATTTATTTCATGTTACTTGCTATAGCACTGCAGAATGGACCCTCCATCACATGAATGAGGAACCCCCCACCCACGCTGCACATACGAGTGATGGTAAGAGAGCTGAAACATAGGAGAGATTTGCAAATTAGCCTGGGAGTGCACTGGGGGCGTGTCACTGCACTTGGATTTCTTCTTTCACGCCCCCAGTGCACTTCCATTCTGATTTGTATATGGTGTCTACTTTACATTTCTCCTGACTGGCACATTGGATTTCTACAAACAATTATTATTAGGGGACAATGGCCTATACCATCAGGCTATGTGTCCACGATGCAGAAATGAAGCAGAAAATTTCTGCAGCATTTCTGCATCTCCCTGGCAGAAAAAAACGCATGCAGATTGTGCATGCGTTTTTCCTGCAGAATACATGCGGATCCACATGCGGGTTCACATGCGTTTCCGCATGCAGATTGACAAGCACTTTCCAGGCGATAGCATCACTTGGAAAGTGCTTGACAACTAGGTCACACTGTATAAATCCATGCAAACAGCATGGATTTATACAGTGTGAACCGTAAAAATTAAAACAAATAAAGCTATACTCACCCCCGAGGCCCCGGTGTGGCTGCAGCGCTGCTTCCTAGCTGGTTCCCGGCTGCCGGCATATCGCGAGACAGAGCGGTGAAGGGCCTGCGGTCACATGACTGTGACGTCACCGTAGGTCCTTCAGCGCTGCTGGCATTCAGAGAGAAGACGCCGGACAGGTGAGTATAAACTTTATTTGTTATTTTATTCTTTTTTTACAGGTACAATGGTACCCAGGTCTGGATGAGAGTCTCCTCTCCTCCAGAACTGGGTACCATCCGCACATAGAGACGCATAGAAGCCGCTTGTAAAAATGTACAGTCGCGGTTTCTATGCGTCTCAATGCAAGTCAATGGCGGGAGTTCCGCTGCGCTTCAGCAAAATTAAATGACATGCTGCGGATTTTTGTACGTAGCATAAACGCTGCGGAAAAATCCGCAGCATGTGCATAGAACATGCGGAATCCCCTTGGGGACCATGGGGTGCGGATTACCTAGTGTTTCACAAGCGTTTCCGCTGCGGAAATTAAGCAGCATAAACGCTTGAAAAACGCTACGTGGGCACACAGCCTAACATCACTACTTCTATATGTAACAATGTGCTGCCAGGTTCCCATTACACAGAGTAGAGAGTAAATCTAACATTATCCTCCGTCCTCTGTAATATCTGGACATTCCTTGGAGAAGGTCGGGTGATCGCTCACCTGTAATCAGATCGCTGTTCAGCTCCGGCTGACTCCTATTAGGGTCAGGGATTTTCGGGGTCACATTTTGCCCATATTTGGCGTCGCCTCCTGTTGTTTCCTGATAGATATAATATATATAATTAATATGTGGAAGATTTCACTAAATCACCAAATACATAAATCATGAAGGACTAAACCAACATTTACAAATGCACCAATTGTAACGATACTAATCCCGCGCCATCTTCAGACCTTTTCTCAGAAAGTCTCCTCAGATACGGTGGATTAAGATACGTCTATTAATATTGATCCTTACCGGGCGTTCCAATGAGCGTTCTAGTATAGACAGGACTTTTTCGGCCAGTTCTTTAAAGACAGCCAAATCTTCAGTCTGAGATCTTTCTTCAGCCTATAAAGAAGGAAAAATGGAAAGGAGAATTTTGAGATGAGAGCGGTCAGAATGGAGGCGGAAATTGTATGTGACATCGGTTCTCTGTCTGCAGATACAATGACTACATACTGTATTTGGGGACTCGTTGTGTTTTACCGTATTTTTTGGACTATAAGATGCCTTTTTTTCCAAAAATTTTGACCTCCCTTCTAACACTCTCGCACCCCTCCAATCTATCCTAAACTCTGCTGTCTGACTAATCCACCTGTCCCCCCGCTATTCCCTGGCTTTTCCCCTTGCTCCGCCAATCCCTTCACTGGCTCCACATTACCCAGAGACTCCAGTTCAAGACCCTAACCTTGGCATGCAAAGCCACCCACAACCTGTCTCCTCCATATATCTGTGACCTAGTCTCCCGGTACTTACCTGCACGCAACCTCCGATCCTCACAAGATCTTCTTCTCTACTCCCCTCTTATCTCCTCTTCCCACAATCGCATACAAGATTTCTCCCATGCATCCCCCCTACTCTGGAACTCTCCACCCCAGCATATCAGACAGATTATTAATAATAATAATTGTCTGAATGTAGCTTACCAGGGGGGTGGCAGTGGTGGAGTGAGGTCACAGGAGGTAGGGTCACTGCTGTAGGAAGCCGGCAGTAGAAGTGGGGTGCTGCTGCGGGCCCCGAGCTGGGAGGAGCGGGGTATCCAGGAGGTGCGAGGCTGCGGGCCCTGGGCTTTAAGGAAATGTTAGCGGTGATTTAGGAGGGGAGTCCCCGCTCTGCCCATTGAATTTCTGGCGGCGGGCTTCAGGCAAATGGCCGCTGGAGGCAGTGCATGTGCAGATTTAGATCTCGGCTCAATGAGGAGCTGAGATCTCAATCTGCGTATTGGCCATCTTCAGCAGCCTACTTCTTGAAGCCCACTGCAGAGAAGTCAATAAGCAGAGCAGGGCCTCCCCTCCTGAATTACCGCTAACATTTCCTTGAAGCCCAGGGCCCGCAGCCTCGCACCTTCTGGACACCCCGCTCCTCCCAGCTTGGGGCCCGCAGCAGTGCCCCACTCCTACTGCCAACTTCCTGCAGCAGCGACTCTGCCTCCTGTGACCTCGCTCCACTGCCACCACCCCCCTCAGTAAGCAACCGAAAATTCGGACTATAAGACAGGACTATAAGACAGACCCCCATTTTATTATAATAAATGTTTTTCCTATTTACCTCCCAAAAATTTTTGGTGCGTCTTATGGTCTGGAAAATACGATATATTAGAAGAAAAAGCTTCTATCCCTCCATTATTATCTGTTAATATTGAGATGTTCTGTGCAGAGTGTCCGCCACTTACCTGGTGTAGTAATGTCCTGATGTTCTGAAGTAAATCCGTCAGATAGTCTGACGTTAGACGACGTTGTCGGTGTTTGGTCAGGCAATCCTTTACTAGCTCCATCACCAGCCGGTGAGTGAAGCTGAGGACGCCATCGGGTGGTAGAAGCACACTGTTAGGACGATTGATCATAAGGATCAACAATAGTGCTTTTACCTGAGGAATGTCCAAAACAATTCCAGCCATAGTGAAAAACTGCAAGTGCTATCAGTCACTATAGAGCCAAGAAAGGCACGGGTGAGCCTATGTGCATTGTATATATAGCGACTGTGAGCAGTGATGTCACCATCACCTGTGATGTCATCACGGAATCTTGTGATAGAATCTTCACGGAGCAGCTCTGGGCAAATAGAATGCGGCCTGGTAATATATAAAGTGAAAACACCATACAATTAACTACCCATGTTATCATGACCGTTCTATTTTATATCCAATTAGAACACAACCAGGATAAAGGTGCGTTCACAAGTTGGATTTTGGCAGCATTTTTTTTCTACCTCAAAAATCAAAGGTGGCAGGAAAAACGCTGCTTAAAATTCAGGTGTTTTTACTTGTGTTTTTTTTCCATTCATTTGAATGGGTGAAAAATGCTGCAAAACCTCTGAAACACTTGACAAGCTGCAGATTAAAAAAAAATGCAAAAAAAACGGCATGTGAATGAGATTTCAGAAATGTCATTCACTAAGATGGTACTGTAAAACACAGCATTTTTGCTGCAGAAGAAAAAACAGTGAATACACCCTAAAGATATCCTCAGTCATATTATGGGAAATATTGTATATTTAGTATTTATTATCTCACGTGTTTTTCTTCACCATAGAACTTTTAAGGCTGTGTGCCCACTATGCGTTTTTTAGGCGTTTCTGCAGCGTAACTTCCGCCGCGGAAACACTTAAAAAACGCTTGGTGATAGGTCTGCAATGGTCCCCAATGATAATCCGCATGTGCTGTGCACATGCCGCGGAGATTTCCGCTGCGGATTATCATTGCGGAAAAATCCGCAGCACGTCCTTTAATTTTGCAGAGTCGCTGCGATTTAGCCGCCATTGACTTGCATTGGAACGCATAACATCCGCATGACTACACATACACATGTGGATATTATGCGACTCAATGCGTGGATGGTACCCGGGTCTGGAGATGAAGAGACTCTCCTCCAGACCCGGGTACCATAGTACCTGTAGTTAAAATAGAATTAAAATAAAAAATAAACATATACTTACCTTCTGATGGCCCCTGTCTGCTCCCGGCGGTGCTGCTGGCTCTTCGGCTGCTCGCGGTGGTAAAAGGACCTTCCATGACGCCATTTAGTCATGTGACAGGTCACGCGACCGCTGACATCGGCGGTCGCGTGACCTGTCACATGACTAAATGACGTCATGGAAGGTCCTTTTACAGCACCGTGATCTGCCGAAGACACCGGACGCACCGGAGAAGGAGATCGAGGACCATCGGAAGATGAGTATAATGTTTTTTTTTTATTTTTCACCATTATTATTCTTTTTTTTTATTATTGATGCTGCATTTGCAGCATTGTAACTTGGTCACACTATATAAATCGATGCCGGTTGCATGGAATTATATAGTGTGACCAAGTTGTCAAGCACTTTTCCAAGTGATGCTAAAATCACTTGGCAAAGCGCTTGACAACCCAGGGAGATGCAGAAACGCTTAGGAAAAATCCGCAGCATTTCTGCATCGTGGTCATATATCCTAACTCATTGGCGAACTGTTATACAAGGCTATATTCACACTAGACTTTTTTTAGCGGGCTTTTTTATGCAAATTTTCAGCTGCGTTTTACAGTACCAACAAAGTCTATGAGATTTCCGAAATCTCATGCACAAAGCTTGCTTATTTGTCCTCAGTATTTTGTGCTTTCCATGGCTTTTTGCAATAGAGTATGTCACTTGTTTCAGCGTTTTTCACCCATTAAAAAAAAGGGTGGTGGAAAAAAATGCTGAAAAAAAGCCTAGTGTGAACATTTTGCTGCGTTTTTAGTGAAAAAAGCAAGTATGTGACACACATTTATTCTTGTGATTTTCCCAAGTTTAAACCATCTTGTCTTGGTCACCTGAGATAGCAGCTTGGATTATTACAGTTTAATTAAATTAGTGATGCCTACAAAGTAAACATTGGTTGAGCTAGGTGTGAGATTGAACAACACGTGTGGCCCAGGGAGGTGTGAAAATGAACAATGCCTGAGCAACTCAATGGCAAACCATAATGTGAAAGTAAATAGTGTCCTACAAATTCAATGCACTGCCAGGGTCTTAGATAAACCATTCCAGACCAATTCACCCCCCCCCCCTGTTACATTTGTAATGTGTACTTTTTCATGAACATATGTCTTGCAATGGTGACCTGTTTTCATGTGTCTATGGTGGAAGCAAAGCTGAACTTTGGGATCCTGAAAAACGCACCAAAAATGCACCAAGAACCACTGCAAAAAAACACACCAAAACCTGCGTTTTTGACGCTACTTGTTTCCTGCCAAGAGATTATGTTTTGCTGCAGAAAAAAAACACCTAGTGTGAATATAGCCTAAGACTTACTCTGCCAGCATTAATAGTCAATATTCTGTATACAAATAGGACTCCAATCCAGGTATTCAGTTTATCATAAACATGCCTGAGTTAATCTGCCAAATACACATAGTATGCTTTCTCATAGGTGAAATATAAATCCTGTTAAAGGTCCAAGTTGCAGCAGTTAAGTAGAACAAAACAGACCTCTTCATTCTTTGTAGGTGGAAAAACTTTCGAAATTGTCAGTGTATCAAGTACTTATACTCCTGACTGTATATAGTATAATTGCCGCACTGCTACATACAGGTGCTTCTCAGAAAATTAGAATATCATCAAAAAGTGAATTTATTTCAGTTCTTCAATCCAAAAAGTGAAACTCATATTTTATACAGAGTCATTACAAACAGAGTGGTCTGTTTTAAGTGTTTATTTCTGCTAATGTTGATGATTATGGCTTACAGCCAATGAAAACACAAAAGTCATTATCTCAGTAAATTAGAATTAACAAGAAACACCTGCAAAGGCTTCCTAAGCATTTAAAAAGGTCCCTTAGTCAGTTTCAGTAGGCTCCACAATCATGGGCAAGACTGCTGACTTGACAGATGTCCAGAAGGCAGTCATTGACACACTCCTCAAGGAGGGTAAGCCACAAAAGGTCATTGCTAAAGAAGCAGCTGTTCACAGAGTGCTGTATCCGAGCATATTAATGGACGTGGAAGGAAAAAGTGTGGTAGAAAAAGGTGCACAAGCAACTGGGATAACCGCAGCCTTGAAAGGATTGCTAAGAAAAGGCCATTCAAAAATTTGGGGGAGATTCACAAGGAGTGGACTGCTGCTGGAGTCATTGCTTCAAGAGCCACCACACACAGACGTATCCAGGACATGGGCTACAAGTGTCGCATTGCTTGTGTCAAGCCCCTCATGACCAATAGACAACGCCAGAAGCGTCTTACCTGTGCCAAAGAGAAAAAGACCTGGACTGATGCTTAGTGGCCCAAGGTGTTGTTTTCAGATGAAAAGTAAATTTTGCATTTCATTTGGAAATCAAGGTCCCAGAGTCTGGAGGAAGAGTGGAGAGGCCACAATCCAAGCTGCTGGAGGTCTAGTGTGAAGTCTCCACAATCAGTGATGGTTTGGGGGGCCATGTCATCTGCTGGTGGAGTTCCACTGTGTTTTATCAAGACCAAAGTCAGCGCAGCCGTCTACCAGGACATTTTACAGCACTTCATGCTTCCCTCTGCCCACAAGCTTTATGGAGATGGAAATGTCATTCTCCAGCAGGACTTGGCCCCTGTCCACACTGCCAAAAGTACCAATACCTGGTTTACACACAACAGTATCACTGTGCTTGAATGGCAGCAAACTTGCCTGACCTTAACCCCATAGAGAATCTATTATAGAGAATCTATGGGGTATTGTCAAGAGGAAGATGAGACCCCAGACTCCACAATACAGATGAGCTGAAGGCTGCTATTAAAGCCACCTGGGCTTCCATAACACCTCAGCAGTGCCACAGGCTGATCCCTCCATGCCACATTGCCGCATTGATGCAGTAATCGATGCACAAGGAGCCCGAACAAGTATTGAGGGCATTTACTAAACATACATTTCAGTAGGCCAACTTTTCGGATTTTAAAAACATTTTTCAAGCTGTTGTTATGAAGTATTCTAATTTACTGAGATAATGACGTTTGTGTTTTCATTGGCTGTAAGCCATAATCATCAACATTAACAGAAATAAACACTTAAAATAGATCCCTCTGTGTGTAATGACTCTATATAATAGATCCCTCTGTGTGTAATGACTCTATATAATAGATCCCTCTGTGTGTAATGACTCTATATAATAGATCCCTCTGTGTGTAATGACTCTATGTAATAGATCCCTCTGTGTGTAATGACTCTATATAATAGATCCCTCTGTGTGTAATGACTCTATATAATAGATCCCTCTGTGTGTAATGACTCTATATAATAGATCCCTCTGTGTAATGACTCTATATAATAGATCACTCTGTGTGTAATGACTCTATATAATAGATCCCTCTGTGTAATGACTCTATATAATAGATCACTCTGTTTGTAATGACTCTATATAATATAGGAGTTTCACTTTTTGCATTGAAGAACTGAAATAAACTAACTTTTGATGATATTCTAATTTTGTGAGAAGCACCTGTATATAGTATGAAGCCCCACTGCCCCATATGTGTATGTATAATTTGATGCACATGACTCGCCCCCTGGGCCGTGGGGTACACGGAACCGGGCCTTCTAGTGTACGGTGCTGATGGGGGTAGTAGTGGCAACCCGATCCCGTGGCTCAGGGTGGTCAGACCAAATGGTGGCAGTCTATTTATCAGTGTTTTGAATGTCCGACTACGCCACCCGTGGATTGCGGTCAGGGATAACCGCCGCTGCAAGGCAGACTGCTGAGGCTGGTGTTGGTGTGCAGCCTCAGGGCAGTGTAGGTGGATGTTGGGGGTGATAGTGCAGGCCGCAATAGTAAGAGTTCAGAGTCCGCTTCAAACAGTTCAGGGTCTTTATTGTAGATATTATTAATGACCCAACAGTACCGGTTAGGAATGAGCCTGGGTGTCTGAGAGCATTCGGGTGAGCCCCACTGGTCAGGGTGAGTGTGTAGGCCTACCGTTCTCTCTATGCTCTTTCTGACTATCCCCCTTTTCGTGGTGTAATAGCCCACGTCCCTGAGCTGGCCGTGTACTTCTCGCCTGTATGGCATGCGACTAGGGCCTTGGGTACCTGTTGCTTGCTCCTCGCTGTACTGGTCCCTCTGTGTGGCGGAGCCTCCAGGCTTCTTAGGCCAAGGGACCTGAAATCCCTCGCAGGTTGGTTCTCTGCTGCTGGGCTTGTAACCCTGACAGCCCCGGACCCCAATGCCCGGTAGATTGGTTCTCTTCCAGGACCGGCTCTCGTCACCTCTGTCCCTGGCTTGCAGTTTCTCCTCTGCCTCACGGACTCCTCAGCTACAGCTGAATTGTCCCTCCTTCTCTGGGACTAGTCTCACTCCTGAGCAAGGTCTTCCAGTTCTCTCTAACCCTGCCCCCAGTTCCAGCTTTTATAGGGGCAGCCAGCTCCCCCTGCTGGCCTGGGACAGGAGGTGCTGTATGCTAATTGTCCCTAACCGGGGGACCTCCCTCCTGCTCTCAGACACAGATTTTTGTTTGTGGCATCCAGGCCTGGGGTGACACATTCTCCTCTATTAAAATTTAGTACTCCGGACTAAACAGGAAACACAAATACAGGGTATAAATGACAACATAACATATATATAAGTATATTTTGTCCTTGAGGTCACGGCGCTTCGTGACCGGGTGTCCATGTCACCCAACAAGGTGAAGTTTTCCACGGTGTGGGGACCTGTTTCCATAAACCCCAAGTTCCTGGCCTTGGGCGTGGCGACAAGGCTGAGCTCTCTACTTTGGGCCACAAGGAGGCCACATCGGACAGATTTTTCTTCCGTGGCCATCTTCGAAAGAGGGCACCAAGTGCAACTATCTACAAGACAGTTCCGGCTATTCAGTGTCCATAACCTGTTGGTCTATGAACTAGAAAGACTGGAAAAGCATAATTAGCAACCAGGCAACAAACATAAAACATTTACAATATACAGCATTTAGA
Organism: Phyllobates terribilis; assembly: GCF_046119375.1. Taxonomy (NCBI): domain Eukaryota; kingdom Metazoa; phylum Chordata; class Amphibia; order Anura; family Dendrobatidae; genus Phyllobates; species Phyllobates terribilis. The sequence goes on along the minus strand of NW_027362998.1, from coordinate 824,889 downwards.
TATTCCAGCGAGCTGGTATTTGCCCCCTAGTGCTCTGGGTTGACCTGCGTAACCCACTGTCTGGTGGTGGTCTAACCTGACTTTCCCCACTAGCATTCAGGGTACAGCTACTAGCTGGGTTTACAGGCAGTGCAGGCAGCTATCTGCGGGTCCTTTGGCTTACCGCAGGTATGGCAGGCTCCCTGTCAGCAGAGGGTTGACTCTCCTGGGCTGCTGGCATGGGTTCTTCTGCCTCTAGGGCTGCTTGGTCTTCTGATTCCTCCTGCTCTCCTGTAGGTTCCTGCTGGGTTGGTTGAAGGAAGTGTAGGACGGGTACCACTATTGCATCATTTATCCGACTCCAGGACCGGGGGAACTCTCCAAGAACTGTGCTGATCATTTCTTTCTTGTCTTCTGCGGGTTCAAGGTCATCTTGATCTTCTCCTGCACTCTGTAGTTGGTTGGGGCACCTTTTTAGGTGGTCTCTGGAGACGGTGCTAGTGGTTTCTCCTCCATCCTTGGTAATTACACATACCTTCGGGTTGTTGTGGTTGGACTGCAGTACTGTGTACGGGTCGCTCTCCCACTGGCCATCTAGCTTGTGAAGCCTTCTCTTCCGCTTCAGGACCTGCTCACCAGGTTCCAGGGCACCAGCAGGGGCTTGTTGGTTGAAGAGCCTCTCTTGCTTTTCTCTCGCTTGAGCCAGACTCCTCTCCACACTCTCCTGTACCTTCTTGTACTGTAGCCGCCGTTCCGTATCCCAGTCCGCGTCTGGGGAGGTGTCCTCAGGGGTCAGGACTCCCATCTTCAGGTCTATCGGCAGCTTACCTGGTCTTGCCCTCATCAGGTAAGCCGGGGTGCAATTTGTAGCATTCACCGGGATATGGTTGTGTAAGTCTATCAGGTCTGGCAGCTTCTCCGGCCACAGGCGGCGTTCTTCCAGGGGCAACGTTTTGAGGAGATCAATGACGATATTATTCATTTTCTCACATAGCCCGTTGGTTTGTGGGTGGTAAGACGTTGTCCGAATCTTCTTACAGCCGTAGAGGTTGCAGAACTCCTGGAAGATTTCAGCCTCAAACTCTGGACCTTGATCTGTCAAGACCTGTTCCGGATACCCGTGTGGACGGCAGAAGTGTTGTTGGAAGGCTCTGGCCGCTGTTTGGGCTGTCAAGTCTTTAACAGGAACCACCACCAGGAACCGGGAATAGTGGTCCACTATTGTCAGGGCATAGACGTAGCCCGACCGGCTTGGAGCCAGTTTCACATGGTCCAGAGCTACCAGCTCAAGAGGCTGCCTGGTGACAATGGGCATCAAGGGCGTCTTCTGGCTGGTACCATCCTTCCTTCTGAGGTTACATGGGCCGCAGTCCCTGCACCACTTCTCTATGGCCCCTCTCATTCCGACCCAGTAGAACCGCTCTCTCAGTAGGAACTCCAGTTTCTTCCACCCGAAGTGTCCCGCTCTGTCATGGTAGGCCTCCAGGACCATTGCTGCATCTCGTCTCGGGACCACTACCTGCCAGGTCAGCTCGTGCGTCCGGTTGTTGACAAGCCTTCTGCACAGCTTACCTTCGTAGAGGAATAGCCTGCTTTTCTCCTTCCATAACTGCTTGGCTTCCTCTGGAGCGTCCGAGCCAGGGCTAGCGTCTGCCTGGGTCAACAGGTCTTTCACCAGGCGAATTGCAGGGTCACTATCTTGCGTTTCAGCCCAGCCGTGGTGAGGTAAGGGATTGAACATGACAGTGGTCAAGTCTTTGTCTCTTACACGGTGGGTGTACTGAGTGGCCCCGTACCGGTGGAATGCAGGGAGCTCTATTTCCTCCAACTCGTCTGGATCTTCTCCCTCATCGGGCAAGTGGAGCATTCTCGATAGGGCATCTGCATTGGCATTGGCTCGGCCTGCCCGGTACTTGATGGTGAAGTCATAGTTTGCTAGCCGGGCCATCCACCGCTGCTCTAGGGCACCAAGTCTCGCATTGTCCAGATGTGTCTACGGATTGTTGTCCATGTACACAGTGAACTTCACAGAGGCCAGATAATGCTTGAAACGTTCTGTTATGGCCCACACCACTGCCAAGGACTCCAGCTTAAAGGAGCTGTAATTCCCCGGGTTTCTCTCGGTGGGCCTCAGCTTCCGGCTGGCGTACGCGATCACCCTTTCTCTGCCCTGTTGGTTCTGTGACAGTACGGCTCCCAGCCCCACATTACTGGCGTTTGTGTGGAGGATAAAAGGCTGGCCATAATCAGGGCAGGCCAGGATCTCATCCCCCGTGAGGGCCATCTTCAGCTGGAGGAAGGACTCCTCTTCCGGCTTGTCCCACTTGAAGGGTGGCTTTTGGCTTCTGGTCTTAGATTGTCCTATAAGGAGGTCCTTCATAGGGGCTGCCATCTTGGTGAACCTGGGGATGAACCTTCGGTAGTAGCCTACCAACCCGAGGAACTGCCTCACTTCTTTTATGTTAGAGTGGCTTGGCCAGTTCTTTATTGCCGTGATTTTGTCAGGGTCGGGGGCTACTCCTTCTGCACTCACCACGTGTCCCAGGTACTGTATCCTCGGCTTTAACAGATGGCACTTGGAGGGTTTCACTTTCATGCCAAAGCCTGCCAGGGCCTCGAACACCTCAGCCAGGTGCTTTAGATGGTCCTCGTAAGTCTTCGAATAGACAATCACGTCGTCCAGGTAAAGTAGGACGGTCTCAAAGTTTCGGTGCCCTAGACAGCATTCCATCAGCCTCTGGAAGGTCCCGGGTGCGTTGCAGAGCCCGAACGGCATATAGTTGAATTCACTTAATCCCATCGGGGTGGTGAAGGCGGTCTTCTCCTTATCAGCCTCTGCCACAGGAACCTGCCAGTACCCACTAGTAAGGTCCAAAGTAGAGAAGAAATTAGCTGATTCTAGTGCGACCAAAGACTCCTCTATTCTAGGCAACGGGTATGCGTCTTTATGGGTGATACGATTGACTTCTCTATAGTCCACGCACATTCTCATAGTACAGTCTTTCTTTTTTACCAGAACCAAGGGGGCTGCCCAGGGGCTACAACTGTCTCTAATGACCCCGGCTTCCTTCATTTCTCTCAGCATGCCGTTTGCGTTCTGATAGTGTGCGGGGTGGTACAGGTCTGTATCTTTCTTTTATTGGTGGGTGGCTCCCCGTGGGGATGTGGTGTTCTACCCCTTTCACTCTGCCGAAGTCTAGCGGGTGCTTACTAAAGATTCTCTCGTACTCTTGAACCACCCGGTAGACTCCTTGTTTTTGGTGCAAGGGAGTGGAGTCAGCAACCACGTGGAGTTTCTGGCACCAGTCCTCCTTGGGTTTCTGGGAACCATTACCCTCCGCCTGGGGAGATGGAGGCAAGGGTTCCATGGCCCTGACAGCATTGTGTTCAACAGTATACAATTTGGCTAGTGTAGCGTACCGGGGCAAGTGTACTTCCCTTTCCCCAATGTTTAAGATCCGGACGGGCACCCTTCCATGGCGGACATCGACCACCCCTGGGCTGTCAAAATGGTGGGCCTGCTGTCTGAGTACACGGGTTCTACTATGGCTTGGTAGTCTCTCCCTCTTAACCCGATTGCAGTCCGACACCAGATCATTTCACTTTTGGGGGGCATGGCAATGGGGAATGGGTCGCTCATCCTCACGCTACCGATCTCACCACCAGACAGTTCTACCTGTTGCCATCTCATCAGGGCTCTTATCTCCTTCTGGAGGACCCTCTGTTGGCTGGAGCTCGCATTCATCGCCACCTGCTGCAAAATTACAATTACTTCTGAAAGACAATTTTCAATCACATTAGTACCCAAGGTTATTTTAGGGTGACTTTCTCGACGGTCAATGTCCACAATGATCACTCCCTGTGCCGGCAGTTCAACTTTACCAATCTTAATGGTCATCTCTCTGAACCCCACCTGCGGCACGGGTTGACCATTGCTGGCGATGATGCTCAAGTTATCGTCTGGATAACAAGTTATATCAGTGTCACTCCAGTACTGCTTGAAAAGTACATAGGGGATGGTAGTCACTTGGGACCCGGTGTCCAGCAGTGCACTCATGGGGATACCGTCCAGCACTACGGGTAAAACCGGACGTCCCCCTACGTACTTATCACGCCAATTAGATGGGTCTGATGACCTTATGCCTGGGGGTTGGCCCTTTGCCCCAGGTCGGACCCATTTAAAGTACAGTACCTGGCTACGTGTCCCGGCTGGCTGCAACGACGGCAAATCGGCTGTCCATCCTCAGTGTAATGATCGGCGGGCCTCCCTCTGAACGACGGGATCCTCCTCCGTCGACGCCACGGGACATCCTCCGGACTGGAAGCCAGCTTGATTGGTCCTGACGGGTCCATCTGTAACGACTGTACGGTCCTGGTCAATGCAGCAACACTCTTTGTTAGTTCTTGGACCTGATGGTGCAGGTTTGCAGGCGGGGATGGATTTAGGGCCTGCGCATCAGCCCCCACAAGGTCTGCGGGATAGGGCGCCGCCCCCTGGTGGTAAGGGATGGCAGGGCGCTGGGAAGCTACAGCGCCACCCGGTGCAGGTTCTCTGAGCACCCGGATGGCCCTATCTTTGAACTGTGCAAAAGTCAAATCGGGGTTCTGTAGGGCCATGAGGCGCAGCTGGGTTCTGTGGGCGCTGGACAGCAGACCTTCTATGAACTGGTCAGTCAATAGTTTATCTGTATCCTGTACGCTGCCAGGGTCAGCTTGCTTAATTGCCCCCAAGGCTTCCTGTAAATTTAGGGCATAATCTCGGATGCTATCTTGAGCTCGCTGCTTACATCCATAGAACCGCATTTTGATTTCTGCTGAGGTACGGATATCAAAGGTGTCCCGTAGACGGGTCAGAACCCCCCTTACAGTCCTTTTCTCCTCAGCTGTCCAAGACTTTACCTCCCGCTGGGCCGCACCAGTTAACTGCCCTATCAGTATGCTTACTTTCTGTTCTTCTGTCAGGGGATAAACTTTGAACAGTCTATACAGCCTTTCTTTAAAGTCGCCCAAGGTATGCGACTCGCCGGCATGCTGGGGCAGCCAGGCCGCTCCGGGGATATAGGCAGGGGTGGATTAAGAGTAGCAAGGGCCCCGGGCAGTTTAGAAGGCGCGGGCCCCCTCCACATACCTGATTTATCACGTGACATGTCACATGATCCCCTGTGATAGATCATGTGATAGTTCACAGGAAATTAATTTGGCATAATATTAATTGTGCTGCCTCATCTGAGAGCAGCACAATATTGGGGCAGATACCCTGATTCCAGCGATGTGTCACTTTTTCAGCTGCTTCTTGTCATTTTGAGAAAATCACCGTTTTATCTGCTGCAGATCTAGCAGCTCTCTGAATGCTGCACTCTGTATAGCCCCACCCACACCACTGATTGGCAGCTTTCTGCCCATGCTCAGTGTACACAGAAATCTACTGATCAGTAATGGGGGTGGGGTCCTACAGAACTTACTAGTCATCTAGTGATAATTACCTTCTGACAAATCAATGATTTTATCAAAACAACACTAAGCAGCCCAGTAAGTGACACATTACTGGAATCAGTGCCTCTAACCCTACATTATGCTGCTCTCAGATTAGGTGGCAAAAACCTGATGACAGATTCCCTTTAAAGGAGCTGTAAAGACAAAAAAGTTTGTATTAAAAAAAATACAAGCCATTTGTTAAATTAACTTTTTTTCATTGTTAATTCACATTACACTGTATCTTCAACACTTTTGTCAGCAGGTCTTATTACAGACTCTGAATAGGGCAGCTCTCTCCCTCTCCCTCAGCAGAAAGTCACAGCATGGTTAAAAAACGGGATCTTTTATGATTTTCTCATAATAAATAAAAAAGGACATGCAAGTCCTCCAAACTATTTTCCGTTTCTCTATAGGCGAGGTCCTAAATCTTTCTTGTTCTTTAGTTGATCACATGTCAAAAATGCAAAGCATTTACTATGAACTCGCCTAAAAAAATATACACTTGGAGAGTAATATCATCATCTGCATGTAAATATTCCTTGACTCTAAGGGCTCGCTCACACTGTCGTATAACACAGCCGAATGCTATGTTAGTTTTTATCGGATAGGACTCGGCCCTATGTTATACTATGGGACAGTGCGATTATTGGCATGAGAAAATAATCTCATTCGGACCATGTGCACCCATACAAGTCTATGGGTGCACGTAAAACATTGGACTGCACTCGGATGTCATCCAAGTGCAGTCCGATGAACACTCACAGAGACTATGGAGAAGATGGAGAAATTAAGTTCTCCATCTTCTCCATATCTGTGCTGCGAGAGAATCGGATCACACTCAGTTGAAGCTCTGACAGAGTTTGAGCCCAGTGTCATTAGCATAATTGGCCCTATTCTCTTGCATGAGAGAATATATGGCTTAGTGAGTGGACCCTAAAACTGAATAGTAGTGACGGACAGACACCTCCAAGCGGGATCCATGTAGCTCTCAGATGTCATGTAGGTAGGGCTTCATTCCATGGGGTAGGGTTTAATTTCAAGGTATATAAAAAAATGGACTTCAAATAAAAATTAAATGAACACAAAAAGCACTAATTGAATTATTTTTTTTGTATTTATGTTTGCAGCCCCTTTAAAAACCCTTTGAGGACCAAGGCACATATATGTCCCATAGTTTTAAACTGGAAAAAAATTTGATTGAATAAAATTTAAGGTCCTCAAAGGTTTAAGTAGGTCATAAATTCATATGAATACTTGCTCATACAATTGCACATGCCAAAAAATGAAGAACAGAATCAAAAATATGACATTAAGTGGAGCACTTACAGTTATTCAAGGTGAAAGAAACCAGCAAAGGTATCGTCTCGAATGACAGTAAATGAGTTAGAATTCAGCAAGCTGAAAATGAAGACAGCAGGTTAGAAGCGAACCAGACTTTATGGTGCTCAGAATTAGTCAAGCAGAATTTATTGACTGCTCTTGCAAAGCACTGAGACTCCCGCTGTGTATAGATGGTGCCGTGCGGCCTCCCGCTGTGTATAGATAGCGCCGTGCGGCCTCCCGCTGTGTATAGATGGCACCGTATAGATGGCTACGTGCGGCCTCCTGCTGAGTATACGTGTATAGATGGCTACGTGCGGCCTCCTGCTGAGTATAGATGCCCCAGAGACAGCAGGAGGCCGCACAGCGCCATCTATACTCAGCGGGAGACCACACGTAGCCATCTATACACAGCAGGAGGCCGCACGGCGACATGTATACTCAGCGGGGGGCCGCACGTAGCCATCTATACACAGCGGGAGGCTGCACGGAGCCCCCCCAGAGACATCAGGAGGCCGCACGGCGCCAACTATACTCAGCAGGAGGCCGCATGCAGTCATACACACACACAAACATATACAGACACGCATAAACACATTTGAAACACAAAATACATACAAACAGACATCACACAATGAAATCTGCCCACACACACACACAAACAGACAGACATCACACACACACACACACCTGCCCACACACACACACACCTGCCCACACACACACACCTGCCCACATACACATCTGTGTGTGTGTATGTATAGTGTGTGTGTGTGTATAATGTGTGTTTGTGTATAGTGTGTGTGTATGTATAGTGTGTGTGTGTGTATAATTTGTGTGTGTGTATTTTTTTTTTAAGTTAAAAACAAGTAAAATGCTTGTGGCATCAATATCAAGAATCCAGATATAAGGGCCTATTCACACTGAATTTTTCAATGCATTCATCTCCTCTTTCCAGGCTTCTATCTAAATCCCTGAAAAATGGCATTCAGATGTGCCTTGACATAGCCATTGATTTGAACAAAGGCAAACCGAGGCTAAAGTCTGAATCTTTAGGCTCCATTTGTTCTGCTTTCAGATGTCTCATTTCAGACAGCACAATCCTGAATTTCAGGGATTCAGTTGTAAGCCTTGTGTAAAGACCTGAATGCAGCGCTGAATGTAGTGTGAATAGGTCCTTACATCCTACACCACCTCAGGGGATTGTTGTTATGGAGTATTGCCCCTGGGTGGCCGCAGTTATGACCACCACCAGGGCTCGCGGTCACCCACCCTAACTTTGGTATTCTGGGGAGCTGGTATAATGAATATCTGAGAAGAGCCCTAGAGAAGCAAGAACATTGGACAACCAAGAGGTGGTGGCCTCAAGTCAGGTGTAGTGTTCAACAGGGCAAGACTTTCTAACCTGCCCACACACACACACACATATACACACACACACACCTGCCCACACAGACACACACACACACACCTGCCCACACAGACACACACACACACCTGCCCACACAGACACACACACACCTGCCCACACACACACACACCTGCCCACACACACACACACACCAGCCCGCACATATAATGAGGGCAATCCGGCATTAGACACCCCACCTGGAGCCGCGGGCCCCCTGCAGGCTCGGGGCCCTGGGCGGTCGCCCGGATTGCCCTCATTATAATCCGCCTATGGATATAGGGCATGGAAAACGGCATCACAGCTGCAGCGGCTACGCTGGTGGTAGAGGGTCCCTCCGCGTCCGACATCTTCCTCCCCCCTAGTTAACCGTGGCCTACCTTCTGGCGATCCTCTTCTGTAGGCCGCGGCTCCGCTCGCGATGCTCTGGGCGAGGACCTTGCGTTGCTCGGTGATGAAGTCGGCATCCGCTGGATCTCCTTCCAGGACCTTGAGCAGCGTCTCAGCGTAGGGCGGGGCTTTTTGGACGTCCACGCCCCTCTTCTTCCCGCGCGGCGACCCGAAGATGGCGCCCGATGGCGGGAAACGGCTCCGATTGGCGGGAAATGGCCCCGAATGGCGGGAAACTTCACTCAGATATGTATAGAGTCTTTTCCAGGCACGCAATACCCGTTTGTGGCGGGTTGCTCACAATTCTGCCGACTACGCCAAAGCTGACTCGCCCCCTGGGCCGTGGGGTACACGGAACCGGGTCTTCTAGTGTACGGTGCTGATGGGGGTAGTAGTGGCTACCCGATCCCGTGGCTCAGGGTGGTCAGACCAAATGGTGGCAGTCTATTTATCAGTGTTTTGAATGTCCGACTACACCACCCGTGGATTGCGGTTGGAGATAACCGCCGCTGCAAGGCAGACCGCTGAGGCTGGTGTTGGTGTGCAGCACAGGGTAGGATAACTCCCCACGGGAAGAGTGTAGCCTCAGGGCAGTGTAGGTGGATGTTGGGGGTGATAGTGCTGGCCGCAATAGTAAGAGTTCAGAGTCTGCTTCAAACAGTTCAGGGTCTTTATTGTAGATATTATTAATGACCCAACAGTACCGGTTAGGAATGGGCCTGGGTGTCTGAGAGCATTCGGGCGAGCCCCACTGGTCAGGGTGAGTGTGTAGGCCTACCGTTCTCTCTATGCTCTTTCTGACTATCCCCCTTTTCGTGGTGTAATAGCCCACGTCCTTGAGCTGGCCGTGTACTTCTCTCCTGTATGGCTTGCGACTCAGGCCTTGGGTACCTGTTGCTTGCTCCTCGATGTACTGGTCCCTCTGTGTGGCAGAGCCTCCAGGCTTCTTAGGCCAAGGGACCTGAAATCCCTCACAGGTTGGTTCTCTGCTGCTGGGCTTGTAACCCTGACAGCCTCGGACCCCAATGTCCGGTAGATTGGTTCTCTGCCAGGACCGGCTCTCGTCGCCTCTGTCCCTGGCTTGCAGTTTCTCCTCTGCCTCACGGACTCCTCAGCTACAGCTGAACTGTCCCTCCTTCTCTGGGACTAGTCTCACTCCTGAGCTAGGTCGTCCAGTTTTCTCTAACCCTGCCCCCAGTTCCAGCTTTTATAGGGGCAGCCAGCTCTCCCTGCTGGCCTGGGACAGGAGGTGTGTATGCTAATTGTCCCTAACCAGGGGACCTCCCTCCTGCTTTCAGAAACAGATTATTGTTTGTGGCATCCAGGCCTGGGGTGACACACACACACTGCTCTATATTTAGTATGATGCCCCCACTCCTCCATATATAAAGCATGATGGTCCCACTGCTCCATATACAGGTGCATCTCACTAAATTAGAATATCATCAAAAAGTTAATTTATTTCAGTTCTTCAATACAAAAAGCTGTCTTTCAGCTCATCTGCATTGTTGGGTCTGGTGTCTCTCATCTTCCTCTTGACAATACCCCATAGATTCTCTATAATAGATTCTCTATGGGGTTAAGGTCAGGCGAGTTTGCTGCCAATCAAGCACAGTGATACTGTTGTGTGTAAACCAGGTATTGGTACTTTTGGCCGTGTGGACAGGGGCCAAGTCCTGTTGGAGAATGACATTTCCATCTCCAAAAAGCTTGTCGGCAGAGGGAAGCATGAAGTGCTGTAAAATGTCCTGGTAGCCGGCTGTGCTGACTTTGGTCTTGATAAAACACAGTGGACCTACACCAGCAGATGACATGGCCCCCCAAACCATCACCGATTGTGGAGCCTTCACACTAGACCTCAAGCAGCTTGGATTGTGGACTCTCCACTCTTCCTCCAGACTCTGGGACCTTGATTTCCAAATGAAAATTGGAACTCTAGGACCTTGTGGAGTGTGTCAATGACTGCCTTCTGGACATCTGTCAAGTCAGCAGTCTTCCTCATGATTGTGGAGCATACTGAAACAGTATTGAAGAACTGGAATAAATTAACTTTTTGAAGATATTCTAATTTAGTGAGATGCACCTGTATATACTATGATGGTCCCACTGCCCCACATACATATAGTATAATGGCCCCACTACTCCATATGTAGTATGATGGACCCACTACTCCAGATATATAGTAGGATGGCTCCACTGCCCGATCATTTAAAAAAATAAAGTTTATTCTCACTTAATCCTGATTCCCTACATCACGGCCTCTGTCTCCTCTTCCATGGCGGGACTGCAGAGCAGAGCGATGCAATGATGTCACCGAGCCACCTGCGTGAGTATGCTGACATCTCGTTAACCGCAGGCCTATGGCGATCTGTGGCATATGAAAGAGATAGTGATAGGGCAGGGAGCTTGTGTCTCACTGCTTTATCATGCGACGCCTCTGCATAAGAGACATTAGGGCTACATTAGCTACGTCACAGAAGACACTGGAGCTGGAGTATATAGAATAGGAGACACTGGGGCTGGCGTATATTCATCATTGGATACATTGGGGCTAGAGCATATACATCACAGAAGAAACTGGATTATATAGAATAGGAGACACTGGAGCTGGAGTATATAGAATAGGAGACACTGGGGCTGGCGTATATTCATCACAGGATACATTGGGGCTAGAGCATATACATCACAGAAGAAGCTGGAGTATATAGAATAGGAGACACTGGGGCTGGAGTATATAGAATAGGAGACACTGGGGCTGGCGCATATACAGTTCTGCTCAAAAGTTTACATACCCCGGCAGAATTTTTCCTTTCTTGGCCTTGTTTCAGAGAAAATTAATGATAATAAAAACACTTTTTCTCCACTCATGGTTATTGGTTGGGTGAAGCCATTTACTGTCACATTTCTGTGTTTTCTCTTTTTAAATCTTAATGACAACTAGTGATGAGCGAGCATGCTCGCTACTGCTCGGTGCTTGCCCGAGTATCTCACTGCTCGAGTGCTCTGCGCTCACCGAGTATTTCCGGGTTGATCTGGCGGGAAGTCGGGTCCCCTCCCTGCATGTTTGGCGCTCTTTACAGAGCCAATGAACATGCAGGGATTGCCTGCCATGCACTGTAATGCCATAGCCATGTTGGTTGTGGGCATTACAGTGATTGGCTGGCCGCACAGCGTCATCAGGTCTATATCTGACCTGGCGCCGCCATGCTCATCACAGTCACTCCGGATCAGACAGTGCAGGGAGAGCTGCTGCTGCGTTAGGGAGAGATTTGATCGTGCATTAGGTAGTGTAGTGAGAAAAAACGCACATTACACATATCCATCTCAACAAACTGTCCTTCTGAGGACTAATCCATCTGCAGAGATATCAGGCAGGCAGTGTATATAGGCAGGCAGGCAGGCAGTGTATATAGCAGACTGCAGTGCATATAGCACAAGAGGCTCCATTCCAATTCTGCCTTCTGCTGCTGTTAGATATTTCTATACAAAGGCCCAGGTCTCAGGGGCCAGGAATACTTTTCTTTGGATCGTAATCCTCATTATTTGCTTATAAAGCAATCCAGAGAACACCTTTTTTCTGCGCCATTTGCTTGTTGGCACTGCAGAATACAGCCAGGTCCTTTCCATATTAGAGCGCTAGAAATCCAGCTATTTAAAACTGTGTTTTCTCCGTCACACGGATCACATATACATTGTCAGAAAATACTGCCATTTCTGGCCTCCATTTTTTCAGTGTGTCAGTGAAGCAATTCACAGCAGTTTGCTGTTCACACTACTTACCTACAGGCCAGGTATTTAAAACTCTGTTTTCTCCATCACACCGATCACATATAACTTCGCTTCAAACTCAGTCATTTGTAGTGAGCGTGGAAGATACTATCCTCCATTTAAAATGGGCAAGGCACGTGGCAAGGGACGGGGAACTGGACGTGAAGGTAGTGGTGCATGCAGAGGCCGAGGACAAGGCCGTGGGCAAGCCGAAATTGTGCCACATCAAACACCCACATCTTCTCGCCTGACCTTCCTGTCCCAATTTCTAGGGTACCGCAGCACACCACTATTGAACCCAGATCAGTGTCAAAAGGTTGTTGGTTGGATAGCGGATAATGCTTCCAGTCACTTAGCCACCACCACCACCACCACCCTGTCTTCCACACGGTCAAGTCTCAGTAGCCATGAGTCTGGACCTCATATTCCTCACCCTGATCCTCCTTCCTCCCACCATGCCGAGTACCCAGAGACAACTGATCCCACACTTGGACAATCTGAAGAGCTGTTCACTTTTCCATTTATAGATTCGGGCCTCTCGCCCGGTCCACTTGAAGCGGGGCAAGAGGAGATCACGTGTAGCGATGCCCAAATATTTGAGCAGCCACGGTCACACGAAGGCGACGGTGGGAAACTGTCACAAGAGGTGGACGATGATGAGACACAATTGGCAGAAAGTCAGGAATAGTACCAGGGTGCAGAAGTGGGAGACGAGGTGGTGGATGATATAGTAACTGACCCAACCTGGCAGGAGGACATGCAGAGCAAGGACAGCAGCACACAGGGGGAGGGAGGCAGAGCACCCCAACAGGCAGGAAGAAGCAGTGTGGTGGCCACAGACAGAAGGCAGGCTACCGTTTCCCGTAACACCAACACGAAGTAAGTTACCACTACAACTGTTAGGTCTTCCCGAGTCTGGTTGTTTTTTAAAGACTCTGCCGATAACTCCAAAAAGGCCATTAGCATCACGAGCCAGACCAGCATCAGCAGGGGTGGCAAAACGACCAGCCTGACCACCACCAGCATGATCAGGCACATGGCAGCAAAGCACTCGACTTTGTGGGCCGAACACCAGGGTCCAGGAACAGTGTCTACAGGTGGCACCATTGCTTCTTCTGCTGTTGTGCATGCAAGTCAATCCCCTGTCCATAGTGCATGCAAAGATGCCTCCTGCCCTGCACCTGTCATTGCACACTCTCAAGTAGCAGCATCAGGAAGCACGTCCATGTCCTTGTCCCAGCGCAGCATTCAGTTGTTCATACTCCAGTCCTTGGAATGCAAGCGCAAATATGCAGCCAACGTCCCACAGGCCACACTACTAAATTCTCACAATTCACGACTGCTTGGCTCGAAATGTTGCCTTTTAGGCTTGTGGAGACAGAAGTATTCCGCGACCTGATGGCGGCGGCAGTCCCTCGGTACTCTGTCCCCAGCCGCCACTATTTCTCCCAGTGTGCCGTCCCCACATTACACAAGCACGTGTCCCAAAACATTATCCGTGCCCCCACGGTCTACAGCTCCTGAACCTCATGCTCCTCAGCCTCCTCCTCCTCCTCGGCCTCTATCTCCGAAATGACCACATCAGTCACAAGCTGGAAGCACTGCAGCACTGCCTCGGCCAAGCGGCAACAGGCTGTGCTGAAGCTAATATGCTTAGGTGAAAAAACACACAATGCTGAAGAGTTATGGACAGCTCTGAAAGAGCAGGCAGATCTGTGGCTCAAACCGCTGAACCTACAGCCAGGCATGGTCGTGTGTGACAATGGCCGGAACCTCGTGGCGGCTCTGAGGCGAGGCGAGCTCACACACGTTCCATGCCTGGCCCATGTGCTTAACCTCGTGGTTCAGCGGTTACTCAAATCCTACCCGGAGCTGCCGGATCTGCTTGTTAAAGTATGCCGCCTGTGTGCCCATTTTAGAAAGTCAGCTACAGCTTCCGCCGCCCTTGCAGTGTTTCAGCAGCGTTTGCAGCTTCTGGCTCACAGACTGGTGTGTGATGTCCCCACACGTTGGAACTCTACATTGCAGATGTTGGGAAGGATTTGTGAGCAGAAGAGGGCAGTTGTTGAGTACCAGCATCAAAAAGGCTATCGGTATTCAGTTCAGACTCCACACATAAGACCTCAGTAGTGGACGTGGATGTCAGACATATGTACCATCCTCCAAAACTTTGAGGACTCCACCAAGATGGTGAGCGGCGATGACGCCATAATTAGCATCACCATCCCGCTTCTCTGTCTTCTGAAACGCTCTCTGCTCACAATCAAAGATGATGCATTGCAGGCGGAGCATGATAAGATGGAGCAATTAACCATACAGGGTGATTACACACAGCCAAGCCTCATCTCATCCCAACGTGGATTGGGTGACAATGAGGAAGAGGAGGAGGAGGAAGGACAGGAACTAGTTTCATGCACTATAGACGGTGCTATCTGAACAGCTGTCATACCGTCTGTTCAGCGTGGATAGCCAGAGGACAGAGAGGAGGAGGAGGAGTGCATGGTCAGTCATCCTCTTGGTGAGGACACGGAAGTCTTGCCTGTTAGTAGTCTGGCACGCATGGCTGAGTTTATGTTATGCTGCCTTTCCCATGACCCTCGCATTCTCAAAATTTTAGGTCATTACTGGTTGGTAACACTTCTAGACCCACTCTACAAGGAGAACTTTATATCTCTTATTCCTGAGGCGGACAGGTGTACAAAAATGAGGCAGTACCAGAAGGCCCTTGTTGCGGAACTATTAAAAAAATTCCCATCTAAAAACGCTGGAGGCAGAGGGCACACTTCGTTCGACAACCAAGGCCCCCACTCTGTCACTTCTTCTCTCTGACTGAACACTGTTCTAAGATGGTGCCCACCTTTTATACCTCCCTCTAGAACATGAGCCCAGGTGACCAGCAAACAATGGGCTCCTATCTACGCTCAGGAACCAACCACTATCTGCTCCTACATCACTGGGTATTCCTATCCCCTCCCCACTCCAGCCAGGGACATGGTCTGTCGTGCCTGCATTTCTGTCTAATGGGAGCACCGTTGAGCTGTCCCTCGGAAATGGAGTGAGTGTGCTGTATGCAGCTAACTGAACCCTGGTCCATACTCCATCCTTACCCGGGAGTGGAATATCACACCTCTGGCAGAGGTGCAATACCCCTGTAGCGGCCGAGCCCTCGGGGCGCTACATTTTTATGATGCCCGTAAAAAAAATTTTTTATACAGTATGTTCATGTATACCCCCCAGGAGTAAATGTTTGTCAGCCCATACACTTAGTGCATGGCATTACAAGTGTAGGAGGCCCGCTCCTTTCTAATGGTAAAAAAATTTTATGATGCGCTCCTCCACGTCTCTTCCAAGGGCTATTAAAGTGCCTCCAAGTTTTTGGCAGCCCTTGCAGTCACTGCATAGTCCAACACTATGGGAGACTCTCTCCTTTCTAATGGGAATTTGTCATTACTGTGGCCTGGTCTATGTGTCTTTAAATTCTTAGTGGGTTTTTTCCTAAACTTGGTCATCCGTTGGACTCACTGCATACCCTATAACTGTATAGCAGACCCTCTCCTTTCTAAGGGGAACATGTCATATCTTGTTACTGTGGCCCTGCTCTGTGTGTCTTTAAATTCTTAGTGGGGATTTTCCTAAAATCTGTCAGCCGTTGGACTCACTGCATACCCCATAACAGTATAGCCGACCCTATCATTTCTAATGGGAATTTTTCATTACTGTGGCCCTGCTCTATGTGTCTTTAAATTCTTAGTGGGTTTTTTCCTAAAATTGGTCAGCCGTTGGACTCACTGCATACCCTATAACTGTATAGCAGATCCTGTCCTTTCTAATGGGAGCATGTCGTACCTTGTTACTGTGGCCCTGCTCTGTGTGTCTTTAAATTCTTATTGAGGTTTTTCATTAAAATTTGTCAGCCGTTGGATTCACTGCATACACTATAACTGTATAGCAGACCCTCTACTTTCTAATGGGAACATGTCGTACCTTGTTACTGTGGCCCTGCTCTGTGTGTCCTTAAATTCTTAGTGGGGTTTTTCCTAAAATTTGTCAGCCGTTGGATTCACTGCATACCCTATAACTGTATAGTAGACCCTCTACTTTCTAATGGGAACATGTCGTACCTTGTTACTGTGGCCCTGCTCTGTGTGTCCTTAAATTCTTAGTGGGGTTTTTCCTAAAATTTGTCAGCCGTTGGATTCACTGCATACCCTATAACTGTATAGCAGACCCTCTCCTTTCTAATGGGAGCATGTCGTACCTTGTTACTGTGGCCCTGCTCTTCGTGTCTTTAAATTGTTAGTGGTTTTTTTCAAAAATTTTGGCCACCCTTGCAGTCACAGCATGGGCATTACCACTATAGAAAACCCGTTCCTTTATAATGGGAACATTTTTTTTACTGAGACCCTCCTCTATGTCTCTTCAAAGGGGTATTAGGTTGCGTCCAAATTTTTGACAACCCTTGCAGTCACTGGATGTGCAATAACAGGATAGGAAACCTACTTGTTAATAATGGGAACAACAAAGCATAGCCCTCTGATGGCTCTCTAACAATAGCTAGGGTCGACTGCTCTCCTTTTAACAATAGTAAGGGCCGTCTGATGTCCCTATAAAAATAGGCTTTATGACTTTCAGAGTCCCTCCATCATAAATAAAACAGGATGTGTCTGATGACACCACATTGCCAGATGAGGTTGTAAAATGTTAAAATGACATTTCCCGGTGAATGCATTTTTCATAAAAAATAAGATAAAAAAACATAACAATAGGATCTTTCTTTAGTATAAAAAACAGCATCACCAATTTAACCTCAATGTAATCACATTGTTCAGCTCATGCACCTCCTCCTCCATCTCCGAAATGACCACATCAGTCACAAGCTGACAGCACTGCATCACTGCCTTGGCCAAACAGCAACAGGCTGTGCTGAAGATAACATGCTTAATGCTTAATTGACAAACCGCCCAGCGCTGCATAGTTGTTGAAAGCTGTAACACAGCAGCTTGATCTGTGGCTCTCACCGCTGAACATACAGCCAGGCATGGTCGTGTGTTACAATGGGCGGAACCTGGTGACGGAGAAATGACAACCAGGGTAGATAAGGTTTCCCTCTATGCCAGTCCTTTCACAGAGCTAAAGAATATGGCTGTGGTGAAATACAACTCCCACTGAGAAGCTGTTTCAGATTGAAAAACATTGTGCCCACCAGAGGATTTGTTTCTGAGGGCTAACCTTTCTCACCCGCTCAAGAGCCCCATAGCAGCTGCAAAGTTAGCGCTATCATGAACTCTCCTGAGGTAGAAGCCAAGGCACACCAGAGAATTCTCTGGTGGGACTGTCCAACCCTGCCGAGAAGCAGTCCTGGCTAAGAAAAGTGTGTGGGAAGATTCCAGGACACTCTGTTTTTACTGAGGAGGAAACACATGCAAACATGGGGAGAACATACAAATTTCTTGCAGATGTTGTCCTTGCTGGGATTTGAACCCAGGATCCCAGTGCTGCAAGACTTCAGTGCTAACCACTGATCCAATGTGCTGCCGTTCACCCTCTAATATCTAACAGGCTGGAGAAACTTGAACCTACTGCCACTCTATCATCAGCTCCTTTGTGAGAAAATGTATTTGGGCAGCCACTCAGTCTACCAAATAAAATTCCAGAGAAGGAAATTGAGGATGGCTTCGCTACTGGTACTGGGGGCAGTGCTAATACCATGGTGTTGTACCATAGTTTGCTGGAAATATTCCAGGCTGGTAGGAGGCAAGAAAATTCCCACAGAAAAGTACCAGCAGTAATGTTCAGGCCACATTTCAAGTGCAAGCAGCTTTAGAGGACTTCCTGGGAGAAATGACACGCAGGGTAGATACGGTTTCCCTCTATGCCAGTCCTTTCACTGAGCTAAATACAACTCTTATCAAAAAAGTTGTGGACTGGCTCCGTACCGTCCCTGGCCACATTCACCTGTCCACGTGTTTGTGGTTAGGCAGTCCTTCTTAGTAAGTGCACTGGGTAGGGCATGGGTAATGTTGTGGGACCCGTGCTTGTGGAAGGCGAAGGCGATACTGTTTTCTCCACTGTTTTCACAAAAGAAAACAATTTATCGGAGGAAATGCAAAGTGATAAAGTAAACCCTCCGCTAAATATCACCCACCTAACCCAGGAGGAAGTTCAGAAACGCCTAAATAATATCAAAATAGACAAGTCACCAGGCCCAGATGGCATACACCCCCGGGTACTAAAAGAATTAAGTAATGTGATAGACAGACCGCTGTATCTTATATTCAAGCACTCTTTATGGACAGGGACTGCCCCACTAGACTGGCGCCAAGCAAATGTGGTACCAATATTCAAAAAGGGGTCTAAAAGTGACCCTGGGAACTATAGACCAGTCAGCTTAACGTCTGTTGTGGGTAAATTGTTTGAAGGATTTCTTAGAGATGCTATTGTAGAATATCTTAATGATAATAACTGTCTAACTCCATATCAACATGGATTCATGAGAGATCGCTCCTGCCAAACAAACCTGATGGCCTTCTACGAGGAGGTGAGCTCACAGCTGGACCGGGGAGAGTCAGTGGATGTTGTATACCTTGACTTCTCCAAAGCGTTTGATACCGTGCCACACAAAAGGTTGGTATATAAAATGAGAATGCTTGGTCTGGGGGATAATGTGTGCAAGTGGGTAAATAGCTGGCTGAGTGATAGAAAGCAGAGGGTGGTTATCAATGGAGTAAGCTCAGGGGGTGTCAGGGTTACTAGCGGGGGGCCTCAAGGGTCTGTCTTGGGCCCTATATTATTTAATATATTTATTAATGATCTAGTGGAAGGGTTGCATATTAAAATAGCAATATTTGCAGATGATACTAAACTTTGTAAAGTAGTTAACACAGATGAGGATAGGGCACAGCTACAGGAGGATTTAGATAAATTGGGGAGTTGGGCCAAAAAATGGCAAATGGGGTTCAATGCCGATAAATGTAAGGTCATGCACATGGGAAAGAAAAACAGCAGTCACCCATACATATTAAATGGGAAAACGTTGGGGAAATCTGACATGGAGAAGGACCTGGGCGTCTTGGTTAATAGCAAATTAAATTGGAGTGCCCAGTGTCAGGCAGCAGCTGCGAAGGCAAATAGAGTCATGGCATGCATCAGAAGAGGAATAGGGGCATATGATGAGAACATTGTTCTTCCTCTGTATAAAGCGCTGGTAAGGCCGCACTTAGAATATTGTGCACAGTTCTGGGCTCCGGTGCTCAGGAAAGACATATTGGAGCTAGAGAGGGTACAAAGGAGGGCGACTAAGGTAATAAAGGGAATGGAGGGACTAAAATACCCAGAGAGGTTGTCAAAATTAGGCCTATTTACGTTGGAAAAGAGAAGGCTTAGGGGAGACCTCATAAACATGTATAAATACATCAGGGGGCAGTACAGAGATCTCTCCCATGACCTGTTTATACCAAGGATGGTGACAAAGACGAGGGGGCACACTATGCGTCTGGAGGAAAGGAGGTTCCTGCACCAGCATAGAAGGGGATTCTTTACGGTCAGAGCCGTGAGACTCTGGAACTCTCTGGGAGAGGAAGTGGTGATGTCCAACTCACTTAATGAGTTCAAGAGAGGCCTGGACGCCTTTCTTGAGAACAATAAAATTACATCTTATGCTTAGTGATAGTTAATTAATCCAGATTGGTGTCGGGAAGTGAATTTTTTCCTCAATGATGTCAATTGGCCTATACCGCATGTTTGTTTTTTTTTGTTTTGTTTTTTTTTGCTTTCCCCTGGATCAACGCTGCGGAATAGCTGCAGTGCACAAGAAATAGGCTGAACTGGATGGACGCTTGTCTTTTTTCGGCCTTATAAACTATGTAACTATGTAACTATGTAACTACCCGGAAAAATACTGGCGGCTGGGGACCGAGTATGGACACCCGGCCGCCGCCTGCATGAGGTTGTGAAAAACTTCCACCTCCACAAGCTTAAAAGGCCATATTTCAAGTGCAAAGAGCTGCCCAGAAATCTGTCAGTTTAGTGTTGCGGCCTGTGGGTGGATGGGTGGCTGGCTGAATACTTGCAATTGCATTCCAAGTAACAGAAAACTAAGCAGATGATGGCCTCTATCATCATCATGGCCTCAACTCGGCACTATGAACTCTCCTGAAGGAGGAGCCAGGGCCCGCCGGAGGAGTCTCCGGTTCTCTGGTGGGCCCGTCCAACCCTGCCGAAAAGCAGCCCTGGCTAAGAAAAGTGTGGGGGAAGGTTCCTGGACACTCTATGGCTGCGTTTTTAATACGGATCGGCCATGCTTATGTGTCACCCTGGCCTGGATGCCACAAGTGTAATTAAAGCTGTGTCTGAGAGCAAGGGGGAGGTTCTCTGGTCAGGGGAACATTAGCATGCAATGCCTCCTGTCTCAGGCCAGTAGGGGGAGCAGGCTGCCCCTATAAAAGCTGGTACTGGGGGCAGGGTTAGAGAGAACTTGATGGCCTGTCTCAGCACTGAGACTTGTCCCAGAGCAGAACAGGGACAGACAGTTGATTGCACCTAAGAGGAAGTGTGGCAGGAGGAGAGCCACCAGCCAGAGACGAGAGGCGAAGAGAGCCTGTCTTGGCAAATCAGAGACTGACCTTACCAGACTTTGGTGTCTGAGGCTGGAAGGATTCCATATCCCCCAGCAGAGAACCAGTCCGCAAGGGACTGTATATTCCTTGGCCTAAGAAGCCTGGAGGCCCTGCCACAACCGAAGGGACCAGTAAAGCCGTACAAGGCTGGGAGCAGAAAGGAACCCACGTCGCAGGCCATACAGGCGAGAATACACGGAAAGCTCGGAAACGTGGGCTGTTACCCTATAACGAGGAGATAGCCAGAAGGAGCGCAGAAAGCACGGTAGGCCTACACCCTCACCCTGACCAGGGCCAATTTCCCCGTTGCTCTCAGACATCCAGGTCCCCTCCTAGCTGGGACTGTTTATGGGTCAGTTTACCTGTTTCAGTAAAGACCCTGGACTGCAACCTATTGTCTGTGTGCTCCTTCGCGCCTCCAGCACTACCGGTACTGGGACTCTCACCACCATCACTCCCACCATCCACTACACTGCCCTGGGGCCGCACTCTTCTCGTGGGGAGTCACACCATCCCAGCTGCACATATCATCAGCCCCAGCGGTCTGCCCTGCAGCGGCGGTTCCTAATGACCGCAAATCCACGGGTGGCGTAGTCGGACATAATCAACAACACGTAACGGACTACCACTGGCCTGACCACCCTGAGCCACGGAACCGGGTTGCCACTACTACTCCCATCGTTCCCCCTATTGCCCGGATCCGAGTGCCCCACGGCCCAGGGGGCGAGTCAGCATTGGCGTAGTCGGCAGGATTTCGTGCCCGCAACCACCGGGTACTGCGTGCCTGAAAAAGACTTTTGTAACTTACCTGTGGCGAAGTTTCCCGCCATCCGGAGTCGTTTCCCACTATCAGACGCCATCTTGGACCGTTTCCCGCCGTCTTCTGCCGTCTTCCCGCCATCCGCAGCTGCTTCCCGCCATCGGACGCCATCTTCAGGGCGCCGCGCGGGAAGAAGAGGGGCGTGGACGTCAAAACCGTGCGAGATCCGAAGCTCCGCCCCACGCACCGACGCTGCGCAAGGTCCTGGAAGGGAGAGAGAGCGACGCTGACGTCATCAGGACGCGACGCCAGGTCCTCGTCCATAGCAGCAGCAGCGGAGCCGCGGCCTACAGAAGAGGATCGTCGGAAGGTAGGCCACGCTTGACTAGGGGGGAGGAAGATGTCGGACACAGAGGCTCCCACTACCACCAACGCAGCTGCAGCAGCGGTGATGCCCTTTTCCCTGCCCTACATCCCTGGAGCAGCCTGGCTGCCCAAGTACTCAGGGGAGCCCCATGCCCTAACTGACTTTAAGGAAAGGCTGTACAGTTTGTTCCAGGTTTACCCCCTGACAGAGGAACAGAAGGTCAGCATATTAACAGGGCAGTTAACTGGCGCAGCCCAGAGGGAGGTAAAATCATGGCCCACTGAGGAGAAAAGGACTGTGAAGGGTATTCTGGCCCGGCTGCGGGGTACCTTTGACACGCGTACCTCCGCTGAGATTAAAATGAGGTTCTATGGATGTAAGCAGCGGGCACAGGACAGCATCAGAGACTATGCCCTAAATCTGCAGGAAGCCTTGAGGGCTATTCAACAAACTGACCCTGGCAGTGTGCAGGAAACGGTTAAGCTGCTAACAGAACAATTCATAGAAGGTCTGCTGTCTAGCGCCCACAGGGCCCAACTGCGCCTCATGTTCTTTCAGAACCCTGATCTGACCTTTGCCCAATTTAAGGACAGGGCCATAAGGGTGCTCCGTGAAACCGCAACCAGTGGCGCTATAAACCCCCGGCGCCCTGCTCTCACCTACCACCAGGAGGCGGCACCCTCCTCCATGGACCCCGTGGGGGCTGATGCACAGGCCCTGAACCAAGCCCCGTCGAAAGACCTACACCACCAAGTCCAGGAGCTGACCAGGAGCGTCGCGGCGTTGACCAGGACCGTCCAGGCGTTACAAGTGGACCCGTCAAGACCCATCGAGCTGGCTTCAAGTCCGGAGGATGTCCCGTGGCGTCGACAGAGGAGGATCCCGTCGTTCCGAGGGAGGCCCACAGACCGCTACGCAGAGGATGGACAGCCCATTTGTCGTCGATGCAACCAGCCTGGACACATTTCCAGGTACTGTAATTTAAACGGGTCCAACCTGGGGCAGAGGGCCAACCCCCAGGCATAAGATCACCAGGCCCTTATAATTGGCGTGATAAGTACGTTGGGGGGCGCCCGGTTTTACCCGTGGTGCTGGACGGTATCCCCATGAGCGCCTTGCTGGATACTGGGTCGCAAGTAACCACTGTCCCTTATGTACTTTTTAAGCAGTATTGGACTGATGCTGATATCACACGGTATCCAGACAGTAACTTGAGCATCATCGCCAGTAATGGCTTACCCGTGCCGCAGAAGGGGTTCAAGGAGATGACCATTAAAATTGGTAAAGTTGACCTGCCGGCACAGGGAGTGATTATTGTGGACATTGACCGTCGTGAAAGTCACCCTAAAATAACTGTGGGTACTAACATAATTGAAAATTGTCTTTCAGAGGTAGTTGTAATTCTACAACAGGTGGCGGTGAATGCTAGCTCCAGCCAACAGAGAGTCCTCAACAAGGAGATAAAAGCCCTGATGAGACGGCAGCAGGTAGAACTGTCTGGTGGTGAGATCGGTAGCGTAAGAATGAGTGACCCATTCCCCATTTCCATGCCTCCCAAAAGTGAAATGATGATCTGGTGTCGGACTGCAATCGGGTTGAGAGGTAGAGACTACCAAGCCATGGTAGAACCCGTGTACTCAGACAGCAGGCCCACCATTTTGACAGCCCGGGGGGTGGTTGATGTCCGTCATGGGAGGGTGCCCGTCCGCATCCTCAACATTGGGGAGAGGGAAGTACACTTACCCAGGTACGCTACACTCGCCAAGCTGTTTGTGGTCGAACACAAAGCTATCAGGGCCGTGGAACCCTTGCCTCCATCTCCTCAGGCGGAGGGTAATGGCTCCCAGAAACAAAAGGAGGACTGGTGCCAGAAACTCCATGTGGGTGCTGACTCCACTCCCCTGCACCAAAAACAAGGAGTCTACCGGGTGGTACAGGAGTACGAGAGAGTCTTTAGTGAGCACCCGCTAGACTTTGGCAGAGTAAAGGGGATAGAACACCACATCCCCACAGGGAGCCACCCACCGATAAAAGAAAGACACAGACCTGTACCCCCTGCACACTACCAGAACGCAAAGGGCATGCTAAGAGAGATGAAAGAAGCTGGGGTCATTAGAGACAGCTGTAGCCCCTGGGCAGCCCCCTTGGTTCTGGTCAAAAAGAAAAACGGCACCATGAGAATGTGCGTGGACTATAGACAAATCAACCGTATCACCCACAAAGACGCATATCCGCTGCCTAGAATAGAGGAGTCTTTAGCCGCACTAAAATCAGCTAACTTCTTTTCTACCTTGGACCTTACTAGTGGGTACTGGCAGGTTCCTGTGGCAGAGGCTGACAAGGAGAAGACCGCCTTCACCACCCCGATGGGACTGAGTGAGTTCAACTGTATGCCTTTCGGGCTCTGCAACGCACCAGGGACCTTCCAGCGGCTGATGGAATGCTGTCTAGGGCACCGAAACGGTCCTCCTTTACCTGGACGACGTGATCGTCTATTCGAATACCTACGAGGACCATCTAAAGCACCTGGCCGAGGTGTTCGAAGCCCTGGCAGGCTACGGCCTGAAGGTGAAACCATCGAAGTGTCACCTGTTGAAACCAAAGGTCCAGTACCTAGGGCACGTGGTAAGCGCGGAAGGAGTGATCCCCGACCCTGACAAGGTCACGGCAATCAAGAGCTGGCCAAGCCCCTCGAACATCAAAGAGGTGAGACAGTTTCTTGGGTTGGTAGGCTACTACCGAAGGTTCATCCCTGGGTTCACTAAGATGGCAACTCCTATGCAGGACCTCCTGATCGGACAGTCTAAGTCCAGAAGTCAAAAGCCACCCTTCAAGTGGGATAAACCGGAAGAGGAGTCCTTCCGCCAGCTAAAGATGGCCCTCACAGGGGACGAGATCCTGGCCTACCCTGATTATGGCCAGCCTTTCATTCTCCACACAGACGCCAGTAATGTGGGACTGGGAGCCGTACTGTCCCAAAACCAACAGGGCAGAGAAAGGGTGATCGCGTACGCCAGCCGGAAGCTGAGGCCCACCGAGAGGAACCCGGAGAATTACAGCTCCTTCAAGCTAGAATTCTTGGCGGTGGTGTGGGCCGTGACGGAACGCTTCAAGCATTACCTGGCCTCCGCAAAGTTCACAGTGTACACGGACAACAACCCGTTGACACACCTGGACAATGCAAGACTGGGTGCCCTAGAACAGCGGTGGATGGCCCGTCTCTCCAACTATGACTTCGTGATCAATTACCGGGCAGGCAAAACCAATGCCAACGCTGACGCCCTATCAAGAATGCCTCACTTACCTGAGGGTGACGAAGACCCAGAAGAGCTGGAGGAGGTAGAACTCCCCGCGTTTCACCGGTATGGAGCCGCTCAACACTCTCACCGCGTGAAGGAGGAGGATCTAACAACTGTGATGATCAATCCCCTACCTCACCACAGCTGGGCCGAGACCCAAGATAGTGACCCTGCAGTCCGCCTGGTGAAAGATCTGCTGACCCGGGAAGACGCCCGGCTAGATCCAGATGCCCCAGAGGAAGCCAAGCAGCTGTGGAAGGAGAAGAGCAAGCTGTTCCTCTACGAAGGCAAGTTGTGCAGAAGGATTGTCAACCACCGGACGCACGAGCTGACCTGGCAAGTCGTGGTTCCAAGGCGGGATGCAGCTATGGTCCTGGGGGCTTACCATGACAGAGCGGGACACTTCGGTTGGAAGAAACTGGAGTTCCTACTAAGAGGAAGGTTCTTTTGGGTCGGCATGAGAGGAGCTGTAGAAAAATGGTGCAGAGACTGTGGCCCTTGTCACCTAAGGAGGAAGGACCGTGCCAGCCAGAAGACACCATTGAGGCCCATCGTCACCACGCAGCCTCTTGAGCTGGTAGCTCTGGACCACGTCAAATTGGCTCCAAGCCGGTCTGGATACATCTATGCCCTGACAATCGTGGACCACTATTCCCGTTTTCTAGTGGTGGTCCCGGTAAAGGACTTGACAGCCCAAACAGCGGCCAGAGCCTTCCAGCAATATTTCTGCCATCCACACGGGTATCCGGAACAGGTCCTGACAGACCAGGGTCCAGCGTTCGAGGCTGAAATCTTCCAGGAGTTCTGCAACCTCTATGGCTGTAAGAAGATTCGTACAACGCCTTACCACCCCCAAACCAACGGGATGTGTGAGAAGATGAACAATATAGTCATTGATCTCCTGAAGACGTTGCCCCTGGAGGAATGCAGCCTGTGGCCAGAAAAACTGCCGGACCTGATAGACCTATACAACAATATCCCGGTGAATGCTACAAACTGCACCCCGGCTTACCTGATGCGAGCTAGACCAGGTAAGCTGCCCGTAGACCTGGAGATGGGAGTCCTAATACCTGAAGACACCTCCCCAGATGCGGACTGGGATACGGAAAGGCAACTGCAGTACAAGAAGGTACAGGAGAGTGTGGAGAAGAGCCTGGCCCAGGTGAGAGAGAGGCAAGAAAAACTCTTCAATCAACACGCCCCTGCTGGTCCCCTAGAACCTGGTGAGCAAGTCCTGAAGCGGAAGAGAAGGCTACATAAGTTGGACGACCAGTGGGAAAGGAAACCCTACACCGTACTGCAGTCTGACCACGACAACCCAAAGGTGTGAGTAATCACCAAGGACGGAGGAGAAACCACTAGCACCGTCTCCAGAGACCACTGTTATGTTCTGCTACCAGAGCTAAGGAAAGAGAGGAGATCTGTCCCTACGATAGAACTCAGCTTTATCCCTACGATGTAACAGGAGACCTGATCCTGCGATCAGACCTGCTAAAGTCCTAAGCTAGTCTGTACGGAGACCTATAGATGTGGGGAAGGAATCCCTACAAGTACTAAGGACTGGGAGGAGAATGGACACCTCCTAACAGAAATAGCAGCAGACAGACGAACAAACAAAATATATAGAACACAGAGGTCCGTAGACCAAGCAAACTAACAGAGTTAGATACAGAGCACAGGCTAGCTAGAAAGTAGTTATACAATGAAGTCCAGCAAAGCCAGAAGGGCGGAGCAGGATTAAATAGGCCAACAAGGTCATGTGACCAGCAAAGGAAAAAACCTAAGAGCAAGGTTCTAACAGTACCCCCCCTTCTAAGAGGATCCTCCGGATCCCCTAGGACCAGGCTTATCAGGAAATCTCCTGTGAAACGCTCTGATAAGTCTGGACGCGGAAACATCATCCGACCTCACCCAAGAGTTATCCTCGGGTCCGAAACCTTTCCAGGCCACAAGATACTGCAAACTACCTCTATACCGTCTAGAGTTAAGGATGCAAGAAATTTTATATTCCCCGTCCTCCACCACCGGAGGAACAGAGGCAGAGGCGTCACAATCCGATACAACAGCTTTTTTCAACAGAGAGACATGAAATACCGGATTAATTCTCCAGGAGGTAGGAACCTCCAACCTAACAGCAGATTGGTTGACAACCTGAAGCACCTTGAAGGGCCCTACAAACTTGGGACCCAATTTCTTAGAAGGAATCCTCAACCGCAGATTCCTAGAGGACAACCAAACCATGTCACCAACAGCGAACAAAACCTCCTGTCGTTTCCTATCAAAGTAGTCTTTAGATTTTCTGTTGGCCTCCTGAAGATTACCACGCACATCCGTCCAAACTCTCTCCAAATCACCGGAAAAATTCTCCTCCTCAGGCACGGCAGATCCCAACTTGGAGAACGACCCAAACGACGGATGTCTCCCAGAACAACAAAAAAAAGGCGAACAACCAGCAGAAGAAGATGTATGATTGTTCAGAGCAAATTCAGCAAGTGACAGAAACTCAGACCACCCCTCTTGATTGTCTGCCACAAAACAACGCAAGAACTGCCCAACATCCTGGTTTTTCCTTTCTGTCTGGCCATTAGATTCAGGATGATATCCGGACGAGAACGACAAATGAACTCCCAACCTGTCACAAAAGGCACGCCAAAAACGAGCCACGAACTGAGGACCCCTATCAGAAACAATGTCAGTAGGAACGCCATGAAGTCTGACAATTTCCTTGACAAAGGCCTTAGCGAGAGTTTTAGCGCAGGGCAGTTTGATGAAGGGAACCAAGTGACACATCTTGCTAAAACGGTCCACGACCACCCAGATGACAGTAAAACCCTCAGAGGGGGGAAGGTCAGTTATAAAGTCCAGAGCCAAATGTGTCCAAGGAGCACTGGGAACCTCCAAAGGACAAAGCAACCCCGCAGCAGGAGTATGTGAGGACTTAGATCTAGCACATATAGTACATTGACGCACCCACTTAATGACTTCCTTCTGCCATCCAGGCCACCAAAAACTGCGACCCACCAGTCTCTTGGTCTCAGAGATTCCGGGATGACATGCCAACCGAGATTCGTGACACTCAACAAACAAATCTCTCCTAAAGGTCCCAGGCACAAACAACCTCCCATGGGGAGTGTTAGATGGGGCATTCTCCTGTGCTTTAAGAATCTCATCTTCCAAAACGGAGTCCAAAGCAGCTATCACAACACCTTCTTGTAAAATGTTCTCCTCTTTCTCAGCACCGACTATGGGAGAAAAACTGCGAGACAAGGCATCCGCCTTAACATTCTTAGTACCAGGGATGTAAGTAACGGAGAAATTAAACCGCGAGAAAAACAGTGCCCACCTAGCCTGACGGGCATTCAGGCGCTTGGCAGCATCAAGATATATCAGATTTTTATGATCCGTAAGAACCTGAACGGGAAATTCCGCACCTTCCAAGAAGTGGCGCCAGTGTTCAAATGCGAGTTTAATAGCCAATAATTCCCGATTACCAATATCGTAATTCAGTTCAGTCTCCGAAAATTTTTTTGAAAAAAAGGCACAGGGATGTAATCCATCCCCGTTATCCTGAGACAATACTGCGCCAACCCCCACAGAGGAAGCATCCACCTCAACCAAAAACGGCTTAGTCACATCAGGCTGCATAAGGATGGGAGCAGAGGTGAACCTCTCCTTGAGATACACAAAAGCTTCAATGGCCTCAGAAGACCACTGAACCGCATCAGCACCTTTCCTGGTGAGATCGGTCAGAGGTTTGACAATACTAGAAATTTTTTTTATGAATTTTCTGTAATAATTGGCGAAACCTAAAAACCTCTGTATCGATTTCAAACCAATAGATCTAGGCCATTCCTGTACAGCTTGAACTTTAACCGGGTCCATCTCAAAACCTTCGCTGGAGATAATGTAACCCAAAAAACTAATTCTCTGTACAGCGAACTCACATTTCTCCAGCTTAGCAAAAAGCGAATTGTCCATTAATAACTGTAATACCTCACGTACGCTCCGCCAATGAGACTCCAGATCCGGCGAATAAATCAAAATGTCATCCAAATACACAACCACATTTTTGCCGATCAAAGGTCTAAGGATGTCATTAATAAGATTCTGAAAAAATGCAGGAGCATTAGTAAGACCAAAAGGCATAACCAGATTCTCAAAATGACCCACAGGAGTGTTAAAAGCAGTCTTCCATTCGTCACCCTCCTTCATGCGCAACAGATTGTATGCCCCCTTAAGGTCAATTTTAGAGAACCACTTGGCCCCCATTAACTGGTTAAACAGATCAGGAATCAATGGCAGTGGGTAAGGATTGCGTACAGTAATTTTGTTAATCTCACGAAAATCCAGACAAGCACGTAAACCGCCGTCCTTTTTTTTTACAAAAAAAAATCCAACCGCCACAGGAGACTTAGAGGGCCTAATGTGACCGGCGGCCAAGCTTGTTTGTATGTATTCCTCCAAAGCCTTCCTCTCAGGAATAGTAAGGTTAAATAAACAACTTTTAGGAAGAGTCGCTCCAGGGACAAATTCAATAGAACAATCATAGTCTCTATGGGGAGGCAAAACCTGCGATTCCTTCTCAGAAAAAACTCTCCAAAAATCCTGAATAGGAACAGGCAATTCTCCCCTATCCAAAGCTGCAATACGCCCGTTACAACACTTGTCATAACATTTATGGCTCCAGGATTTAATTTCACTGGTAGACCAATCCAGTACAGGATTGTGAAATTTTAACCAGGGCAATCCCAATATTACTGGAGAAGGCAAGTTATTCAAAACTACCAAATCCAATTTCTCATGGTGAACACCATTAATAGTGAGAGGAAATTCACAGACCTTGAGAGTAATATTCTTCAAAGGGGAACCATCCACAGAAACCACAGCAATGGGGGATGATAAAGGTTCGGGTTTTAAATTGAGTCTTTCCAAGAATCCCCCATCAATTACATTCAGAGTAGACCCACAATCAACAAACACCCGAAATTCCATTAATTTTTCCTGAGCAATCGTGGAAGCAGCTAAAAATACACCCTTGGAATTTAAACAGGCAATACGGGCATGACTGACCATTTTTTTTTCTTTCTTCATACGAAGCTCACAGCCTTTAATCAAATGACCAGATTTTCCGCAATAGAAACACAAGCCTTCAGAAAATCTACGGTCTTTTTCTTGAGAGCGAGGTGCCACCGATCCAATCTCAATCGGTTCACCACTGTTAGTACACACATTCTCATAACCAGAAACTGACATAGCAGAGGATTTGCTCTCATTAACCCTTGCACACAGTCTCCTATCCACCCGTATAGCTAATTGCATAGCCTGTTGCAAATCTTCAGGTGTAGGATAAGCAATTAGCAGGTCTTTAACCCTTTCATTGAGCCCAGCAAGAAACAGACTTTTCAGAGCAGAATCGTTCCACCCTGTTTGAGTAGACCATCGACGGAAATGAGTACAATATTTTTCCACATTACCTGATCCCTGTCTCAAATGTCTTAACTCATTCTCAGCTGATGAGACACGGTCAGGATCATCATATAATAGCCCCAAAGCAGAAAAAAAACTATCCACTGATCTGAAGCATGAATCACTAGGTTGCAAAGAAAAGGCCCACTCCTGAGGTTCTTTGCGCAAAAGTGACACTATGAACCCTATGCGCTGGGATTCATCCCCAGAGGACTTGGGTCTCAAACGAAAATACAATAAGCAAGCATTTTTACATGAAAAAAATTCTCGGTGTTCACCATAAAATAAATCCGGCAAACGTACCTTAGGCTCCAAGAAATGTGCTCCAGGACAGTTACTCACGTGCTGACGGAGCTCGGTCACCTCCAGAGAGAGTCCCTGCAGGCGTTTAGCCAAATCCAGAACCGACACCATGATGGAACAGAAAAATCTTTCCTTAGAGAATTTGCAGGCTGGACTTACTGTTATGTTCTGCTACCAGAGCTAAGGAAAGAGAGGAGATCTGTCCCTACGATAGAACTCAGCTTTATCCCTACGATGTAACAGGAGACCTGATCCTGCGATCAGACCTGCTAAAGTCCTAAGCTAGTCTGTACGGAGACCTATAGATGTGGAGAAGGAATCCCTACAAGTACTAAGGACTGGGAGGAGAATGGACACCTCCTAACAGAAATAGCAGCAGACAGACGAACAAACAAAATATATAGAACACAGAGGTCCGTAGACCAAGCAAACTAACAGAGTTAGATACAGAGCACAGGCTAGCTAGAAAGTAGTTATACAATGAAGTCCAGCAAAGCCAGAAGGGCGGAGCAGGATTAAATAGGCCAACAAGGTCATGTGACCAGCAAAGGAAAAAACCTAAGAGCAAGGTTCTAACAACCACCTCAAAAGATGCCCCGAGCAACTCCGTAGTGCAGAAGAGGATCAGAGTGACCTTGAACCCGCAGAGGACAAGGAAGAAATGATCAGCACCATTCTCGGAGAGTTCCCTCAGTCCTGGACTCGCATAAATGATGCCATAGTGGTACCTGTCCTGCATTTCCTGCAACCGGCACAGCAACAACCAACACCAGAGCCGGAAGGTGAAGAGGAGCAAGCGGTTCCAGAGGCAGAAGAGCGTGTACCAGCAGCCCAGGAGAGTCAACCCTCTGCTGACAGTGAGCCTGCCATGCCTGCGGTAAGCCAAAGAACCCGCAGACAGCTGCCTGCCCTACCTGTACACCCAGCTGGTAGCTGTACCCCTAACGCTAGTGGGGAAAGCCAGGTTGGTCCACCACCAGACAGTGGGCTACGTAGATCAACCAGGAGTACAAAGGGACAGATACCCGCTCGCTGGAGAATATAGGATGTACTAAAAATGTAAATAACCCTGTTGCCAAAAGTTACATGCATGTTTGGTAATTCTGTGTTTCAGTTTCTTGCAGTTACCGTAAGGACTCACAGGTTATGGACTTTTTGTAACCGGAACCTTGTATGGACTGCGTTCGGAGCCTAATCCAGGAATGAACTAAGACTGTGAAGGACTTGCGGTAGGACAGACCCCCACCTGGTTAAGGCTCCCCGTTGTGCTGGTGATATGGACACCCGGTCACAGACCACACTGTGACCTTAAGAACTCAATTTGTGCGTCGTCTGTCTATTAATGTTTTATTGTTATGCATATTGTCTTTGTTTACTGTTTAGTCCCGGAGTACTAAATTTCACTAGGGGGGAATGTGTCACCCTGGCCTGGATGCCACAAGTGTAATTAAAGCTGTGTCTGAGAGCAAGGGGGAGGTTCTCTGGTCAGGGGAACATTAGCATGCAATGCCTCCTGTCTCAGGCCAGTAGGGGGAGCAGGCTGCACCTATAAAAGCTGGTACTGGGGGCAGGGTTAGAGAGAACTTGATGGCCTGTCTCAGCACTGAGATTTGTCCCAGAGCAGAACAGGGACAGACAGTTGATTGCACCTAAGAGGAAGTGTGGCAGGAGGAGAGCCACCAGCCAGAGACGAGAGGCGAAGAGAGCCTGTCTTGGCAAATCAGAGACTGACCTTACCAGACTTTGGTGTCTGAGGCTGGAAGGATTCCACATCCCCCAACAGAGAACCAGTCCGCAAGGGACTGTATATTCCTTGGCCTAAGAAGCCTGGAGGCCCTGCCACAACCGAAGGGACCAGTAAAGCCGTACAAGGCTGGGAGCAGAAAGGAACCCACGTCGCAGGCCATACAGTCAAGAATACACGGAAAGCTCGGAAACGTGGGCTGTTACCCTATAACGAGGAGATAGCCAGAAGGAGCGCAGAAAGCACGGTAGGCCTACACCCTCACCCTGACCAGGGCCAATTTCCCCGTTGCTCTCAGACATCCAGGTCCCCTCCTAGCTGGGACTGTTTATGGGTCAGTTTACCTGTTTCAGTAAAGACCCTGGACTGCAACCTATTGTCTGTGTGCTCCTTCGCGCCTCCAGCACTACCAGTACTGGGACTCTCACCACCATCACTCCCACCATCCACTACACTGCCCTGGGGCCGCACTCTTCCTGTGGGGAGTCACACCATCCCAGCTGCACATATCAACAGCCCCAGCGGTCTGCCCTGCAGCGGCGGTTCCTAATGACCGCAAATCCACGGGTGGCGTAGTCGGACATAATCAACAACACGTAACGGACTACCACTGGCCTGACCACCCTGAGCCACGGAACCGGGTTGCCACTACTACTCCCATCGTTCCCCCTATTGCCCGGATCCGAGTGCCCCATGGCCCAGGGGGCGAGTCACTTATGCATGTTATTTCTCAAAACGCATTACGGATCAGGCCATTTTCCAACTCTGTATTCAAGAAATTAAATGCGCAAAGAAAGATGTGTGTGTGTCAAAGCACCATTGACAAGTGCGAGTTGATGTTGGATGGGCTGCCATTGCTTCTGCAACAAGCTCATTTACAGGATTTTCTGGGAGAAAAGACACGCAGGGTAGATACGGTTTCCCTCTATGCCAGTCCTTTCACCGAGCTAAATACAACTCTTAGCAAATAAAGTTGTGGACTGGCTCTGTACCGTCCCTGGCCACATTCACCTGTCCACGTGTTTGTGGTTAGGCGGTCCTTCCCAGTAAGTGCACTGGGGAGGGCACGGGTAATGTTATGGGACCTGTGATTGTGGAAGGCGGAGGCGATACCGGGAAATATAGTGGTGACTGGGGACCGAGTATGGACACCCGGCCGCCGCCGACATGAGGTTATGAAAAGCTTCCGCCTCCACGAGCCTAAAAGGCCACATTTCAAGTGCAAGCAGCTGTCAAAAATTTGGCAGTGTAGTATTGCAGCCTGTGGGTGGTGGGTTCCGGCATTCTTGTGCTTGCATTCCAAGGAATGGGGTAGGGACAACTGAACACTGCAGTGGGACAAGGACGTGGATGGTGATTGTTTCAAGTCTGTAACGACAGGAGCATGGCGGGAAGCATCTTCGCATGTGCCAAGGATCACTTATGATGGGCACAAATTTAGGCAGTGACCTGGGAGTCAGAGATGTTTCCAGAGGTCTTCCCCTTGCTGTTCCCATGTCTTTTCAGCACTGTATGCATGTGTCTGATGATGTGTCACACACCACATGGCCAGATAAGGTTGTAAAATGTTAAAATGACATTTCCTGATGAATGCATTTGTCTTGGTTGAAAGCAATGCAAAAGTGCAAAAACGTGTCAAAAATGCTACATGTGTAGGAGTATTTTTGTTTTTGTTTATTTATTTTGCCTTATATACAAGTCATCACCCTGGAAAGGATGTTTCTTACGCCGTAAAAGTGGCATAATACTCTGACGACGTTGTTGACAGCAGTGATCTGGGAGTCAGAGATGCTTCCAGGGGTCTTCCCCATGCTGTTCCCATGTCATTTGAGCACAGTTCCCATCGATTTGGGCAATTTTTAGGCCCTCTGCAGACCGCCGTGGGGAGCCACCTGAAAAATGCTCAAGTTTCCCCTAGACTTATATTGGGCTCATTGCTCGGGTTGAGCACCCGAGTATTTCAATTTGCTCGACCCGAGCAACGAGTACTCGAGCATTTTAGTGCTCGCTCATCACTAATGACAACCAAATAATCCTGATCAAAAAGTTCACATACCCTGGTGATTTTGGCCTGATAACATGCACAGAATTTGACACAAATGGGTTTGAATGGCTACTAAAGGTAACATCCTCACCTATGACCTGTTTGCTTGTAATCAGTGTGTGTGCATAAAGCTGAGTGAGTTTCTGGGACCCAGCCACTGACGTTTCTGGATTTTGAGATGGGGAAAGCAAAAGAATTATCAACGGATCTACGGGAAAAGGTAGTTGAACTGTATAACACAGGAAAGGGAGGCAAAAAGAGTATAACACAGGAAAGGGATACAAAAAGATATCCCAGGAATTGATAATGCCAGTCTGCAGTGTTCAAACTGTGATTAACAAATGGAAAATCAGATGCTCTGTAAAAACCAAACCACAGTCAGGTAGACCAACAAAAATTTCAGCCACAACTGCCAAGAAAATTGTTCGGGATGCAAAGAAAAACCAACAAATAACATCAGCTGAGAACACACTTAGGGGTGTACTCACTTTTGTTGCCAGCGGTTTAGACACTAATGGCTGTGTGTTGAGTTATTTTGCAGGCACACCAAATTTACAGTTAAACAAGCTGTACACTGACTACTGTACATTGTATCAAAGTGTCGCATCTTCAGTGTTGTCCCATCAAAAATATATATATGTATTCCGGCCCATTTTTGGAGTTTTGTGTGAAATTATGTCCAATTTGCCTTTTTTTTCTCAGTTTTTTTGTGTTGTTCCAATAAACACAAAGGAAATAAACATGCGTGTAATAAAACATGTGTAATTTTCTGAAACAATTTCAAGGGTGCCAGCACTTTCCGCCATGACTGTATATGCAGGTAGAGTCCTTAACCCCTTTACAACCCAAAGTGGTTTGCACGTTAATGAGAAGGCCAATTTTTACAATTCTGACCACTGTCACTTTATGAGGTAATTACTCTGGAACGCTTCAACGGATCCCCCTGGTTCTGAGAATATTTTTTCGTGACATATTGTACTTTATGATTGTGGTAAAATTTCTTCGATATCACTTGTGTTTATTTGTGAAAAAAACAGATATTTGGCGAAAATTTTGAAAATTTAGCAATTTTCAAAATTTGAATTTTTATGCCCTTAAATCGGAGAGATATGTCACACAAAAAAAGTTAATAAATAACATTTCCCATATGTCTACTTTACATCAGCACAATTTTGGAACCCAAATTTATTTTTATTAGGGAGCTATAAGGGTTAAAATTGACCAGCGATTTCTCATTTTTCCAACAAAATTTACAAAACCATTTTATTAGGGACCACATCACATTTGAAGTCACTTTGAGGGGTCTTTATGACTGAAAATACCCAAAAGTGACACCATTCTTAAAACTGCACCCCTCAGTGAATCAGGTCATCATGGCAACATCCAGGAAGCCGCGGCACACATTGCTGGACGCCGGCAGGAGAGGTGACTATCCCGATCACCTCCCCTTGCCCCCGCAATGCTGCGAACGACTTCGATCGCAGTATGGCGGGGGTTAATGTGTGGGACCTCTCCCAGCACATAGCACCGGGTGTCAGCTGTGACAATCAGTTGACACCCGGCGGCGATCACGCCCGCACAGCCTGTGTGCGCGATCGCAAAGATGTACTAATACGTATCAGGCTCTTAAGTCCCAGGGCGCAGATACGTATCAGTACGTCTTGGGCTTTAAAGAAGTTAAAATTATGTGAAAATGGGAAAAGTCACAAAACTTTGCAACTTTTCAAGAGCTTTATGCCAGTTTTCTGGCAAAAACACTGGTGAATCGGGTTCATAATCTCTAATCCTTTCAGCTCCCTTTAATTAGACTACTTTCAACAAACTAATTATAAGTATTGGGTCTGTTTTTTTTAATGCTTTTAAAATAATTGTAAATATTTTCAATCCCCTTTTGTTATAAGGATTTCCCAAAAATTAGCTAATCATAGGTTGTCCTGCATTCGTGACAGTGATTGACTGCGCGGTCACTTGGAAGTTTACATTGGCATCACTACAGGGCCGGTAAAGAAGGACTGTCAGGGACCCCCAGAGTGTGGAAAAATGCGCCAACTAATTCATAATTCATTTAATTCTCACACAATATACTAAGTTAGTGTAAGTCTACAAAAAAGCAACAAAACTTGGTGCTAAAAAAATTGAGCATAACTTTTTGAAAAATGAGCCAGGTTATGCCAAATCTTACATATTTTGTGACTTTGTGATCAGTTATCAACACAAATATTTTACTCAAATTACCAGATCGATGGATAAGCATTGGGACTTTTCCCTATATCTCTCCAAAACATCACCGCTTATAGAAGACCACCCTCATATCCAGATCAGATTTTCTGTGAGAGATGCCCAGATTCACAATATAGTATGCATACTGGCCATCTATGAGAAGTCCACCCCAATGGAAGTCCAGTTATTAAAGGAGATTTTACTGTTTATATAAGGGGCAGACAATGACAGTGAAGGGCCCTTAATCAGGACTTCTGATCTGGGCCCCCCACCCTCCATCAGGCACCACCTACATATACATTTCCATGTATATTTATATTAGGCACACATATAAAATTTGCACATGCTAATACTCTATACACATTTTAACGTATGCATATACATAGTGCACACAAACATAAAATACGGACATACACATAAGATGCACATACACAGTATAGAGTCCCGGTAGTCCTCATAGTTTTAAGCATGGACCCTGGCAAATTGTAGACGGACTTTTATTGTTCATGGGCTTTAAGGGAGAGATGCTTCCTTTGTGGAGGACACTCATGAATGCCATTCATTTGCAGTGTGCACCGTGTCGTGTCATGGAAAACACTCACCCTAGTTTGGCTTTCTACTTCTTCAGCTAATAGCAATGAATTTGCCTGTCGATTTTCTTCTCATCAGAAGATGCTTTTGTTTAGATGTTAACTTCCATCTGACTGATAAGAAAAGCTTTGCTGATCTTCTTGTAGACTTCACATTTTTTGTAAAGAAATTATTTTCTTTCTCAGAAATGTCTTGTGACATTTCTCTTCTATGTGGTGCCACTTACCCTTCTCATCAGAGGACGCTTTTGTTTAGGTGTTAACTTCCATAGTCGGCCTGGACGTCTCTGTAAGATGGTTGCAGTTCCATCTTTGTTATAGTTTTGCATCACTTTTGCTACAGTATTCTGACTGATAAGTAAAGTTTTGCTGATCTTCTTGTAGACTTCACATTTATTGCAAAGAAATTATTTTCTTTCTCAGGTTTTGTGACATTTCCCTTCTATGTGGTGCCATTGCTGATAGCATGAAATGGGAAGGAGTTTTCTTTATTAAGTAACTTCCTTTTACAGACACCTGTCTGCTGGACATCTGTTTAATGAATAATTACACTTACCTGTGGTTCAGTTCTTGTTAATTAGAATTTTGTTGTCTAAACTTAGCTTTTCTCTTAAGACTGTTACTGGGATGTTCTCATTTTTGAAACATGATCTTGAATGAGTTTGTTAAGAAAATTACTTTTTTTGGGTCTTCAAAATACCAAATCTTGTTTGCATTCAATGGCTCAAATTTGCGAGAGTATTTTGTAGTATGGTATCCCATATAAAATGATGATTCTGAAAGGAAACTACAGGTTTGCTGACAAATCTATTTGGGTGTACTGATTTATGCTAAACACTGTATATATATATATATATATATATATATATATATATATATATAAACCTTATAAGTTTGGTATCACAGTAATCGTACTACTGACTCTGAATCATTTTGTCAGTTTGTTTTTACAACACAATACACACTGTAAAATGAAGGAACCCAAACCTGGCATTTTTTCTCATTTTTCAACACATTATATGATAAAATGAATGGTGTTGTTCAAAACTACAACACTAAGCGTCAGCACACTGTGATTTGCTGATCTGTAAGATGCGTTCTTTGTGCTGTGAAAATACACAGCTGTGATATCTCACCAAATATTCATAGTGGGAACTTAAAATTATGTTTTTCTGCCATGATTAAGGATTGTTTGGATGTATGAAACATGTTGACCTTTTATTTCTATCTTTGTGGAATTAAGGCTGCATGAACCAGTCACCAGCCATTATCTGTATATGTACAAATATTAAGTGCTACTGAGTGCTGTAGGAAAAACTTAGAATAGTGAGGTGATTTGATAGTCCTGCCACAAATAATCTGTTTCTACTGCACACTTAAAATCTCTGATAGTGGGAATGAACCTGATTGCCTGCAGTAGTGCACTCCTGAGAGCTGGTGCAGCAGAGAAAATGTCTTGGACATGAGAGTGGGAGGTCCTGATTATGGAGGATGTTAATATTAGCTCATTGGAGTGTAGATATGGTAGAGATGCAGGACTGTGCAGCAGTGTGGAGAGGTTTGTGGATGAGTGTAATGACTGGTACAGGGTGGAGGCACCAGTGTAACTGCTGGACAGAAATATGAGACTGACTGCTGCATTAAGGATAATGAGAAATACATTTAGTGAGAAGAAGAGCAATTAGTGAGTTACAAGTATTTGTGAATTCAAGACAAAAAGGAATCAGAGCAACAGTAACAGATTTTACTTTTTTTTAAATTAATAATGGGATGAATAAAATCGTGAACATTATCAATAGACTAAATCAAAGTCAGGAAGATAGCCGAGGTCAGATACCAGGTGATCAGTAAATGACAAGTCAGGCGAGCAGTATGAATACCGCGGAGCCCGATGACAGAGGCGTTACTGAAACTTGTCCAGGTTGACCAGTCAGAAGGCCACAGGTAGATGGTGAAGGTCCTTCTATACAGCTCCAGCAGTGATGGTGGATCTGCTGGACTTCAGGGCGCTGGATGCTTAGGTGTCCCGTCTTTAAGATGGTTTTTAGGGCAACAGTGACAGCATGCAAATGCACGAGCAGCCCTGGATAATCCACGCCGGCAGGATGATAAGATCCGGCGGAAGATGGAACCTATGACAAGAGAAATAAATATAATGTAAGTGATGGGACTCCATATTACATGATAATGCTGTGCAGTCACTGTGGCCGGACGGCAGAGGAATATTATCATACAGAGGTCAGGGGTCATTGTCAGCAATCATACATGTGACAATCCCATCACTGACAGATGACATCTACTCCACATGAATTATTCTCACTGACATCACACAACATGGAGTTGATTCTCACACTTACCTCGTCTCTTTTTCCCATTTTTTCCATTTTCTGAGTTTTGTTGCTCCATACTCAGATTTATTGCCGATTTTCTTTCTTCATGAGATGGAAATTCTGATGAAAAATTTAAAAAAAAAATCAATAACAATATCTTCTTATAGGATCTGCTTTGTCATAATATGGATAACATAAGAGACCTATAGTATTGTATAAAAACCATGTGGGAATATTTGAGCCTTGAAGTCAACATTCACATTGCTGGTGCTGTAGACATGTACATACCTGGCAATGGGGACGAGGGTGGCAAGATGGTAACAGCATCGTCTGTATTACATACATGAACAGATACTTTCTGCCTGTTTGAAGAAGAAAAACATGTAAATCTCAAGTAAACTCCATATAAAAGGGGTTGTCTCACTAGAAGAACACCGACTATAAGGCCTAGTAGGACATATGACTGTCATAGTGGGGAAGGTCTTCTGCTCAAGACTACCTTTTATAGAGAGCTGAGAGGAAAACAACTACCAAGAATGGCCGGCATTTCATACTACATCTCTCCTACAGTGAGGGCAGCACTAAAAGTGCATGACCGGCCACAATTATGGGCTGTTATCTCCAACAATTCCGAAAGCTGAAAGCACAATGACCGATAACCATGGGGCGGTGGATGCTGCATTTGATATTATGGTATTTATGTCCTATATTTGGTGTTGTGCACATATATCAGCCTGGAGCTCCCAGTAATGACCCCATAATCTACTCACATTTCTGAGATGTTTGTGTTGGATTCTGGTGTACACTCTGGAGGGGCCTTGGGATCCTCGTTGTTCACCATCCCGTTAGTGGTGGTAGAGTGCTAAATGTGGATAACAATAAGTTATTAAATATATATACTTTTTAATTTTGTAGATCCTTTTTTGTACATATTTTGGATTTATCGATCACATACTTACTTTAGAAAGCCTCTCAGAAGATGATGATGCAAATATTCGGAAGATAAAGTTCTCATCGTCCTCACTTGTGCCCTCCTTATCCTCTGAGATCAGATGGTTGTTTTCATCAGAGTGATCTACAAGACATAGGTAAGGAAGGATTGTTAGAGGGTGTCAGTATAACACAGTCGCTATATCTCACTAGGTTAAAAGATGATGCAACGTAATAAACAGAATACATGAAAAAAAACTCCTGTACAAAATTAGGGAAATAGGGATACAGTACGAACCCATGGTCAACATAGCTGAGATCCATGAAACATGGATAACATAGTAGACCAGAGAAACCATGTGGAAATATTTGAGCCTTGAAGTCAACATTCCCATTGTTGGTGCTGTAGACATGTACATACCTGGCAATGGGGACGAGGGTGGCAAGATGGTAACAGCATCGTCTGTATTACATACAGGAACAGATTCTTTCTGCCTGTTTGAAGAAGAAAAACATGTAAATCGTAAGTAAACACAGTATAAAATGGGTTGTCTCACTATAAGAACACTGACTATAAGGCCTAATAGGACATATGACTGTCATAGTGGGGAAGGTTTTCTGCTCCAAGCTACCTTCCATGGATCAGAACACAATTACCAAGAATGTCTGGCAAGTAATACTACAGCTCTCCTACAGAGTAGGCAGTGCTAAAAATGCATGACATGCCACAATTATGGGCTGTTATCTTCTGCATTTTCTGAAGCCAAAAGTACAATGACCGTTAACCATGAAGCGGTGAATGCTGCATTTGATATTCTGTTATTTATGTCCTATATTTGGTGTTGTGTACATAGATCAGCCTGGAACTCCCAGTAATGACCCTTTCTAATCTACTCACATTTCTGAGATGTTTGTGTTGGTTTCTTGTGTATACTCTGGAGGGGCATTGGGATCCTCATTGTTCACCATCCTGGTAGCGATGGTACAGAGCTAAATACGGATAAAAATAAGATATGAAATATTTTTTTTATGTACTTTTAGAGTTTTTTTATTTTTTTTTACATATTTTGGATTTATTAATCACATACTTACTTTACAAAGCTTTTCAGAAGATGACGTAAAATTTTGGAAGTCAAGGCTCTCATTGTTCTCACTTGTGCCTTCCTCATCCTTTGAGACCAGATGTTTGTTTATATCAGAATGATCTACAAGAAATAGGTAATGAATTATTATTAGAGGTTGTCAGTATAACACAGTCACTATTTATCACTAATATTAATGGGAACAGATGATCACATATTAGGGAAGATGAGACAAACAGTCGCTTAGTCTAGATGACGTCTCCTTCTACTTACTGATAAATAAGCTGGTGTCTGCGTCTGAAACAAGCTGAGGAACATACTCCAGCTCCTGGCTCAGAATGTTGTCAAAGTCCAAGTCACTCAGGAATGGATGAACCTTGATCTCAAATGCTCCTCCTAGAAAAAGAAAAACAAAAGTGATGCGGACATAGTCAGGGATGGCTCCATATCTGAACAGTTTATCGTAATCTGAACTAATGACAAAACTGAGCCGACATGAAGGAAATAAACTGAAAGTCTTAGTGTGGAGAACTAGAAATACAGTAGATGAGCTGATAGAGAAATGCTGATCTTCATGGACATGAGCGATATGTCCTTGGTCTAATAAGGGAATATTAATACTAGTATATCTGTTACCTGTCCCAAGTCTACGCACAGGATTTCTTCTGAG
Source organism: Phyllobates terribilis (assembly GCF_046119375.1). NCBI lineage: Eukaryota > Metazoa > Chordata > Amphibia > Anura > Dendrobatidae > Phyllobates > Phyllobates terribilis. Next base: position 782,129 of record NW_027362998.1, on the reverse strand, counting down.
CAGCTCAGTGATGAGATTCTGAGCATCCAGGGGTGGAGCGCGATCACAATTCCAAATTAGTTCTCCTGTTACATAGAAAATTACAGAAAATAAAACCTCTTTACTGGACTGTAACATAAAGCAAAGGAAATAACTAAACAAATGTAACCAATCAACGCAATGATCGGATTATTCTACTCACCAATGACAACCCTTTTATAAAGCTCAGTGAGGGAATCAGCATCAAATGGTACACATCCCAGCAGGAATTTATACAGGATGATCCCCAATGACCACCAGTCAACAGGTCTTCCATAGCCTTCTTTCAGGATGATCTCTGGGGCTATGTAACATGGGGTGCCACAGAACTGGAAACCAACAGAACATAGAGATGAGAATCGATGAAACAATTATTATGACAAGATATCATCGTTAAAACACAATGCAGAAGATAAAATATTAGTGGAAAAGTTCTCTAGAAAGGAAGAACGTAGAGAAGAGACAATAGTGTGATGAGATTTGCAAATAACAAGCTAAGTTCTTGTAGGTGATGCTGACCTCACGGTCCTGGAACTCTCTGGAGATGTCCACTGCTAATTCCTTGTAGGTGTTGGTTTTCGGTATCATTAGACCAAGTTTTGAAATCCCAAAATCGGTAACTTTAATATGTCCAGTAGATGTAATCAGGAGGCTGCAAAAGAGAAGATGGTTTTAGCCTCACAGACTGAATGATAATAAATGACAACTTTCCCCACTTTATTATACTACGGGGGCACTTACTTTTCCGGTTTCAGGTCTCTGTGCACCACACCGTAACTATGCAGGTATTCCACGGCAAGTACCGCCTCTGCAAAGTACAAGCGGGCCATGGGGACAGAGAAAGGACCCCTGGTGCTTAGAAGGGTCCCACAGTCTCCACCTATAGAAGAAAGGAAATATGACCGGTGAGGGGTTTATACAGAAGATAACCATGATATACCACGAGCAGATAACCATGATGTATAATGAGCAGTGAGCGGAAACATCCTGGGGAGATCACACAGATAGTGGCGTACATAGAAATCACAAGACCCCATATCAAAAGTTGTAATTGCCCCCCACCCTAAAAAATAAAAAAGAAATATATTTATATCCCTGTTGAAGCAGCTTGGTGTTCTCACCAGCAATACAACTTTTATGGCCATTTTAGAGTATGATGCTCCCAAAAATGCCCACACCCACACTCAATGAGTATGATATCCCCACAGTGAATCGTCCTAAGGAGGCCACCACTTAGAAGGAGGCCAGCCACAACCCCCTACTCGGTGTGATGGCACCCACAGCAACCCTCCCACTCAGGATATTGGTTCCCACAGTCCCTCACACAATATAATGGTCCGCATAACTCCCCACTCAGTATGATGTCCCCACACAGAATGGGGGCCTCCATATAGAGTGAGGACCCCCACAGCACCCCACTTAATATGATGACCTCCACTCAGCATTCACAGTCCCCCCATATCTAGTCATACGGCCCCCTTTCAGTATTTTGGCCCCTACTAGCCACCTACTCAGTATTGTTGCCCCCACCAGCCCCACCTCCTTGAAGAAGCAAATAATGCTGAAATTGTGATGACAGGTGGAGGGATGCTGCCCACTGCCGAGCGTCGACAGACCCCCTCCGACTGATGAGCCCCATAGCGCCCCTGCACCAAGATCAATGAATTTACGAGCATCTTGGTAATAGATAACCTATAGTAAATGCTCTGTGGGGAAGTAACCAACAATGTCCTCTTGATATGAGCAGTGATAAGATGAAAGCAGACATGGGCTGAATATAATACAATAGATGTGTCTTACCTCCTACATACTCCATGACCATACACAGGTGAGATCTAGTTGGAAAGGAGCAGAGCATGGAGACCACAAAGGGACAATCAGCAAATGTTAAGATGTCCCTCTCCAGAAAGGCCCATTCCAATCTCTGTGCAGTATTTAGGTTCCGCTTAGCCATTTTCTTCATAGCAAAGGTCTGGTGTGAGTCTTTATGATGCACTAAGTAGACGGCCCTGGAGAGAAGGAGAATCCATCGGTTATAATAAATCCTTATTAATAATCCATCTATAGAAATCATTATATGTTTAATACTGGTATCCAAGGGGTAACATTTCTCCTTGCGGAGAGTGACATGTTAAGCTTGTCAAGGTGAGGAGACTTTTAAGCCTCAATGATCCTCTGGGAAATATGCAAATTGTCTCTTCAGAGAGGAAGAGAACTAGAACTCTAGTGCCCCTTATAGGAAGTAGTAATCCTAAAAGTCAATATCGACCCTTTAGCCTTATCACATGACATGGAATAATAGCCATAACAAAATCTCAATTTTCGGACACTATGTTTTGGGGTACAAGCACTCATCAGTGCAAAGTGTGAGATATGGTTTGGCTGGGTGAGAGGCATCTGACTGGGATCCAAGCGGTAACGTTTCTCCTTGCGGAAAAAGCCATGTTAAGCATGTCAAGGTGAGGAGACTTTTAAGCTGCAATGCTCTTCTGGGAAATATGCAAATTGTCTCTTTTCAGAGAGGAAGAGAACTAGCACCCTAGTGCCACCTATAGAAAGTAGCAATCCTATTTCCCAGAGGAGCATTGCGGCTTAAAAGTCTCCTCATGTCCGCAAGGAGAAACGTCAACCCCTTGGATACCGGTCAGACACCTCTCACCCAGTCAAACCATTCACACTTTGCACTGAAGAGGGGCAGTACCCCAGAACACAGTTCCTGCAAATTGAGATTTTGGTTTTGGCTATTATCCTAAGTCATGTGACAAGGCTTGTTAAAGGGTCGATATTGACTTTTAGGATTGCTACTTCCTATAGGTGGAGTTCTAGTTTGCTTCCTCTCTGAAGAGACAATTTGCATATGTTTAATACTAGAAGTCTGGCCGCCACTATAAATTCACATCTAGAAATACATAAAATAGCACTACATAGATCACCTTTTGGAGGTCTCCACAATGCCACTTCTGCCGGAGCCATCACCCAGGTCACATTATAGATACGAGAATCTATTGAAATTCTCTTTGGGCAGATTCGCTATAACTGACCAAATACAATTTAGTGCAAATAAAATTGGTCCAAAATGAATGTGCTCCAGGGCTCTCTTCTGCTGCTGAGGCCAGTGATTCGGCCCACATGGTCATGGTGGAGGGTGTAGATGTCATTGACGTCAATATGGTGTCACCCTTCATGTGACCATGTGTAGCCAACTTCTCTGATCAGCTTCATAATGGAGCCCCCCCCATCAAAACAAAGATCAGAGTGGAGAGCAGAAAAGCTCAGGTGGAGGAGGCAGCATAAGAACAGATGAGGGTCTAGCACAGGCGAATGTAATAATATTATATTATTATATATTATATTATATGTAATTATATTATTTAAATCGCTTTCCTTACAGTTTGATTTGCTACAGATCATATAATTTCCCTATGATAACACTGAATGGCAGAGTGCAGGGGCAGAAGCATTGTCATAGGGAACCCTGAGAAATGTGGATTATGGCAACAGAAATCTCACCCAAAATTTCCACTGCTGATGAGTTTGGAAGTTTCATAGTCGCTCATATGCGGCTTTCTCGCCGGAACCAATGAATCCATCACGCTCTATAAAAGAATAAGAAATAATACTGATTTATTGAAGATGCAGGAAAAAAGTTACAGATGCAAAAACTTCTCCCCCCATATTATGTCCCAGATGATTTACACTGATATGATGTTGGGAGGATACAAACCGGACGCTGGGCAGACCCGGCGCTAGCACCCAGCACACCCAGGCAAGTACCGGGGCCCTGAGTACGCGAGGGGCCCACTTGCTGTCGGGCACCCTGGCGTGCTATGGGACCGGTGAGCAGAGGAGAGTGGTGCCAGCGTCAGCTAGTGGGCCTTGCTCCCCCCCCCCCAATGCTTGCCCTGGACCACGGCCGGCACAATACTTACCTCTCCACAGCTGGTGAGCAGTGAGGTGAGCATTTGATTTTTTTTTTTTATGTATGGAGGTATGGGGCATTATATGGGGGGAGAAGTGACATCCTGCATGGGGCATTATATGGGGGGGAGGTAGGGACATCCTGCGTGGGGTATTATATGGGGGGGAGAAGTGACATCCTGCATGGGGCATTATATGGGGGGGATTGACATCCTACATGAGGCATTATATGGGGGGGACATCCTGCATGGGGCAATATATAGGGGGGTGACATCCTGCATGGGGTATTGTATGAGGGGAGAAGTGACATCCTGCATGGGTCATTATATGGGGGGGGAGTGACATCCAGCATAGGGCTTTATATGGGGTGAGAGGTGACATTCTGCATGGGGCATTACATGGGGGGTGACATCCTGCATGGGGCATTATATGGGGGGAGTGACATCCTGCATGGGGTATTATATGGGGGGAGAAGTGACATCCTGCATGGGGCATTATATGGGGTGAGAGGTGACATCCTGCATGGGGCAATATATGGGGTGAGAGGTGACATCCTACATGGGGCAGTATGTGTTGGGGGGACATCCTGCATGGGGCACTATATGGGGGGGTGACATCCTGCATGGGACATTATATGGGGGGTGACATCCTGTATGGGCCATTATGTGGGGTGGGACATCCTGCATGGAGCATTATGTGGGGGGGACATCCTGCATGGGTAATTATATGGGGGGTGACATCCTGCATGGGGCATTATATGGGGGGGATATCCTGCATGGGGCATTATGTGTGGGGGACATCCTGCATGGGGCATTATGTGGGGTGGGACATCCTGCATGGGGCATTAAGTGGAGGGGACATCCTGCATGGGGAATTATATGGGGGGTGACATCCTGCATGGGCCATTATATAGGGGAGTGACATCCTGCATGGGGTATTATATGAGGGGGAGAAGTGACATCCTGCATGGGTCATTATATGGGGGGGGAAGTGACATCCAGCATAGGGCTTTATATGGGGTGAGAGGTGACATTCTGCATGGGGCATTATATGGGGGGTGACATCCTGCATGGGGCATTATATGGGGGAAGTGACATCCTGCATGGGGTATTATATGGGGGGAGAAGTGACATCCTGCATGGGGCATTATATGGGGTGAGAGGTGACATCCTGCATGGGGCAATATATGGGGTGAGAGGTGACATCCTACATGGGGCAGTATGTGTTGGGGGGACATCCTGCATGGGGCATTATATGGGGGGGTGACATCCTGCATGGGGCATTATATGGGGGGTGACATCCTGTATGGGCCATTATGTGGGGTGGGACATCCTGCATGGAGCATTATGTGGGGGGGACATCCTGCATGGGGAATTATATGGGGGGTGACATCCTGCATGGGGCATTATGTGGGGGGGGATATCCTGCATGGGGCATTATGTGTGGGGGACATCCTGCATGGGGCATTATGTGGGGTGGGACATCCTACATGGGGCATTGTGTGGAAGGGACATCCTGCATGGGGAATTATATGGGGGGTGACATCCTGCATGGGCCATTATGTGGGGGGGCACAGCCTGCATGGGGCATTATGTGGGGGGCACAGCCTGCATGGGGCATTATGTGGGAGGGACATTCTGCATGGGGAATTATATGGGGGGTGACATCCTGCATGGGCCATTATGTGGGAGGGGGACATCCTGCATGGGGCATTATGTGGGGGGGGCACAGCCTGCATGTGGCATTATGTGGGGGGTCAAAGCCTGCATGGGGCATTATGTGGGGTTCACAGCCTGCATGGAGCATTATGTGTGGGGTAAAAGCCTGCATGGGGCATTATGTGGGGGTCACAGCCTGCATGGAGCATTATGTGGGGGGTCAAAGCCTGCATGGAGCATCATGTGGGGGGCACAGCCTGCATGGGGCATTATGTGTGGGGTCACAGCCTGCTTGGGGCATTATATGGGGGCACAGCCTGCGTGGAGCATTTTATGGGGTCCATTATTCTATATGGAGCAATATATGGAGCTCATAATACGGTATAGAGAACTATGTGGTGCCATTATACTGTGTGGAGGACATTACTGTCCGGTCTGCACTGTGAGCTGTGAGGATTCGCCGCTTTCTGAGTTATTGTGGAATTTACAATAGATATCGCTCATGTAATGTAAGAAGTGAAATCTTCGGGCTTGTACTATATATATATATATATATATATATATATATATATATATTTATCTGCGGTATCTGTGCATCATGAATCGTGGTATGTGTTAAAGGGGCCACTGAGACTCTTTCGCCCAGGGCCCACGAAATCCTGGAGCCGCCCTGCAACGGTCATCATACATTACTATAACATTCTGGATAATGTGGGAGATCACACAGAGGAGGACTTACAGGTAATCTGTCACCAGGTGTTTGCTATGTATTCTGAAATCACCATGATGTAGGGGCAGAGACCCTTATTCCAGTGATGTGTTACTTACTAGGCTGTGTGTGGCTGTTTCAATAAAATCAGTAGATTATCACTAGAAGACTATCTGTCTAGCCAGGTAGTCCTATTGCTCTGTACCCCTGCCTCCACCACTGATTAGCAGCTTTCTGCCTATGCACAGTGTACACAGAAAGCTGCCAATCAATGGTGTGGGCGGGGTTATACAAGACTCAGCATTCAGAGATCTGCAGCAGAAAAAAATAGTGATTTTATCACAACTGCTCCACCGAGTAAAGTAATCAACACATGGAATCAGGGTCTCTGTCCCTGCATCATGCTTCTCTCAGACCAAATAGCATAAACCTGGTGACAGATTCCCTGTAATTCACATGTAATAAACACCATAGGGTCATCTACACTTAGAATAGAGACGTCCCATGGTTGTATGGGGGATAATACTGGACGAGTCATTCACACCCCATGATCTGATGACACACACGCATCCCCCTCTATGGAACTTACGGATTCTTGGATCTCCGGGATCTCACTAATTCCATTGTTAGGATTCGACAGCTCAGTTGTTTCTAAAATAATGATGAAGAAATGAAATATATTAGAGGATATTATTCCTACATAGATAATACAGCAATATAACGGAGAAATGACAAGATGTCTGTAAATGGGATTAATACTCGTTATATGGGGATTCTAAATATGAGAATATACGGGGAATCCATAGATAAATGTAATGTAAATGATGGAGGAACCCCTTCATAAATAACAAAAGACTGACCATCACTTCCGAAAAGAAAATGGGTGTAAACAGGTGCATACTAAGAGTAGCCATCCAAATACATAAATAACAAAGTTGCACTCTGTAACGCTATAGCATGTAAACATCAAATAAATGAAATTTGAATTGCATTACTGCTGTAGAAAATAGGATAAAAGGAAGATACTTAGCGCATAATTTGGCCAATTCATGCATGGCCAGCAGCCACGGCAAGGCGACCTTCTTTTTCTGGGTGCATGCCAAGTAGCACGGCAAGGTGACCTTTTTTTTGCTGGGTGCATGCCCAGCAGTCACGGCAAGACGACCTTCTTTTGCTGGGTGCATGCCCAGGAGTCACGACAAGGCGACCTTCTTTTGCTGGGTGCATGCCCAGCAGTCACGACAAGGCGACCTTCTTTTGCTGGGTGCATGCCTAGCAGCCACGGCAAGGCGACCTTCTTTTGCTCGATGCATGCCCAGCAGTCACGGCAAGGCGACCTTTTTTGCTGGGAACCTATCTCCACCCATCAGCCCGGGGTGGTTTTAATTACAACAGGATCCTAACTACCCATATAAATGTAGGCTTCAGCCTAGGAGAGGATTCACATTAGGAGAGGATTCCAACAAAAAGATCGCCTTGTCATTGGCTGCTGGGCATTCATGAATTGGCCAAATTATGTGCTCAGTATCTTAGTTTTTTCTCATTTTCTAGAGCAGTAATGCAATTTAAATTTAATTTATTTCATGTTACTTGCTATAGCACTGCAGAATGGACCCTCCATCACATGAATGAGGAAGCCCCCACCCACGCTGCACATATGAGTGATGGTAAGAGAGCTGAAACATAGGAGAGATTTGCAAATTAGCCTGGAAGTGCACTGGGGGCGTGTCACTGCACTTGGATTTCTTCTTTCACGCCCCCAGCGCACTTCCATTCTGATTTGTATATGGTGTCTACTTTACATTTCTCCTGACTGGCACATTGGATTTCTACAAACAATTATTATTAGGGGACAATGGCCTATACCGTCACACCACTACTTCTATATGTAACAATGTGCTGCCAGGTTCCCATTACACAGAGTAGAGAGTAAATCTAACATTATCCTCCGTCCTCTGTAATATCTGGACATTCCTTGTAGAAGGTCGGGTGATCGCTCACCTGTAATCAGATCGCTGTTCAGCTCCGGCTGACTCCTATTAGGGTCAGGGATTTTCGGGGTCACATTTTGCTCATATTTGGCGTCGCCTCCTGTTGTTTCCTGATAGATATAATAGATATAATTAATATGTGGAAGATTTCACTAAATCACCAAATACATAAATCATGAAGGACTAAACCAACATTTACAGATGCACCAATTGTAACGATACAAATCCCGCGCCATCTTCAGACCTTTTCTCAGAAAGTCTCCTCAGATACGGTGGATTAAGATACGTCTATTAATATTGATCCTTACCGGGCGTTCCAATGAGCGTTCTAGTATAGACAGGACTTTTTCGGCCAGTTCTTTAAAGACAGCCAAATCTTCAGTCTGAGATCTTTCTTCAGCCTATAAAGAAGGAAAAATGGAAAGGAGAATTTTGAGATGAGAGCGGTCAGAATGGAGGCGGAAATTGTATGTGACATCGGTTCTCTGTCTGCAGATACAATGACTACATACTGTATTTGGGGACTCGTTGTGTTTTACCGTATTTTTTGGACTATAAGATGCCTTTTTTTCCAAAATTTTTGACCTCCCTTCTAACACTCTCGCACCCCTCCAATCTATCCTAAACTCTGCTGTCTGACTAATCCACCTGTCCCCCCGCTATTCCCTGGCTTTTCCCCTCGCTCCGCCAATCCCTTCACTGGCTCCACATTACCCAGAGACTCCAGTTCAAGACCCTAACCTTGGCATGCAAAGCCACCCACAACCTGTCTCCTCCATATATCTGTGACCTAGTCTCCCGGTACTTACCTGCACGCAACCTCCGATCCTCACAAGATCTTCTTCTCTACTCCCCTCTTATCTCCTCTTCCCACAATCGCATACAAGATTTCTCCCGTGCATCCCCCCTACTCTGGAACTCTCCACCCCAGCATATCAGACAGATTATTAATAATAATAATTGTCTGAATGTAGCTTACCAGGGGGGTGGCTGTGGTGGAGTGAGGTCACAGGAGGTAGGGTCACTGCTGTAGGAAGCCGGCAGTAGAAGTGGGGCGCTGCTGCGGGCCCCGAGCTGGGAGGAGCGGGGTATCCAGGAGGTGCGAGGCTGCGGGCCCTGGGCTTCAAGGAAATGTTAGCGGTGATTTAGGAGGGGAGTCCCCGCTCTGCCCATTGATTTTCTGGCGGTGGGCTTCAGGCAAATGGCCGCTGGAGGCAGTGCATGTGAAGATTTAGATCTCGGCTCAATGACGAGCTGAGATCTCAATTTGCGTATTGGCCATCTCCAGCAGCCTACTTCTTGAAGCCCACTGCAGAGAAATCAATAAGCAGAGCAGGGTCTCCCCTCCTGAATTACCGCTAACATTTACTTGAAGCCCAGGGCCCGCAGCCTCGCACCTTCTGGACACCCCGCTCCTCCCAGCTTGGGGCCCGCAGCCGCGCCCCACTGCTACTGCCGACTTCCTGCAGCAGCGACTCTGCCTCCTGTGACCTCGCTCCACTGCCACCACCCCCCTCAGTAAGCAACCGAAAATTTGGACTATAAGACAGACCCCCATTTTATTATAATAAATGTTTTTCCTATTTTCCTCCCAAAAATTTTTGGTGCGTCTTATGGTCTGCAAAATACAATATATTAGAAGAAAAAGCTTCTATCCCTCCATTATTATCTATTAATATTGAGATGTTCTGTGCAGAGTGTCCGCCACTTACCTGGTGTAGTAATGTCCTGATGTTCTGAAGTAAATCCGTCAGATAGTCTGACGTTAGACGACGTTGTCGGTGTTTGGTCAGGCAATCCTTTACTAGCTCCATCACCAGCCGGTGAGTGAAGCTGAGGACGCCATCGGGTGGTAGAAGCACACTGTTAGGACGATTGATCATAAGGATCAACAATAGTGCTTTTACCTGAGGAATGTCCAAAACAATTCCAGCCATAGTGAAAAACTGCAAGTGCTATCAGTCACTATAGAGCCAAGAAAGGCACGGGTGAGCCTATGTGCATTGTATATATAGCGACTGTGAGCAGTGATGTCACCATCACCTGTGATGTCATCACGGAATCTTGTGATAGAATCTTCACGGAGCAGCTCTGCGCAAATAGAATGCGGCCTGGTAATATATAAAGTGAAAACACCATACAATTAACTACCCATGTTATCATGGCCGTTCTATTTTATACCCAATTAGAACACAACCAGGATAAAGGTGTGTTCACAAGTTGGATTTTGGCAGCATTTTTTTCTACCCCAAAAATCAAAGGTGGCAGGAAAAACGCTGCTTAAAATTCAGGTGTTTTTACTTGTGTTTTTTTTTCCATTCATTTGAATGGGTGAAAAATGCTGCAAAACCTCTGAAAGACTTGACAAGCTGCAGATTAAAAAAAATGCAAAAAAACAGCATGTGAATGAGATTTCAGAAATGTCATTCACTAAGATGGTACTGTAAAACACAGCATTTTTGCTGCAGAAGAAAAAACAGTGAATACACCCTAAAGATATCCTCAGTCATATTATGGGAAATATTGTATATTTCGCATTTATTATCTCACGTGTTTTTCTTCACCATAGAACTTTTTAGGCTGTGTGCCCACTATGCGTTTTTTAGGTGTTTCTGCAGCGTAACTTCAACCGCGGAAACACTTAAAAAACGCTTGGTGATAGGTCTGCAATGGTCCCCAATGATAATCCGCATGTGCTGTGCACATGCCGCGGAGATTTCCGCTGCGGATTATCATTGCGGAAAAATCCGCAGCACGTCCTTTAATTTTGCAGAGTCGCTGCGATTTAGCCGCCATTGAGTTGCATTGGAACGCATAACATCCGCATGACTACAAATACACATGTGGATATTATGCGACTCAATGCGTGGATGGTACCCGGGTCTGGAGATGAAGAGACTCTCCTCCAAACCCGGGTACCATAGTACCTGTAGTTAAAATAGAATTAAAATAAAAAATAAACATATACTTACCTTCTGATGGCCCCTGTCTGCTCCCGGCGGTGCTGCTGGCTCTTCGGCTGCTCGCGGTGGTAAAAGGACTTTCCATGACGCCATTTAGTCATGTGACAGGTCACGCGACCGCTGACATCGGCGGTCGCGTGACCTGTCACATGACTAAATGACGTCATGGAAGGTCCTTTCACAGCACCGTGATCCGCCGAAGACACCGGACGCACCGGAGAAGGAGATCGAGGACCATCGGAAGATGAGTATAATGTTTTTTTTTTATTTTTCACCATTATTATTCTTTTTTTTTATTATTGATGCTGCATTTGCAGCATTGTAACTTGGTCACACTATATAAATCCATGCCGGTTGCATGGAATTATATAGTGTGACCAAGTTATCAAGCACTTTTCCAAGTGATGCTAAAATCACTTGGCAAAGCGCTTGACAACACAGGGAGATGCAGAAACGCTTAGGAAAAATCCGCAGCATTTCTGTATCGTGGTCATATATCCTAACTCATTGGCGAACTGTTATACAAGGCTATATTCACACTAGACGTTTTTTTAGCGGGCTTTTTTATGCAAATTTTCAGCTGCGTTTTACAGTACCAACAAAGTCTATGAGATTTCCGAAATCTCATGCACACAGCTTGCTTATTTGTCCTCAGTATTTTGTGCTTTCCATGGCTTTTTGCAATAGAGTATGTCACTTGTTTCAGCGTTTTTCACCCATTAAAAAAAAGGGTGGTGGAATAAAATGCTGAAAAAAAGCCTAGTGTGAACATTTTGCTGCGTTTTTAGTGAAAAAAGCAAGTATGTGACACACATTTATTCTTGTGATTTTCCCAAGTTTAAACCATCTTGTCTTGGTCACCTGAGATAGCAGCTTGGATTATTACAGTTTAATTAAATTAGTGATGCCTACAAAGTAAACATTGGTTGAGCTAGGTGTGAGATTGAACAACACGTGTGGCCCAGGGAGGTGTGAAAATGAACAATGCCTGAGCAACTCAATGGCAAACCATAATGTGAAAGTAAATAGTGTCCTACAAATTCAATGCACTGCCAGGGTCTTAGATAAACCATTCCAGACCAATTCACCCCCCCCCCTGTTACATTTGTAATGTGTACTTTTTCATGAACATATGTCTTGCAATGGTGACCTGTTTTCATGTGTCTATGGTGGAAGCAAAGCTGAACTTTGGGATCCTGAAAAACGCACCAAAAATGCACCAAGAACCACTGCAAAAAAACACACCAAAACCTGCGTTTTTGACGCTACTTCTTTCCTGCCAAGAGATTATGTTTTGCTGCAGAAAAAAAACACCTAGTGTGAATATAGCCTAAGACTTACTCTGCCAGCATTAATAGTCAATATTCTGTATACAAATAGGACTCCAATCCAGGTATTCAGTTTATCATAAACATGCCTGAGTTAATCTGCCAAATACACATAGTATGCTTTCTCATAGGTCAAATATAAATCCTGTTAAAGGTCCAAGTTGCAGCAGTTAAGTAGAACAAAACAGACCTCTTCATTCTTTGTAGGTGGAAAAACTTTCGAAATTGTCAGTGTATCAAGTACTTATACTCCTGACTGTATATAGTATAATTGCCGCACTGCTACATACAGGTGCTTCTCAGAAAATTAGAATATCATCAAAAAGTGAATTTATTTCAGTTCTTAAATCCAAAAAGTGAAACTCATATATTATACAGAGTCATTACAAACAGAGTGATCTGTTTTAAGTGTTTATTTCTGCTAATGTTGATGATTATGGCTTACAGCCAATGAAAGCACAAAAGTCATTATCTCAGTAAATTAGAGTTAACAAGAAACACCTGCAAAGTCTTCCTAAGCATTTAAAAAGGTCCCTTAGTCAGTTTCAGTAGGCTCCACAATCATGGGCAAGACTGCTGACTTGACAGATGTCCAGAAGGCAGTCATTGACACACTCCTCAAGGAGGGTAAGCCACAAAAGGTCATTGCTAAAGAAGCAGCTGTTCACAGAGTGCTGTATCCGAGCATATTAATGGACGTGGAAGGAAAAAGTGTGGTAGAAAAAGGTGCACAAGCAACCGGGATAACCGCAGCCTTGAAAGGATTGCTAAGAAAAGGCCATTCAAAAATTTGGGGGAGATTCACAAGGAGTGGACTGCTGCTGGAGTCATTGCTTCAAGAGCCACCACACACAGACGTATCCAGGCAATGGGCTACAAGTGTCGCATTGCTTGTGTCAAGCCCCTCATGACCAATAGACAACGCCAGAAGCGTCTTACCTGGGCCAAAGAGAAAAAGACCTGGACTGATGCTCAGTGGTCCAAGGTGTTGTTTTCAGATGAAAAGTAAATTTTGCATTTCATTTGGAAATCAAGGTCCCAGAGTCTGGAGGAAGAGTGGAGAGGCCACAATCCAAGCTGCTGGAGGTCTAGTGTGAAGTCTCCACAATCAGTGATGGTTTGGGGAGCCATGTCATCTGCTGGTGGAGGTCCACTGTGTTTTATCAAGACCAAAGTCAGCGCAGCCGTCTACCAGGACATTTTACAGCACTTCATGCTTCACTCTGCCCACAAGCTTTATGGAGATGGAAATGTCATTCTCCAGCAGGACTTGGCCCCTGTCCACACTGCCAAAAGTACCAATACCTGGTTTATACACAACAGTATCACTGTGCTTGATTGGCAGCAAACTCGCCTGACCTTAACCCCATAGAGAATCTATTATAGAGAATCTATGGGGGATTGTCAAGAGGAAGATGAGACCCCAGACCCCACAATACAGATGAGCTGAAGGCTGCTATCAAAGCCACCTGGGCTTCCATAACACCTCAGCAGTGCCACAGGCTGATCCCTCCATGCCACATTGCCGCATTGATGCAGTAATTGATGCACAAGGAGCCCGAACAAGTATTGAGGGCATTTACTAAACATACATTTCAGTAGGCCAACTTTTCGGATTTTAAAAACATTTTTCAAGCTGTTGTTATGAAGTATTCTAATTTACTGAGATAATGACGTTTGTGTTTTCATTGGCTGTAAGCCATAATCATCAACATTAACAGAAATAAACACTTAAAATAGATCCCTCTGTGTGTAATGACTCTATATAATAGATCCTTCTGTGTGTAATGACTCTATATAATAGATCCCTCTGTGTGTAATGACTCTATATAATAGATCCCTCTGTGTGTAATGACTCTATATAATAGATCCCTCTGTGTGTAATGACTCTATATAATAGATCCCTCTGTGTGTAATGACTCTATATAATAGATCCCTCTGTGTGTAATGACTCTATATAATAGATCCCTCTGTGTGTAATAACTCTATATAATAGATCCCTCTGTGTAATGACTCTATATAATAGATCACTCTGTGTGTAATGACTCTATATAATATAGGAGTTTCACTTTTTGCATTGAAGAACTGAAATAAACTAACTTTTGATGATATTCTAATTTTGTGAGAAGCACCTGTATATAGTATGAAGCCCCACTGCCCCATATGTGTATGTATAATTTGATGCACATGACTCGCCCCCTGGGCCGTGGGGTACACGGAACCGGGCCTTCTAGTGTACGGTGCTGATGGGGGTAGTAGTGGCAACCCGATCCCGTGGCTCAGGGTGGTCAGACCAAATGGTGGCAGTCTATTTATCAGTGTTTTGAATGTCCGACTACGCCACCCGTGGATTGCGGTCAAGGATAACCGCCGCTGCGAGGCAGACTGCTGAGGCTGGTGTTGGTGTGCAGCACAGGTGTAGGATAACTCCCCACGGGAAGAGTGTAGCCTCAGGGCAGTGTAGGTGGATGTTGGGGGTGATAGTGCAAGCCGCAATAGTAAGAGTTCAGAGTCCGCTTCAAACAGTTCAGGGTCTTTATTGTAGATATTATTAATGACCCAACAGTACCGGTTAGGAATGGGCCTGGGTGTCTGAGAGCATTCAGGTGAGCCCCACTGGTCAGGGTGAGTGTGTAGGCCTACCGTTCTCTCTATGCTCTTTCTGACTATCCCCCTTTTCGTGGTGTAATAGCCCACGTCCCTGAGCTGGCCGTGTACTTCTCGCCTGTATGGCATGCGACTAGGGCCTTGGGTACCTGTTGCTTGCTCCTCGCTGTACTGGTCCCTCTGTGTGGCGGAGCCTCCAGGCTTCTTAGGCCAAGGGACCTGAAATCCCTCGCAGGTTGGTTCTCTGCTGCTGGGCTTGTAACCCTGACAGCCCCGGACCCCAATGCCCGGTAGATTGGTTCTCTTCCAGGACCGGCTCTCGTCGCCTCTGTCCCTGGCTTGCAGTTTCTCCTCTGCCTCACGGACTCCTCAGCTACAGCTGAACTGTCCCTCCTTCTCTGGGACTAGTCTCACTCCTGAGCTAGGTCTTCCAGTTCTCTCTAACCCTGCCCCCAGTTCCAGCTTTTATAGGGGCAGCCAGCTCCCCCTGCTGGCCTGGGACAGGAGGTGCTGTATGCTAATAGTCCCTAACCAGGGGACCTCCCTCCTCCTCTCAGACACAGATTATTGTTTGTGGCATCCAGGCCTGGGGTGACACATTCTCCCCTAGTAAAATTTAGTACTTCGGACTAAACAGGAAACACAAATACAGGGTATAAATGACAACATAACATATATACAAGTATATTTTGTCCTTGAGGTCACGGCACTTCCGTGACCGGGTGTCCATGTCACTCAACAAGGTGAAGTTTTCCACGGTGTGGGGACCTGTTTCCATAAACCCCAAGTTCCTGGCCTTGGGCGTGGTGACAAGGCTGAGCTCTCTACTTTGGGCCACAAGGAGGCCACACCGGACAGATTTTTCTTCCGTGGCCATCTTCGAAAGAGGGCACCAAGTGCAACTATCTACAAGACAGTTCCGGTTATTCAGCGTCCATAACCTGTTAGTCCATGAACTAGAAAGACTGGAAAAACATAATTAGCAACCAGGCAACAAACATAAAACATTTACAATATACAGCATTTAGATCTTCCAGCGAGCTGGTATTTGCCCCCTAGTGCTCCGGGTTGACCTGCGTAACCCACTGTCTGGTGGTGGTCTAACCTGACTTTCCCCACTAGCATTCAGGGTACAGCTACTAGCTGGGTTTACAGGCAGTGCAGGCAGCTATCTGCGGGTCCTTTGGCTTACCGCAGGTATGGCAGGCTCACTGTCAGCAGAGGGTTGACTCTCCTGGGCTGCTGGCATGGGTTCTTCTGCCTCTAGGGCTGCTTGGTCTTCTGATTCCTCCTGCTCTCCTGTAGGTTCCTGCTGGGTTGGTTGAAGGAAGTGTAGGACGGGTACCACTATTGCATCATTTATCCGAGTCCAGGACCTGGGGAACTCTCCAAGAACTGTGCTGATCATTTCTTTCTTGTCTTCTGCGGGTTCAAGGTCATCTTGATCTTCTCCTGCACTCTGTAGTTGCTTGGGGCACCTTTTTAGGTGGTCTCTGGAGACGGTGCTAGTGGTTTCTCCTCCATCCTTGGTAATTACACATACCTTCGGGTTGTTGTGGTTGGACTGCAGTACTGTGTACGGGTCGCTCTCCCACTGGTCATCTAGCTTGTGAAGCCTTCTCTTCCGCTTCAGGACCTGCTCACCAGGTTCCAGGGGACCAGCAGGGGCGTGTTGGTTGAAGAGCCTCTCTTGCTTTTCTCTCGCTTGAGCCAGACTCCTCTCCACACTCTCCTGTACCTTCTTGTACTGTAGCCGCCGTTCCGTATCCCAGTCCGCGTCTGGGGAGGTGTCCTCGGGGGTCAGGACTCCCATCTCCAGGTCTATCGGCAGCTTACCTGGTCTTGCCCTCATCAGATAAGCCGGGGTGCAATTTGTAGCATTCACCGGGATATGGTTGTATAAGTCTATCAGGTCTGGCAGCTTCTCCGGCCACAGGCTGCATTCTTCCAGGGGCAACGTTTTGAGGAGATCAATGACGATATTATTCATTTTCTCACATAGCCCGTTGGTTTGGGGGTGGTAAGACGTTGTCCGAATCTTCTTACAGCCGTAGAGGTTGTAGAACTCCTGGAAGATTTCAGCCTCAAACGCTGGACCTTGATCTGTCAAGACCTGTTCTGGATACCCGTGTGGACGGCAGAAGTGTTGTTGGAAGGCTCTGGCCGCTGTTTGGGCTGTCAAGTCTTTAACAGGAACCACCACCAGGAGCCGGGAATAGTGGTCCACTATTGTCAGGGCATAGACGTAGCCCGACCGGCTTGGAGCCAGTTTCACATGGTCCAGAGCTACCAGCTCAAGAGGCTGCCTGGTGACGATGGGCATCAAGGGCCTCTTCTGGCTGGTACCGTCCTTCCTTCTGAGGTTAGATGGGCCGCAGTCCCTGCACCACTTCTCTATGGCCCCTCTCATTCCGACCCAGTAGAACCGCTCTCTCAGTAGGAACTCCAGTTTCTTCTACCCGAAGTGTCCCGCTCTGTCATGGTAGGCCTCCAGGACCATTGCTGAATCTCGTCTCGGGACCACTACCTGCCAGGTCAGCTCGTGCGTCCGGTGGTTGACAAGCCTTCTGCACAGCTTACCTTCATAGAGGAATACCCTGCTTTTCTCCTTCCATAACTGCTTGGCTTCCTCTTGAGCGTCCGAGCCAGGGCTAGCGTCTGCCTGGGTCAACAGGTCTTTCACAAGGCGAATTGCAGGGTCACTATCTTGCGTTTCAGCCCAGCCGTGGTGAGGTAAGGGAATGAACATGACAGTGGTCAAGTCTTTGTCTCTTACACGGTGGGAGTACTGAGTGGCCCCGTACCGGTGGAATGCAGGGAGCTCTATTTCCTCCAACTCGTCTGGATCTTCTCCCTCATCGGGCAAGTGGGGCATTCTCGATAGGGCATCTGCATTGGCATTGGCTCGGCCTGCCCGGTACTTGATGGTGAAGTCATAGCTTGCTAGCCGGGCCATCCACCGCTGCTCTAGGGCACCAAGTCTCGCATTGTCCAGATGTGTCTACGGATTGTTGTCCGTGTACACAGTGAACTTCACAGAGGCCAGGTAATGCTTGAAACGTTCTGTTATGGCCCACACCACTGCCAAGGACTCCAGCTTAAAGGAGCTGTAATTCTCCGGGTTTCTCTCGGTGGGCCTCAGCTTCCGGCTGGCGTACGCGATCACCCTTTCTCTGCCCTGTTGGTTCTGTGACAGTACAGCTCCCAGCCCCACATTACTGGCGTCTGTGTGGAGGATAAAAGGCTGGCCATAATCAGGGTAGGCCAGGATCTCATCCCCCGTGAGGGCCATCTTCAGCTGGTGGAAGGACTCCTCTTCCGGCTTGTCTCACTTGAAGGGTGACTTTTGGCTTCTGGTCTTAGATTGTCCTATAAGGAGGTCCTGCATAGGGGCTGCCATCTTGGTGAACCTGGGGATGAACCTTCGGTAGTAGCCTACCAACCCGAGGAACTGCCTCACTTCTTTTATGTTAGAGGGGCTTGGCCAGTTCTTTATTGCCGTGATTTTGTCAGGGTCGGGGGCTACTCCTTCTGCACTCACCACGTGTCCCAGGTACTGTACCTTTGGCTTTAACAGATGGCACTTGGAGGGTTTCACTTTCATGCCAAAGCCTGCCAGGGCCTCGAACACCTCGGCCAGGTGCTTTAGATGGTCCTCGTAAGTCTTCGAATAGACAATCACGTCGTCCAGGTAAAGTAGGACTGTCTCAAAGTTTTGGTGCCCTAGACAGCATTCCATCAGCCTCTGGAAGGTCCCGGGTGCGTTGCAGAGCCCGAACGGCATATAGTTGAATTCACTTAATCCCATCGGGGTGGTGAAGGCGGTCTTCTCCTTATCAGCCTCTGCCACAGGAACCTGCTAGTACCCACTAGTAAGGTCCAAAGTAGAGAAGAAATTAGCTGATTTTAGTGCGACCAAAGACTCCTCTATTCTAGGCAATGGGTATGCGTCTTTATGGGTGATACGATTGACTTCTCTATAGTCCACGCACATTCTCATAGTACAGTCCTTCTTTCTTACCAGAACCAAGGGGGCTGCCCAGGGGCTACAACTGTCTCTAATGACCCTGGCTTCCTTCATTTCTCTCAGCATGCCCTTTGCGTTCTGATAGTGTGCGGGGTGGTACAGGTCTGTATCTTTCTTTTATTGGTAGGTGGCTCCCCGTGGGGATGTGGTGTTCTACCCCTTTCACTCTGCCGAAGTCTAGCGGGTGCTTACTAAAGATTATCTCGTACTCTTGAACCACCCGGTAGACTCCTTGTTTTTGGTGCAAGGGAGTGGAGTCAGCACCCACGTGGAGTTTCTGGCACCAGTCCTCCTTGGGTTTCTGGGAACCATTACCCTCCGCCTGGGGAGATGGAGGCAAGGGTTCCATGGCCCTGACAGTATTGTGTTCAACAGTATACAATTTGGCTAGTGTAGCGTACCGGGGCAAGTGTACTTCCCTTTCCCCAATGTTTAAGATCCGGACGGGCACCCTTCCATGGCGGACATCGACCACCCCCCGGGCTGTCAAAATGGTGGGCCTGCTGTCTGAGTACACGGGTTCTACCATGGCTTGGTAGTCTCTCCCTCTTAACCCAATTGCAGTCCGACACCAGATCATTTCACTTTAGGGGGGCATGGCAATGGGGAACGGGTCGCTCATCCTCACTCTAACGATCTCACCACCAGACAGTTCTACCTGTTGCCATCTCATCAGGGCTCTTATCTCCTTCTGGAGGACCCTCTGTTGGCTGGAGCTCACATTCATCGCCACCTGCTGCAAAATTACAATTGCTTCTGAAAGACAATTTTCAATCACATTAGTACCCAAGGTTATTTTAGGGTGACTTTCTCGACGGTCAATGTCCACAATGATCACTCCCTGTGCCGGCAGTTCAACTTTAGCAATCTTAATGGTCATCTCTCTGAACCCCACCTGCGGCACGGGTTGACCATTGCTGGCGATGATGCTCAAGTCATCGTCTGGATAACGAGTTATATCAGTGTCACTCCAGTACTGCTTGAAAAGTACATAGGGGATGTCACTTGGGACCCGGTGTCCAGCAGTGCACTCATGGGGATACCGTCCAGCACTACGGGTAAAACCGGGCGTCCCCCTACGTACTTATCACGCCAATTAGATGGGCCTGATGAACTTATGCCTAGGGGTTGGCCCTTTGCCCCAGGTCGGACCCATTTAAAGTACAGTACCTGGCTACGTGTCCCGGCTGGCTGCAACGGCGGCAAATCGTCTGTCCATCCTCAGTGTAATGATCGGCGGGCCTCCTTCTGAATGACGGGATCCTCCTCCGTCGACGCCACGGGACATCCTCCGGACTGGAAGCCAGCTTGATTGGTCCTGACGGGTCCATCTGTAACGACTGTACGGTCCTGGTCAATGCAGCAACACTCTTTGTTAGTTCTTGGACCTGATGGTGCAGGTTTGCAGGCGGGGATGGATTTAGGGCCTGCGCATCAGCCCCCACAAGGTATGCGGGATAGGGCGCCGCCCCCTGGTGGTAAGGGACGGCAGGGCGCCGGGAAGCTACAGCGCCACCCGGTGCAGGTTCTCGGAGCTCCCGGATGGCCCTATCTTTGAACTGTGCAAAAGTCAAATCGGGGTTCTGTAGGGCCATGAGGCGCAGCTGGGTTCTGTGGGCGCTGGACAGCAGACCTTCTATGAACTGGTCAGTCAATAGTTTATCTGTATCCTGCACGCTGCCAGGGTCAGCTTGCTTAATTGCCCCCAAGGCTTCCTGTAAATTTAGGGCATAATCTCGGATGCTATCTTGAGCTCGCTGCTTACATCCATAGAACCGCATTTTGATTTCTGCTGAGGTACGGGTATCAAAGGTGTCCCGTAGACGGGTCAGAACCCCCCTTACAGTCCTTTTCTCCTCAGCTGTCCAAGACTTTACCTCCCGCTGGGCCGCACCAGTTAACTGCCCTATCAGTATGCTTACTTTCTGTTCTTCTGTCAGGGGATAAACTTTGAACAGTCTATACAGCCTTTCTTTAAAGTCGCCCAAGGTATGCGACTCGCCGGCATACTGGGGCAGCCAGGCCGCTCCGGGGATATAGGCAGGGGTGGATTAAGAGTAGCAAGGGCCCCGGGCAGTTTAGAAGGCGCGGGCCCCCTCCACACACCTGATTTATCACGTGACATGTCACATGATCCCCTGTGATAGATCATGTGATAGTTCACGGGAAATTAATTTGGCATAATATTAATTGTGCTGCCTCATCTGAGAGCAGCACAATATTGGGGCAGATACCCTGATTCCAGCGATGTGTCACTTTTTCAGCTGCTTGTTGTCATTTTGAGAAAATCACCGTTTTATCTGCTGCAGATCTAGCAGCTCTCTGAATGCTGCGCTCTGTATAGCCCCACCCACACCACTGATTGGCAGCTTTCTGCCCATGCTCAGTGTACACAGAAATCTACTGATCAGTGATGGGGGTGGGGTCCTACAGAACTTACTAGTCATCTAGTGATAATTACCTTCTGACAAATCAATGATTTTATCAAAACAACACTAAGCAGCCCAGTAAGTGACACATTACTGGAATCAGTGCCTCTAACCCTACATTATGCTGCTCTCAGATTAGGTGGCAAAAACCTGATGACAGATTCCCTTTAAAGGAGCTGTAAAGACAAAAAAGTTTGTATTAAAAAAAATACAAGCCATTTGTTAAATTAACTTTTTTTCATTGTTAATTCACATTAGACTGTATCTTCAACACTTTTGTCAGCAGGTCTTATTACAGACTCTGAATAGGGCAGCTCTCTCCCTCTCCCTCAGCAGAAAGTCACAGCATGGTTAAAAAACGGGATCTTTTATGATTTTCTCATAATAAATAAAAAAGGACATGCAAGTCCTCCAAACTATTTTCCGTTTCTCTATAGGCGAGGTCCTAAATCTTTCTTGTTCTTTAGTTGATCACATGTCAAAAATGCAAAGCATTTACTATGAACTCGCCTAAAAAAATATACACTTGGATAGTAATATCATCATCTACATGTAAATATTCCTTGACTCTAAGGGCTCGCTCACACTGTCGTATAACACGGCCGAATGCTATGTGATGTTTTATCGGATAGGACTCGGCCCTATGTTATACTATGGGACAGTGCGATTATTGGCATGAGAAAATAATCTCATTCGATATTTGGACCATGTGCACCCATACAAGTCTATGGGTGCACGTAAAACATTGGACTGCACTCGGATGTCATCCAAGTGCAGTCCGATGAACACTCACAGAGACTATGGAGAAGATGGAGAAATTAAGTTCTCCATCTTCTCCATATCTGTGCTGCGAGAGAATTGGATCACACTCAGTTGAATCTCTGACAGAGTTTGAGCCCAGTGTCATTAGCATAATTGGCCCTATTCTCTTGCATGAGAGAATATATGGCTTAGTGAGTGGACCCTAAAACTGAATAGTAGTGACTGACAGGCACCTCACAAGCGGGATCCATGTAGCTCTCAGATGTCATGTAGGTAGGGCTTCATTCCATGGGGTAGGGCTTAATTTCAAGGTATATAAAAAAATGGACTTCAAATAAAAATTAAATGAACACAAAAAGCACTAATTGAATTATTTTTTTCGTATTTATGTTTGCAGCCCCTTTAAAAACCCTTTGAGGACCAAGGCACATATATGTCCCATAGTTTTAAACTGGAAAAAAATTTGATTGAATAAAATTTAAGGTCCTCAAAGGTTTAAGTAGGTCATAAATTCATATGAATACTTGCTCATACAATTGCACATGCCAAAAGATGAAGAAGAACAGAATCAAAAATATGACATTAAGTGGAGCACTTACAGGTATTCAAGGTGAAAGAGACCAGCAAAGGCATCGTCTCGAATGACAGTAAATGAGTTAGAATTCAGCAAGCTGAAAATGAAGACAGCAGGTTAGAAGCGAACCAGACTTTATGGTGCTCAGAATTAGTCAAGCAGAATTTATTGACTGCTCTTGCAAAGCACTGAGACTCCCGCTGTGTATAGATGGCGCCGTGCGGCCTCCCGCTGTGTATAGATGGCGCCGTGCGGCCTCCCGCTGTGTATAGATGGTGCCGTGCGGCCTCCCGCTGTGTATAGATTGCACTGTATAGATGGCTACGTGCGGCCTCCTGTTGAGTATACGTGTATAGATAGCTACGTGCGGCCTCCTGCTGAGTATAGATGCCGCACGGCGCTACCCCCAGAGACAGCAGGAGGCCGCACAGCGCCATCTATACTCAGCGGGAGACCGCACGTAGCCATCTATGCACAGCAGGAGGCCGCACGGCGACATCTATACTCAGCGGGGGGCCGCACGTAGCCATCTATACACAGCGGGGGCCGCACGTAGCCATCTATACACAGCGGGGGGCCGCACGGCGCCGTCTATAAACAGCGGGGGGCCGCACGTAGCCATCTATACACAGCGGGGAGCCGCACGTAGCCGTCTATACACAGCAGGAGGCCGCACGGAGCCCCCCCAGAGACATCAAGAGGCCGCATGGCGCCAACTATACTCAGCAGGAGGCCGCATGCAGTCATACACACACACAAACATATACAGACACGCATAAACACATTTGAAACACAAAAATACATACAAAGAGACATCACACAATGACATCTGCCCACACACACACACACACACACACAAACAGACAGACATCACATACACACCTGCCCACACACACACACACCTGCCCACACACACACCTGCCCACACACACATTTGTGTGTGTGTATGTATAGTGTGTGTGTGTATAATGTGTGTGTATGTATAGTGTGTGTGTATGTATAGTGTGTGTGTGTGTGTATAATGTGTGAGTATGTATAGTGTGTGTGTATGTATAGTGTGTGTGTGTGTGTATAATTTGTGTGTGTATTTTTTTTTTAAGTTAAAAACAAGTAAAATGCTTGTGGCATCAATATCAAGACTCTAGATATAAGGGCCTATTCACACTGAATTTTGCAATGCATTTATCTCCTCTTTCCAGTCGTCTATCTAAATCCCTGAAAAATGGCATTCAGATGTGCCTTGACATAGCTATTGATTTGAACAAAGGCAAACCGAGGCTAAAGTCTGAATCTTTAGGCTCCATTTTCTCTGCTTTCAGATGTCTCATTTCAGACAGCACAATCCTGAATTTCAGGGATTCAGTTGTAAGCCTTGTGTAAAGACCTGAATGAAGCGCTGAATGTAGTGTGAATAGGTCCTTACATCCTACACCACCTCAGGGGATTGTTGTTATGGAGTATTGCCCCTGGGTGGCCGCAGTTATGACCACCACCAGGGCTCGCGGTCACCCACCCTAACTTTGGTATTCTGGGGAGCTGGTATAATGAATATCTGAGAAGAGCCATAGAGAAGCAAGAACATTGGACAACCAAGAGGTGGTGGCCTCAGGTCAGGTGTAGTGTTCAACAGGGCAAGACTTTCTAACCTGCCCACACACACACACACACACACACACACACATGTACACATACACACACCTGCCCACACAGACACACACACACACATACACACACACACACCTGCCCACACAGACACACACAAACACACACCTGCCCACACAGACACACACACACACCTGCCCCCCCCCACACACACACACCTGCCCACACACATACACACCTGCCCACACACACACACACCTGCCCACACACACACACACCTGCCCACACACAAACACACCTGCCCACACACACACACCTGCCCACACACACACACACACCTGCCCACACACACACACATACACACCTGCCCACACACACACAAACACCTGCCCACCCACACATACACCTGCCCACACACACACACCTGCCCACACACACACACACACACCTGCCCACACAGACACCTGCCCACAAACACACACACACACCCATATACACACACCTGACCACACACACACCTGCCCACACACACACACCTGCCCACACACACACACACCTGCCCACACAGACACCTGCCCACACATACACACACACATATACACACACACACATATACACACACACACCTGCCCCCCCACACACACACACATATACACACACACACACATATACACACACACACACCTGCCCACACATACACCTGCCCCCACAGACACCTGCCCACAAACACACACACACCTGCCCACACACACACACATATACACACACACATATACACACACACACACACACCTGCCCACACAGACACCTGCCCCCACAGACACCTGCCCACAAACACACACACACCTGCCCACACACACATCTGCCCACACACACACACACACTCACCAACCCCCGGCTCAATTCCTCCTGCCTGCTCTCTCTCTTTTCCGGTGCAGCACTGCAGGCCGGGGCGCACTGCGTGACGTCACAGCTAGGAGACACAGCCGCGCACAGTGCTATGTCTCCTAGCAGTGACGCGGCCGGGCCAGCACAGGGAAGTTAACTGCTGCAGTGCTGGCCCGGCCGATGAAGAAGTAGCGGCGGCCGCTGCTGGGGGAGCGATCCGGGCCTACCTTCTGGCGATCCTCTTCTGTAGGCCGCGGCTCCGCTCGCGATGCTCTGGGCGAGGACCTTGAGTTGCTCGGTGATGACGTCGGCATCCGATGGATCTCCTTCCAGGACCTTGCGCAGCGTCTCAGCGTAGGGCGGGGCTTCAGGTCTCGCGCGTTTTTGGACGTCCACGCCCCTCTTCTTCCCGCGCGGCGTCCCGAAGATGGCGCCCGATGGCGGGAAACGGCTCCGATTGGCGGGAAATGGCCCCGAATGGCGGGAAACTTCACTCAGATATGTATAGAGTCTTTTCCAGGCACGCAATACCCGTTTGTGGAGGGTTGGTCACAATTCTGCTGACTACGCCAAAGCTGACTCGCCCCCTGGGCCTTCTAGTGTACGGTGCTGATGGGGGTAGTAGTGGCAACCCGATCCCGTGGCTCAGAGTGGTCAGACCAAATGGTGCAGTCTATTTATCAGTGTTTTGAATGTCCGACTACGCCACCCGTGGATTGCGGTTGGAGATAACCGCCGCTGCAAGGCAGACCGCTGAGGCTGGTGTTGGTGTGCAGCACAGGGGTAGGATAACTCCCCACGGGAAGAGTGTAGCCTCAGGGCAGTGTAGGTGGATGTTGGGGGTGATAGTGCAGGCCGCAATAGTAAGAGTTCAGAGTCCGCTTCAAACAGTTCAGGGTCTTTATTGTAGATATTATTAATGACCCAACAGTACCGGTTAGGAATGGGCCTGGGTGTCTGAGAGCATTCGGGCGAGCCCCACTGGTCAGGGTGAGTGTGTAGGCCTACCGTTCTCTCTATGCTCTTTCTGACTATCCCCCTTTTCGTGGTGTAATAGCCCACGTCCCTGAGCTGGCCGTGTACTTCTCTCCTGTATGGCTTGCGACTCAGGCCTAGGGTACCTGTTGCTTGCTCCTCGATGTACTGGTCCCTCTGTGTGGTGGAGCCTCCAGGCTTCTTAGGCCAAGGGACCTGAAATCCCTCGCAGGTTGGTTCTCTGCTGCTGGGCTTGTAACCCTGACAGCCTCGGACACCAATGCCCGGTAGATTGGTTCTCTGCCAGGACCGGCTCTCGTCGCCTCTGTCCCTGGCTTGCAGTTTCTCCTCTGCCTCACGGACTCCTCAGCTACAGCTGAACTGTCCCTCCTTCTCTGGGACTAGTCTCACTCCTGAGCTGGCATCGTCCAGTTCTCTCTAACCCTGCCCCCAGTTCCAGCTTTTATAGGGGCAGACAGCTCCCCCTGCTGGCCTGGGACAGGAGGTACTGTATGCTAATTGTCCCTAACCAGGGGACCTCCCTCCTGCTTTCAGAAACAGATTATTGTTTGTGGCATCCAGGCCTGGGTTGACACACACACACTGCTCTATATTTAGTATGATACCCCCACTCCTCCATATATATAGCATGATGGTCCCACTGCTCCATATACAGGTGCATCTCACTAAATTAGAATAGCATCAAAAAGTTAATTTATTTCAGTTCTTCAATACAAAAAGCTGTCTTTCAGCTCATTTGCATTGTTGGGTCTGGTGTCTCTTATCTTCCTCTTGACAATACCCCATAGATTCTCTATAATAGATTCTCTATGGGGTTAAGGTCAGGCGAGTTTGCTGCCAATCAAGCACAGTGAGACTGTTCTGTGTAAACCAGGTATTGGTACTTTTGGCCGTGTGGACAGGGGCCAAGTCCTGCTGGAGAATGACATTTCCATCTCCAAAAAGCTTGTCGGCAGAGGGAAGCATGAAGTGCTGTAAAATGTCCTGGTAGACGGCTGTGCTGACTTTGGTCTTGATAAAACACAGTGGACCTACACCAGCAGATGACATGGCCCCCCAAACCATCACTGATTGTGGAGCCTTCACACTAGACCTCAAGCAGCTTGGATTGTGGACTCTCCACTCTTCCTCCAGACTCTGGGACCTTGATTTCCAAATGAAAATTGGAACTCTAGGACCTTGTGGAGTGTGTCAATGACTGCCTTCTGGACATCTGTCAAGTCAGCAGTCTTCCTCATGATTGTGGAGCATACTGAAACAGTATTGAAGAACTGGAATAAATTAACTTTTTGAAGATATTCTAATTTAGTGAGATGCACCTGTATATACTATGATGGTCCCACTGCCCCACATACATATAGTATAATGGCCCCACTACTCCATATGTAGTATGATGGACCCACTACTCCAGATATATAGTAGGATGGCTCCACTGCCTGATTATTTAACAAAAATAAAGTTTATTCTCACTTAATCCTGATACCCTACATCACGGCCTCTGTCTCCTCTTCCATGGCGGGACTGCAGAGCAGAGCGATGCAATGATGTCACCGACCACCTGCGTGAGTATGCTGACATCTCGTTAACCGCAGGCCTATGGCGATCTGTGGCATATGAAAGAGATAGTGATAGGGCAGGGAGCTTGTGTCTCACTGCTTTATCATGCGACACCTCTGCATAAGAGACATTAGGGCCACATTAGCTACGTCACAGAAGACACTGGGGCTGGAGTATATAGAATAGGAGACACTGGGGCTGGCGTATATTCATCACGGGATACATTGGGGCTAGAGCATATACATCACAGAAGAAGCTGGAGTATATAGAATAGGAGACACTGGGGCTGGAGTATATAGAATAGGAGACACTGGGGCTGGCGTATATTCATCACAGGATACATTGGGGCTAGAGCATATACATCACAGAAGAAGCTGGAGTATATAGAATAGGAGACACTGGGGCTGGAGTATATAGAATAGGAGACACTGGGGCTGGCGTATATTCATCACAGGATACATTGAGGCTAGAGCATATGTAGCACCCTGAGGACTCGGTTGCTACAGGGGTATTGCACCTCGACCCAGAGGTGTGGTATTCCACTCCCGGGTAAGGATGGAGTGTGGAACTGAGCTTAGTAGGCTGCATGCACTACATACATCCCATTTCCGGGGGACAGAACAATGGTACTCCCACCAGTATATGTGCAGGTACGAAAGCGTCTGTCCCTGGCTGGAGTGGGAGGGGGGTGGAACATCCCAGTAGTGTAGGGGCAGATAGGGGGAGTAGTCTGGGTATAGCTAGGAGCCCATTGGGTGCTGGTCACCTGGGTTCACACATAGAGGGAGTATATAAGGTGGGCACCATCTTAGAATAGGGTCTTTAGTCAGAGAGAGGAGGAGCAGAGCAGAGGAGCTCAGCCAGGAGGGCTGACAGGGAGCTGTGGCTCCGGCTGGGCCCAGCTCCAGAGCAAAGCCTGCAGTGAAGAGAGAGAGGAGGAAGAAAGGCCCAGAGAAGCAGAGACAGAGGGAACCCTAAGATCCCAGAATCAGACCAGAAAGGGTGAAGGGTTGGCAGAAAAGGGCACCGGATCCCAAGCTGGCGGAGGCAGAAGTAACCCTTAACCAGGAACCGGAGGTCGTGGGCAAGTTTTGCCACGACCCTCACCATATCCACCAGGAAGGCACACCACGAGTAGGGCCAGGGAAGCCAGAGAAGGTTCAACCACTAAGAGGCCCGAGGGAGCTGGACAGAGGTGGATCCCTGGTGGGGACGGCCAGGAGAAAGAGAGTGAGAGGGAAGCTCAGGACCACGCTCCGGAACTGCCTGGGGGTTAGCCGAGTCCCGCACCTGGTGGACGCAGCACGGCTCGGGTGGTCACTCAAGGCCAGAGTGACTAAAGCAACATCAGTGAGTAAAAACCCTGAAACTGCATCTCCTGACTCTGCCTCTCCTTCCTGCATCATCACAACCCCCATCATCTACACCTGCTGCCCTGAGGCCATACCCCTCCCGTTGGGGGTTATACCATCACTGCTGCACATATACCACCGGCCACAGCGGACTGCTCTGCAGCGGCGGCTTCAAAGCCGCACTCAACGGGTGGCGTAGTCGACACTTAAACAACATCTACAAAGACTGCCACACACTTAGTTTGACACCCTGGGCACGGACCGGGTCACCGCCACAAGGACTACTACCCCCATACAGATCCGGCTCCGGGTATCCCTTGAACATGGCCCAGGGGGCGCGTCACATATACATCACAGAAGAAGCTGGAATATATAGAATAGGAGACACTGGGGCTGGAGTATATAGAATAGGAGACACTGGGGCTGGCACATATACAGTTCTGCTCAAAAGTTTACATACCCCGGCAGAATTTTTGCTTTCTTGGCCTTGTTTCAGAGAAAATGAATGATAACAAAAACACTTTTTCTCCACTCATGGTTATTGGTTGGGTGAAGCCATTTACTGTCACATTTCTGTGTTTTCTCTTTTTAAATCTTAATGACAACTAGTGATGAGCGAGCATGCTCACTACTGCTCGGTGCTTGCCCGAGTATCTCACTGCTCGAGATGCTCTGCGCTCACCGAGTATTTCCGGGTTGGTCCGGCGGGAAGTCGGGTCCCCTCCCTGCATGTTTGGCGCTCTTTACAGAGCCAATGAACATGCAGGGATTGCCTGCCATGCACTGTAATGCCATAGCCATGTTGGTTGTGGGCATTACAGTGATTGGCTGGCCGCACAGCGTCATCAGGTGTATATCAGACCTAGCGCCGCCATGCTCATCACAGTCACTCCGGATCAGACAGTGTAGGGAGAGCTGCTGCTGCGTTAGGGAGAGATTTGATCGTGCATTAGGTAGTGTAGGGAGAAAAACCGCACATTACACATATCCATCTCAACAAACAGTCCTTCTGAGGACTAATCCATCTGCAGAGATATCAGGCAGGCAGTGTATATAGGCAGGCAGGCAGTGTATATAGCAGACTGCAGTGCATATAGCACAAGAGGCTCCATTCCAATTCTGCCTTCTGCTGCTGTTAGATATTTCTATACAAAGGCCCAGGTCTCAGGGGCCAGGAATACTTTTCTTTAGATCTTAATCCTCATTATTTGCTTATAAAGCAATCCAGAGAACACCGTTTTTCTGTGCCATTTGCTTGTTGGCACTGCAGAATACAGCCAGGTCCTTTCCATATTAGAGCGCTAGAAATTCAGCTATTTAAAATTGTGTTTTCTCCGTCACACGGATCACATATACGTTGTCAGAAAATACTGCCATTTCTGGCCTCCATTTTTTCAGTGTGTTAGTGAAGCAATTCACAGTAGTTTGCTGTTCACACTACTTACCTACAGGCCAGGTATTTAAAACTCTGTTTTCTCCATCACACCGATCACATATAACTTCGCTTCAAACTCAGTCATTTGTAGTGAGCGTGGAAGATACTATCCTCCATTTAAAATGGGCAAGGCACGTGGCAAGGGACGGGGAACTGGACGTGATGGTAATGGTACATGCAGAGGCCGCGGACAAGGCCGTGGGCAAGCCGAAATTGTACCACAACAAACCCCCACATCTTCTCGCCTGACCTTCCTGTCCCAATTTCTAGGGGACCACAGCACACCACTATTGAACCCAGATCAGTGTCAAAAGGTTGTTGGTTGGATAGCGGATAATGCTTCCAGTCACTTAGCCACCACCACCACCACCCTGTCTTCCACACGGTCAAGTCTCAATAGCCATGAGTCTGGACCGCATATTCCTCACCCTGATCCTCCTTCCTCCCACCATGCCGAGTACCCAGAGACAACTGATCCCACACTTGGATAATCTGAAGAGCTGTTCACTTTTCCATTTATAGATTCGGGCCTCTCGCCCGGTCCACTTGAAGCGGGGCAAGAGGAGATCACGTGTAGCAATGCCCAAATATTTGAGCATCCACGGTCACACGAAGGCGACGGTGGGAAACTGTCACAAGAGGTGGACGATGATAAGACACAATTGGCAGAAAGTCAGGAATAGTACCAGGGTGCAGAAGTGGGAGACGAGGTGGTGGATGATATAGTAACTGACCCAACCTGGCAGGAGGACATGCAGAGCAAGGACAGCAGCACACAGGGGGAGGGAGGCAGAGCACCCCAACAGGCAGGAAGAAGCAGTGTGGTGGCCGCAGACAGAAGGCAGGCTACCGTTTCCCGTAACACCAACACGAAGGAAGTTGCCACTACAACTGTTAGGTCTTCCCGAGTCTGGTTGTTTTTTAAAGACTCTGCCGATAGCTCCAAAAAGGCCATTTGCATCACGAGCCAGACCAGCATCAGCAGGGGTGGCAAAACGACCAGCCTGACCACCACCAGCATGATCAGGCACATGGCAGCAAAGCACTCGACTTTGTGGGCCGAACACCAGGGTCCAGAAACAGTGTCTACAGGTGGCACCATTGCTTCTTCTGCTGTTGTGCATGCAAGCCAATCCCCTGTCCATAGTGCATGCAAAGATGCCTCCTGCCCTGCACCTGTCATTGCACACTCTCAAGTAGCAGCATCAGGAAGCACGTACATGTCCTTGTCCCAGCGCAGCATTCAGTTGTTCATACTCCAGTCCTTGGAATGCAAGCGCAAATATGCAGCCAACGTCCCACAGGCCACACTACTAAATTCTCACAATTCATGACTGCTTGGCTCGAAATGTTGCCTTTTAGGCTTGTGGAGACAGAAGCATTCCGCAACCTGATGGTGGCGGCCGTCCCTCGGTACTCTGTCCCCAGCCGCCACTATTTCTCCCAGTGTGCCGTCCCCACATTACACAAGCACGTGTCCCAAAACATTAGCCGTGCCCTCAACAACGCAGTTACCGGTAAAGTCCACCTAACCACGGACACGTGGACAAGTGCTTGTGGGCAGGGACGGTACATCTCGCTGATGGCACACTGGGTTAACATAGTGGAAGCCGGGACCCAGTTGGAACTTGGGACGGAACACGTCCTCCCGACGCCAAGGATTGCAGGCCTTAGGTCAATCAGGGTTGCCCCCACGGTCTACAGCTCCTGCACCTCATGCTCCTCAGCCTCCTCCTCCTCCTTAGCCTCCATCTCCAAAATGACCACATCAGTCTCAAGCTGGAAGCACTGCAGCACTGCCTCGGCCAAGCGGCAACAGGCTGTGCTGAAGCTAATATGCTTAGGTGAAAAACGACACAATGCTGAAGAGTTATGGACAGCTCTGAAAGAGCAGGCAGATCTGTGGCTCAAACCGCTGAACCTACAGCCAGGCATGGTCGTGTGTGACAATGGCCGGAACCTGGTGGCGGCTCTGAGGCGAGGCGAGCTCACACACGTACCATGCCTGGCCCATGTGCTTAACCTCGTGGTTCAGCGGTTACTCAAATCCTACCCGGAGCTGCCGGATCTGCTTGTTAAAGTATGCCGCCTGTGTGCCCATTTTAGAAAGTCAGCTACAGCTTCCGCCGCCCTTGCAGTGTTTCAGCAGCGTTTGCAGCTTCTGGCTCACAGACTGGTGTGTGATGTCCCCACACGTTGGAACTCTACATTGCAGATGTTGGGAAGGATTTGTGAGCAGAAGAGGGCAGTTGTTGAGTACCAGCATCAAAAAGGCTATCGGTATTCAGTTCAGACTCCACACATAAGACCTCAGTAGTGGACGTGGATGTCAGACATATGTACCATCCTCCAAAACTTTGAGGACTCCACCAAGATGGTGAGTGGCGATGACGCCATAATTAGCCTCACCATCCCGCTTCTCTGTCTTCTGAAACGCAATCTGCTCACAATCAAAGATGATGCATTGCAGGCGAAGCACGATAAGATGGAGCAATTAACCATACAGGGTGATTACACACAGCCCAGCCTCATCTCATCCCAACGTGGATTGGGTGGCAATGAGGAAGAGGAGGAGGAGGAAGGACAGTAACTAGTTTCATGCACTATAGACGGTGCTATCTGCACAGCTGTCATACCGTCTGTTCAGCGTGGATGGCCAGAGGACAGAGAGGAGGAGGAGGAGAGCATGGTCAGTCATCCTCTTGGTGAGGACACGGAAGTCTTGCCTGTTAGTAGTCTGGCACGCATGGCTGAGTTTATGTTATGCTGCCTTTCCCATGACCCTCGCATTCTCAAAATTTTAGGTCATTACTGGTTGGTGACACTTCTAGACCCACTCTACAAGGAGAACTTTATATCTCTTATTCCTGAGGTGGACAGGTGTACAAAAATGAGGCAGTACCAGAAGGCCCTTGTTGCGGAACTATTAAAAAAATTCCCATCTGAAAACGCTGGAGGCAGAGGGCACACTTCGTTCGACAACCAAGGAGTACAGGCGAGAGAGACACAACTTCAATCCAGCAGAGGCAGGGGAACACTGTCAAAGTTCTGGGAGAGTTTTCTCAGACCCTCCCATCGCACAGGCCCTGAGGCGCAGGGTACTCTCACAAGGAGTGCAAAGTTTGGGAAGATGCTGAGGGAGTACCTTGCCGTACCGTACCAACGTCCTCCGTGATTCCTCTGTGCCTTATAAATATTGGGTATCCAAGCTAGATATGTGGAATGAACTGGCTCTCTATGCCTTGGAGGTCCTGGCCTGCCCTGCCGCCAGCGTTTTATCAGATCGGGTTTTTAGTGCCGCTGGTGGAATTATAACTGATAAGCGCATCCTCCTGTCAACTGAAAATGCTGACAGGCTGACTCTTATAAAAATGAACAAGGGCTGGATTGGGCCAGACTTCTCAACACCACCGAATGATAGCAGCATAACATAAACTCAAATCCAGTGTCTTTTCTTGGGAGGTGTATTCCCATGCACCTTTTCACACCCACACATGGGTATACGCTTCCTGATTTTGGCTATTTGCTCTTGTCCTCCTCCTTCTCCTCATCCTCCACCACCATATCACCAGGGTGACCGTGGTCCATGATGCAACACCCACATAATTTTTTTAAAGGGTGTTTGACTCGCCCCTGGGCCGTGGGGCACTCGGAGCCAGGCAATAGGGAGACGGTGGGGGTAGTAGTGGCGACCCGGTTCCGTGGCTCAGGGTGGTCAGACCAGTGATAGTCCTTTAGCAGTCCTAAGTGATGTCCGACTACGCCACCCGTGGATTGCGGTTATTATGAACCGCCGCTGCAAGGCAGACCGCTGGGGCTGATGATGTATGCAGCTGAGGTAGTGTGACTCCCCACGGGAAGAGTGCAGCCCCAGGGCAGTGTAGTGGATGGTGGGGGTGATTGTGCAGAGAATCCCAGTGCCGTTAGTGCTGGAGGAGCGAAAGAGTACACAGACAACGTACTGCAGTCCAATGTCTTTTACTCACAGTTCATGTACTCCGGGTCACTTCTGTCAGCAATGACCGCCCGAGCCATGCTGCGTCCACCAGGTGAGGGGCTCGGTCAACCCCAGGCAGTTCAGGAGCATGGCACAGGACCCCCTTCAATCCATTCTCTGGCCTGCCTCACCAGTGACCCACTTTTGTCCAGCTGCCGCGGACTTGTGCGAGTAAACGTGGTTCCCGTTCCCCGCTGTCCTATATGGTGCCTTCCTAGCAGGTTTGATGAGGTGTTGCACCAATAAATGATCACGACCTCCGGTCTTTGGCTGAGGGCTGTTTCTCCTCCACCAACTTGGGATCCGGTACCCTTAATCTGCCTGACCCTTCACCCTGTATTCTCGTGGGTTCTTAGGGTCCCTTCTGCCGTCTTGTTCCTGAGCCCTTCTGTTTCTCTCTCTCTCTTTCTTTTCTGTTCCTTTCTGTTCTTGTTCCTTTCTGTTCTTGTTCCTTTCTGTTCCTGGCCTTCACCCTAGGCCTGCCTCGTGGAGCTGGGCCCAGACTGAGCCACAGCTCCCTGTCAGCCCTCTCTGGCTGAACTCCTTCTCTTACTCCACTCACTGATCTTCTCTTCTTCTCTTCTCTCTGTGCTGGCTGGGCCTCAGAGGCTAGGCCCGCCTACGGAGCAGAGCCCCTTGCAGAGGCCTTCACTCCGTCACTTCTTCTCTCTGACTGAACACTGTTCTAAGATGGTGCCCACCTTTTATACCTCCCTCTAGAACATGAGCCCAGATGACCAGCAACCAATGGGCTCCTATCTACGCTCAGGAACCAACCCCTATCTGCTCCTACATCACTGGGTATTCCTACCCCCTCCCCACTCCAGCCAGGGACATGGTCTGTCGTGCCTGCATTTCTGTCTAATGGGAGCACCGTTGAGCTGTCCCTCGGAAATGGGGTGAGTGTGCTGTATGCAGCTAACTGAACCCTGGTCCATACTCCATCCTTACCCGGGAGTGGAATATCACACCTCTGGCAGAGGTGCAATACCCCTGTAGCGGCCGAGCCCTCGGGGCGCTACATTTTTATGATGCCCGTAAAAAAAATTTTTTATACAGTATGTTCATGTATACCCCCCAGGAGTAAATGTTTGTCAGCCCATACACTTAGTGCATGTCATTACAAGTATAGGAGGCCCGCTCCTTTCTAATGGTAAAAAATTTTTATGATGCGCTCCTCCACGTCTCTTCCAAGGGCCATTGAAGTGCCTCCAAATTTTTGGCAGCCCTTGCAGTCACTGCATAGTCCAACACTACGGGAGACTCTCTCCTTTCTAATGGGAATTTGTCATTACTGTGGCCTGGTCTATGTGTCTTTAAATTCTTAGTGGGTTTTTTCCTAAACTTGGTCAGCCGTTAGACTCACTGCATACCCTATAACTGTATAGCAGACCCTCTCCTTTCTAATGGGAACATGTCATATCTTGTTACTGTGGCCCTGCTCTGTGTGTCTTTAAATTCTTAGTGGGGATTTTCCTAAAATCTGTCAGCCATTGGACTCACTGCATACCCTATAACAGTATAGCCGACCCTATCATTTGACAAAGTATCTCACACCATCCTTATTGAAAAAATGACCAAGTATGCAATGGACCAGGCTACTGTTAGGTGGATTCATAACTGGCTTAGTGATCGGACTCAAAGGGTGGTTGTAAATGGCTTCACATCCAGCTGGATGAATGTCTCAAGTGGGGTACCACAGGGCTCTGTCCTGGGACCTGTATTGTTCAACATCTTTATCAATGATTTAGATGAAGGAATTGAGAGTAAACTGATTAAATTTGCTGATGACACAAAGCTAGGAGGGATAGCTAATACTAGAGAAGAGAGAGAGAGGATTCAAAAAGACCTAAATAAACTGGAGCAGTGGGCAGCAACCAAAAGAATGGTTTTTAACAGGGAAAAATGCAAAGTACTACATCTGGGCAATAAAAATGAAAAAAGCATATACAGAATGGGAGGAATAGAGCTAAGCAACAGTACATGTGAAAAAGACTTAGGTATACTAATAGATCATAGACTGAACATGAGTCAACAATGTGATGCAGCAGCAAAAAAGGCAAATACAATTTTGGGATGTATTAACAGAAGCATACAGTCTAGATCACGTGAAGTCATTATTGGTCTTTACTCCTCTTTGGTCAGACCTCATCTGGAATACTGTGTACAGTTTTGGGCACCACATTTTAAAAAAGACATAGACAAACTGGAGCAAGTTCAGAGAAGAGCGACCAGAATGGTGACTGGTCTGCAAACCATGTCCTATGAGGAACGGTTGCAGGATTTGGGAATGTTTAGCTTGCAAAAAAGAAGACTGAGAGGAGACTTAATAGCTGTCTACAAATATGTCAAGGGCTGTCACATTGTAGAAGGATCATCTTTATTCTCATTTGCACAAGGAAAGACTAGAAGCAATGGGATGAAACTAAATGGGAGGAGACACAGATTAGATATTAGAAAAAACTTTTTGACAGTTAGGGTGATCAATGAGTGGAACAGGCTGCCACGAGAGGTGGTGAGTTCCCCTTCAATGGACGTCTTCAAACAGAGGCTGGACAGACATCTGTCTGAGATGATTTAGTGAATCCTGCTTTGAGCAGGGGGTTGGACCAGATGACCCAGGAGGTCCCTTCCAACTCTACCATTCTATGATTCTATGATTCTATGATCATTTCTAATGGGAATTTGTCGTTACTGTGGCCCTGCTCTATGTGTCTTTAAATTCTTAGTGGGTTTTTTCCTAAAATTGGTCAGCCGTTGGACTCACTGCATACCCTATAACTGTATAGCAGACCCTCTCCTTTCTAATGGGAGCATGTCGTACCTTGTTACTGTGGCCCTACTCTGTGTGTCTTTAAATTCTTATTGGGGTTTTTCATTAAAATTTGTCAGCCGTTGGATTCACTGCATACCCTATAACTGTATAGCAGACCCTCTACTTTCTAATGGGAACATGTCGTACCTTGTTACTGTGGCCCTGCTCTGTGTGTCCTTAAATTCTTAGTGGGGTTTTTCCTAAAATTTGTCAGCCGTTGGATTCACTGCATACCCTATAACTGTATAGCAGACCCTCTCCTTTCTAATGGGAACATGTCGTACCTTGTTACTGTGGCCATGCTCTTTGTGTCTTTAAATTGTTAGTGTTTTTTTTCAAAAATTTTGGCCACCCTTGCAGTCACAGCATGGGCATTACCACTATAGAAGACCCGCTCCTTTATAATGGGAACATTTTTTTTACTGAGACCCTCCTCTATGTCTCTTCAAAGGGGTATTAGGTTAACAATAGGATCTTTCTTTAGTACAAAAAACAGCATCACCAATTTAACCTCAATGTAATCACATTGTTCAGCTCATGCACCTTCTCCTCCATCTCCGAAATGACCACATCAGTCACAAGCTGACAGCACTGCAGCACTGCCTTGGCCAAACAGCAACAGGCTGTGCTGAAGATAACATGCTTAATGCTTAATTGACAAACCGCCCAGCGCTGCATAGTTGTTGAAAGCTGTAACACAGCAGCTTGATCTGTGGCTCTCACCGCTGAACATACAGCCAGGCATGGTCGTGTGTTACAATGGGCGGAACCTGGTGACGGAGAAATGACAACCGGGGTAGATACGGTTTCCCTCTATGCCAGTCCTTTCACAGAGCTAAAGAATATGGCTGTGGTGAAATACAACTCCCACTGAGAAGCTGTTTCAGATTGAAAAACATTGTGCCCACCAGAGGATTTGTTTCTGAGGGCTAACCTTTCTCACCCGCTCAAGAGCCCCATAGCAGCTGCAAAGTTAGCGCTATCATGAACTCTCCTGAGGTAGAAGCCAAGGCACACCAGAGAATTCTCTGGTGGGACTGTCCAACCCTGCCGAGAAGCAGTCCTGGCTAAGAAAAGTGTGTGGGAAGATTCCAGGACTCTCTATTTTTACTGAGGAGGAAACACACGCAAACATGGGGAGAACATACAAATTTCTTGCAGATGTTGTCCTTGCTGGGATTTGAACCCAGGATCCCAGTGCTGCAAGACTTCAGTGCTAACCACTGATCCAATGTGCTGCCGTTCACCCTCTAATATCTAACAGGCTGGAGAAACTTGAACCTACTGCCACTCTATCATCAGCTCCTTTGTGAGAAAATGTATTTGGGCAGCCACTCAGTCTACCAAATAAAATTCCAGAGAAGGAAATTGAGGGTGGCTTTGCTACTGGTACTGGGGGCAGTGCTAATACCATGGTGTTGTACCATAGTTTGCTGGAAATATTCCAGGCTGGTAGGAGGCAAGAAAATTCCCACAGAAAAGTACCAGCAGTAATGTTCAGGCCACATTTCAAGTGCAAGCAGCTTTAGAGGACTTCCTGGGAGAAATGACACGCAGGGTAGATACGGTTTCCCTCTATGCCAGTCCTTTCACTGAGCTAAATACAACTCTTATCAAAAAAAGTTGTGGACTGGCTCCGTACCGTCCCTGGCCACATTCACCTGTCCACGTGTTTGTGGTTAGGCAGTCCTTCTTAGTAAGTGCACTGGGTAGGGCATGGGTAATGTTGTGGGACCCGTGCTTGTGGAAGGCGAAGGCGATACCGGGAAAAATAGTGGCGGCTGGGGACCGAGTATGGACACCCGGCCGCCGCCTGCATGAGGTTGTGAAAAGCTTCCACCTCCACAAGCTTAAAAGGCCATATTTCAAGTGCAAAGAGCTGCCCAGAAATCTGTCAGTTTAGTGTTGCGGCCTGTGGGTGGGTGGCTGGCTGCATACTTGCAATTGCATTCCAAGTAACAGAAAACTAAGCAGATGATGGCTTCTATCATCATCATGGCCTCACCTCGGCACTATGAACTCTCCTGAAGAAGAAGCCAGGGCCCGCCGGAGAAGCCTCCGGTTCTCTGGTGGGCCCGTCCAACCCTGCCGAAAAGCAGCCCTGGCTAAGAAAAGTGTGGGGGAAGGTTCCCGGACACTCTATGGCTGCTTTTTTAATGCGGATCGGCCATGCTTATGCATGTTATTTCTCAAAACGCATTACGGATCAGGCCATTTTCCAACTCTGTATTCAAGAAATTAAATGCGCAAAGAAAGATGTGTGTGTGTCAAAGCACCATTGACAAGTGCGAGTTGATGTTGGATGGGCTGCCATTGCTTCTGCAACAAGCTCAATTACAGGATTTTCTGGGAGAAATGACACGCAGGGTAGATACGGTTTCCCTCTATGCCAGTCCTTTCACCGAGCTAAATACAACTCTTAGCAAAAAAAGTTGTGGACTGGCTCCGTACCGTCCCTGGCCACATTCACCTGTCCACGTGTTTGTGGTTAGGCGGTCCTTCCCAGTAAGTGCACTGGGGAGGGCACGGGTAATGTTATGGGACCCGTGCTTGTGGAAGGCGGAGGCGATACCGGGAAATATAGTGGCGGCTGGGGACCGAGTATGGACACCCGGCCGCCGCCGGCATGAGGTTATGAAAAGCTTCCGCCTCCACGAGCCTAAAAGGCCACATTTCAAGTGCAGGCAGCTGTCAAAAATTTGTCAGTATAGTATTGCAGCCTGTGGGTGGGTGGCTGCCGGCATTCTTGTGCTTGCATTCCAAGGAATGGGGTAGGGACAACTGAACACTGCAGTGGGACAAGGAAGTGGACGGTGATTGTTTCAAGTCTGCAATGACAGGTGCATGGCAGGAGGCATCTTCACATGTGCCAAGGATCACTTATGATGGGCACACATTTAGGCAGTGACCTGGGAGTCAGAGATGTTTCCAGAGGTCTTCCCCTTGCTGTTCCCATGTCTTTTCAGCACTGTATGCATGTGTCTGATGATGTGTCACACACCACATGGCCAGATAAGGTTGTAAAATGTTAAAATGACATTTCCTGGTGAATGCATTTGTCTTGGTTGAAAGCAATGCAAAAGTGCAAAAACGTGTCAAAAATGCTACGTGTGAACATAGCCCAAGGTGTGTAGGAGTATTTTTGTTTTTGTTTATTTATTTTGCCTTATATACAAGTCATCACCCTGGAAAGGATGTTCCTTACGCCGTAAAAGTGGCGTAATACTCTGACGACGTTGTTGACAGCAGTGATCTGGGAGTCAGAGATGCGTCCAGGGGTCTTCCTCATGCTGTTCCCATGTCATTTGAGCACAGTTCCCATCGATTTGGGCAATTTTTAGGCCCTCTGCAGACCGCCGTGGGGAGCCACCTGAAAAATGCTCAAGTTTCCCCTAGACTTATATTGGGCTCATTGTTCGGGTTGAGCACCCGAGTATTTCAATTTGCTCGACCCGAGCAACGAGTACTCGAGCATTTTAGTGCTCGCTCATCACTAATGACAACCAAAAACATCCAAATAATCCTGATCAAAAAGTTCACATACCCTGGTGATTTTGGCCTGATAACATGCACAGAATTTGACACAAGTGGGTTTGAATGGCTACTAAAGGTGACATCCTCACCTATGACCTGTTTGCTTGTAATCAGTGTGTGTGCATAAAGCTGAGTGAGTTTCTGGGATCTAGCTACTGACGTTTCTGGATTTTGAGATGGGGAAAGCAAAAGAATTATCAACGGATCTACGGGAAAAGGTAGTTGAACTGTATAACACAGGAAAGGGAGGCAAAAAGAGTATAACACAGGAAAGGGATACAAAAAGATATCCCAGGAATTGATAATGCCAGTCTGCAGTGTTCAAACTGTGATTAACAAATGGAAAATCAGATGCTCTGTAAAAACCAAACCACAGTCAGGTAGACCAACAAAAATTTCAGCCACAACTGCCAAGAAAATTGTTCGGGATGCAAAGAAAAACCAACAAATAACATCAGCTGAGAACACACTTAGGGGTGTACTCACTTTTGTTGCCAGCGGTTTAGACATTAATGGCTGTGTGTTGAGTTATTTTGCAGGCACACCAAATTTACAGTTAAACAAGCTGTACACTGACTACTGTACATTGTATCAAAGTGTCGCATCTTCAGTGTTGTCCCATCAAAAATATATATATGTATTCCGGCCCATTTTTGGAGTTTTGTGTGAAATTATGTCCAATTTGCCTTTTTTTCCTCAGTTTTTTTGTGTTGTTCCAATAAACACAAAGGAAATAAACATGCGTGTAATAAAACATGTGAAATTTTCTGAAACAATTTCAAGGGTGCCAGCACTTTCCGCCATGACTGTATATGCAGGTAGAGTCCTTAACCCCTTTACAACCCAAAGTGGTTTGCACGTTAATGAGAAGGCCAATTTTTACAATTCTGACCACTTTCACTTTATGAGGTAATTACTCTGGAACGCTTCCACGGATCCCCCTGGTTCTGAGAATATTTTTTCATGACATATTGTACTTTATGATTGTGGTAAAATTTCTTCGATATCACTTGTGTTTATTTGTGAAAAAAACAGATATTTGGCGAAAATTTTGAAAATTTCGCAATTTTCAAAATTTGAATTTTTATGCTCTTAAATCGGAGAGATATGTCACACAAAAAAAGTTAATAAATAACATTTCCCATATGTCTACTTTACATCAGCACAATTTTGGAACCCAAATTTATTTTTATTAGGGAGCTATAAGGGTTAAAATTGACCAGCGATTTCTCATTTTTCCAACAAAATTTACAAAACCATTTTATTAGGGACCGCATCACATTTGAAGTCACTTTGAGGGGTCTTTATGACTGAAAATACCCAAAAGTGACACCATTCTTAAAACTGCACCCCTCAGTGAATCGGGTCATCATGGCAATGTGGCACCCCAGGAGTCTGGTTTCCACAGTAATAGCAATATTACGTCTGAGAGCAGGTGGGAGGTCTCCTGGTCAGGAATCCTATGCATGCCACACCTCCTGCCCAGTCCTGGGAGGGGAAGAACTTCCCCTATATAAAACTGGGGCTGAGGCAGGGTTAGAGAGAAGAGAGAAAAAGAGGAGAAGAAGAGTCCCAGGCAGAGACATAGTCTGGTCTGGAGAGGAGCAGCTATAGGAAAGAAAGATCAGGAGCTCAGTGGGAGCAGTGCTAAAAGGAGTCAGGGGCTGGAAGCTGTAGAGCTCGCCCTGATTGAAGAGTTCTCACCGGACCCGGAGTCCG
The DNA here is from genome assembly GCF_046119375.1 of Phyllobates terribilis. Lineage (NCBI taxonomy): Eukaryota > Metazoa > Chordata > Amphibia > Anura > Dendrobatidae > Phyllobates > Phyllobates terribilis. Next base: position 739,250 of record NW_027362998.1, on the reverse strand, counting down.
AGGCTGTGGGGACTAATCCTTACCCAGCAGCAGAAACCGACCGGCAGGGGATTTCAGGCCCTCTGGCCAAGAAACCCGAAGGCACGGTCACACGCAAGGGACCAGCACCGCCGTCGTGAAGCGGAAGCTACCAGAAGGCCCCGAGTCACCGGCCATACGGGTGAGCACCACACGGTACACTCAGGGACGTGGGCTACTTTTACCCGCCTCTAGCAAGGTAGCCAGAAGAGTACAATTAGTTGGGGAGGCCTACAACTCCGCCTGGCCAGGGGAGATCCCATTTGCTCACGGACTGACCAGGCCCCGATCGCTAGCCAGTACTCCGGGAGGGTCTACCTTTGTCACCAGTAAAGACCCTGAACTACACCGCACCGTCTCTGAGTGGTTCCTGCTACCTGCATGCTATTCTGCTACCCCCTTCAAACACGTCGGCTGCCCTGAGGCCATACCCCTCCCGTTGGGGGTTATACCATCTACGCTGCACAATCGTACCACCGGCCTCAGCGGTCTGCCCTGCAGCGGCGGCCTCATAGCCGCATTCAACGGGTGGCGTAGTCGAACACCGTACCATCTTCTGCTAAACTCTGCCACTCAGCTTGACTCCCTGGGCACGGACCGGGTCACCGCCACGAGACTACTACCCCTATCAGATCCGGCTCCGGGTAGGCTCCCGCGTGCGCAACGCTGCGCGACTCAGGCCCAGGGGCGCGTCAACTTTGGCGTAGTCGGCAGGATTTCGTGCCCGCAACCACCGGGTACTGCGTGCCTGAAAAAGAGACTTTTAAACTTACCTGTGGTGAAGATTCCCGCCAATCCGGCGCCATCTTCTGCCTTCTTCCCGCCATCCGTGAAGTTTTCCCGCCATCCGGCGCCATCTTCTGCCTTCTTCCCGCCATCCGTGGAGTTTTCACGCCGTTGGACGCCATCTTGAAGACGCCGCGTGGGAAGAAGAGGGGCGTGGACTCCGAAAAGCCCGCGAGAACTGAAGCCCCGCCTCACGTCCGGACGTTGCGTAAGGTCCTGGAAGGAGCCCAGCAGACGCCGACGTCACAGGAGCGCGACGGAAGGTCCTCGACCCCGACGATCCACTGCGGAGCCGCGGCCTACGGAAGAGGATCATCGCAAGGTAGGCCACGGTCCACTAGGGGGGAGGAGGATGTCGGATACGGAGGAGAGCTTCACTGCCGCAGCCACTGCCAGCGCCACCGCTGCTGCGGTCATGCCTTTCACTATGCCCTACATCCCGGGGGCAGCCTGGCTACCCCAGTACTCAGGGGAGTCACATACCCTGAATGACTTTAGAGAAAAGCTGGATAGCCTCTTCCAGGTGTACCCCCTCACAGAAGAGCAAAAAGTGAGCATCCTGGTGGCCCAACTAACCGGGGCAGCCCAAAGGGAGGTAAAGTCCTGGCCACCTGGGAGGAGGACTGTCGCAGGGATATTAACCCGGCTGAAGGACACCTTTGATACCCGCACCTCAGCCGAGATTAAGCTTAGATTCTACGGGTGCAAACAGCGAGCACATGAGAATATAAGGGACTATGCACTAAACCTACAAGAGGCCCTGAGAGCCATTAAGCAGACCGACCCTGACGGCGTGGGAAACGAGGACAGGCTGTTGACCGAACAATTTATAGAGGGACTATATTGCAATGCCCACCGAACCCAGTTGCGGGCAATGGCCTTACAGGATCCTCATCTGGACTTTGCACAGTTCAAGGACAGAGCCATCCGGGTGCTCCGAGAACCGGCACCGGGTGGCGTGGTGACCCACAGGCGCCCTACTACCGCTTACCACCAGGAGGCGGCGCCCTTGTCGGCAGGGCCTGTGGGAGCTGACGCGCAGGCTTTGAACAATGACCCGGCTCCAGACCTGCACCATCAGGTCCAAGAGCTAGCTAAAAGCGTTGCTGCGCTAACCCGAACTGTGCAGTCTTTACAGGTTTCTGCTCCAGGGAAGATCCAGCTGGCATCCGGACCGGAGGACATCCCGTGGCGTCGACCAAGGAGGACCCCACCGGCCAGAGGAAGACCCAGCGACCGATACAACGAGGACGGACAACCCATCTGCCGCCGCTGCAATCAACCCGGACATATGGCAAGGTACTGTCCTTTAAACTGGCACAACCTGGGGTAGAGGGCCAACCCCTAGGAATAAGATCACCAGGCCCATCGAACTGGCGTGACAAATACGTGGGAGGACGTCCAGTCTTGCCTGTGGTACTGGATGGCATTCCTATGAGTGCCCTACTTGACACCGGGTCACAGGTCACCACCATCCCGTACGTGCTCTTCAAGCAGTACTGGAATGACTCGGATATAACCCGCTACCCTGACGACGACTTGAGTATCATTGCCAGCAATGGTCAGCCCGTGCCACAGATCGGATTTAAAGAGATGACCATTAAAATCGGTAGAGTCGAACTGGCAGCACAGGGACTGATCATTGTAGATATTGACAAGCGCGAGAGTCACCCAAAGATAACTCTAGGAACTAATGTGATTGAAAATTGTCTTGCAGAGGTGATTTTCATTTTACAGCAGGTTGCCAAGAACGCCAGCTCCGGCCAGCAGCGAGTGCTCCAAAAAGAGATCCGGGCACTGATGCGGCGGCAACAGGTGGAACTCTCCGGTGGTGAGATAGGAAGCGTGAGAATGTGTGACCCTTTCCCTATTGCCATGCCCCAGAAAAGTGAAATGATGATTTGGTGCCGGGCAGCTATTGGTCTAAGAGGTAGAGACTACCAAGCAATGGTAGAACCCGTCTACTCAGACAGTAGGCCCACCATTTTGACAGCACGGGGGGTGGTTGATGTACGCCATGGGAGGGTGCCCGTTCGCATAATAAACATCGGGAAAAAGGGAAGTGTACCTGCCCCGGTATGCCACGCTAGCCAAATTGTATACCATCAACCAAAATTCTGTACAGTCAGTGGAACCCTTGCCTCCATCTCACCCAGAGGAAGGTAACGGCTCTAAGAAACCAATGGAGGACTGGTGTCAGCAACTACATTTGGGGACTGACTCCACTCCCTCACACCAGAAACAGGGAGTCTATCGGGTGGTTCAAGAGTACGAGAGAGTGTTTAGTAAACACCCGTTAGACTTCGGGCGAGTAAAGGGGGTAGAACACCACATCCCCACGGGAGACCATCCTCCCATAAAGGAGAGATACCGACCAGTACCCCCTGTACACTACCAACACGCCAAGGGGATGCTTAGAGACATGAAGGAGGCTGGAGTAATCAGGGATAGCTGTAGCCCCTGGGCAGCTCCGCTAGTCTTGGTTAAAAAGAAGGACAACACCATGAGAACGTGTGTAGATTACCGGAAAATCAACCGTATCACACACAAAGATGCGTACCCCTTACCAAGGATAGAGGAGTCTTTGGCTGCTTTAAAATCTGCTAACTTCTTCTCCACTTTGGATCTCACTAGCGGGTACTGGCAGGTTCCTGTAGCAGAGGCGGACCGGGAGAAGACCGCATTCACCACCCCGATGGGACTTAGTGAGTTTACCTGCATGCCGTTCGGACTCTGCAACGCACCAGGAACCTTCCAACAATTGATGGAATGCTGTCTGGGACACCGAAACTTCGAGACGGTCCTGTTATACCTGGACGATGTCATCGTCTACTCCAAGACCTACGAGGACCACCTGAAACACCTGGCAGAAGTGTTCGAAGCCCTGGCAAACTACGGCCTAAAGGTGAAACCCTCCAAGTGTCACCTCCTGAAACCAAAGGTGCAGTACCTGGGACACGTGGTGAGTGCTGACGGAGTGGCTCCCGACCCTGATAAGATCACCGCAATTAAGGAATGGCCAAGCCCCTCCAGCATAAAGGAAGTGCGGCAGTTCCTCGGGTTGGTAGGCTACTACCGAAGATTCATTCCCGGTTTCACCAAAAAGGCAGCTCCTATGCAGGACCTCTTGATAGGCCAGTCCAGGAAGGCCAAGAACCAGAAGCCACCCTTCAGATGGGAGAAGCCGGAAGAAGAGTCCTTCCGCCAGCTGAAGATGGCCCTCACGGGGGATGAAATCCTGGCGTACCCTGATTACAGCCAGCCCTTTATCCTCTACACCGACGCAAGTAACATCGGGCTAGGAGCCGTACTGTCCCAGATTCAGCAGGGGAAAGAACGGGTAATTGCTTACGCCAGCCGAAAACTGCGACCCACCGAAAGAAACCCTGAGAAATACAGCTCATTCAAGCTAGAGTTCCTGGCAGTGGTGTGGGCAGTCACCGAACGCTTTAGGCACTACCTTGCCTCTTCCCGGTTCACCGTGTACACGGATAACAACCCGTTGACACACCTGGATACGGCAAGACTCGGTGCCCTGGAGCAGAGATGGATGGCCCGCCTGTCCAACTATGAGTTCACGATCAAATACCGGGCAGGACGCTCCAATACCAACGCGGATGCCTTGTCCAGAATGTCAAACCTACCGGACGTAGGGGAAGATCCAGAGGAACTGGAAGAAGTTGAACTCCCCGCGTTCCACCGTCATGGGACTATCCAGTATTCCCACCGTGTAAGGGGTAAGCAATCTGCTACGTTCAACCCCTTACCTCATTACAACTGGGCGGAAACGCAAGACAGTGACCCCGCCGTCCGACTGGTGAAGGAGATGCTGACTCAGCCAGATGCCCGCCTTGACCCAGACGCTCCGGAGGAGGCCAAGCAACTGTGGGTTGAGAAGAGTCGACTGTTCCTTTACAAGGGGAAGTTGTGCCGCAGAATGGTTAACTCCCGGACGCATGAACTGATCTGGCAAGTAGTGGTGCCAAGAAGAGACGCGGCTATGGTACTGGAGGCATACCACAACGGAGCTGGGCACTTCGGATGGAAGAAGCTGGAGTTCCTGCTGCGCGGGCGGTTCCACTGGGTAGGCATGAGAGGAACCATCGAGAGGTGGTGCAGAGACTGTGGCCCATGCAACCTAAGAAGGAAGGACCGTGCTAGCCAGAAGACTCCCCTGCAGTCCATCGTCACCAAGCAGCCGTTGGAACTGGTAGCCTTGGATCATGTAAAACTGACCCCCAGCAGAAGTGGCTACGTCTATGCGTTAACCATCGTGGATCACTACTCCCGGTTCTTGGTTGTCGTCCCCGTCAAGGACTTAACGGCTCAAACAGCAGCTAGAGCCTTCCAGCAGCACTTCTGCCGTCCACACGGATACCCAGAGCAGGTGCTGACGGACCAGGGACCTGCCTTTGAAGCGGAGGTCTTCCAGGAGTTCTGCACTCTGTATGGCTGCCCGAAGATAAGAACAACACCCTATCATCCCCAAACCAATGGACTCTGCGAGAAAATGAACCAGGTGGTGATAGACCTTTTGAAAACATTGCCCCTGGAAGAACGCAGTCTGTGGCCTGAGAAACTGCCTGATCTGGTGGACCTATACAACCACATCCCTGTAGGTTCTACCAACTGTACCCCGGCTTACATAATGAGAGCAAGACCTGGTAAGCTGCCTGTTGACCTGGATATGGGAGTCGTGACACCCGAGGACACTTCACCAGAAGCAGACTGGGACACAGAGAGGCAGCAGCAGTACCGGAAAGTACAGGAGAGCGTGGAGCGAAGTCTCTGTCAAGCTAGAGAAAGACAGGAGAAGACTTACAACCAGTATGCTCCCGCTGTTCCCCTGGTACCTGGAGAGCAGGTCTTGAAGAGGAAGAGACGGCTCCACAAGTTGGACGACCAGTGGGAGAAGGACCCGTACACCGTACTGCCCTCAAACCATGAGAACCCGAAAGTCTGCACAATCAGTAAGGATGGAGGAGAAACCACAGCCATTGTATCCCGAGATCACTTGAAGAAGTGTCCCGAACAGCTGCGGAACCCTGAAGAAGAACAAGAAGACCCTCGACCCGCAGAGGAAAGGGAAGATATGGTCAGTACTGTGCTCGGAGACTTCCCTCGGTCTTGGACTCAAGTCAATGGCGCTGTTGTGGTACCCGTCCTCACCTTCCTCCAACCAGCATCCCAAGTGCCTACGGAGAAACAGGTAGAGCTGGAAGAGCAGCCGGTCCAGGAGGCAGAAGACCCCACACAAGCAGACCAGGAGGATCAACCCTCTGCTTATAGTGAGCCTGCCGTACCCCTAGTGAGCCAAAGAGCCCGTAGACAGCTGCCCAGTTTACCTTTGACAGCCCCTACACCCTGTAGCTCAGTACCAGTCAGTCAGCTCCGTAGGTCCACTAGAGCCACTAGAGGCCAGTTGCCCATACGTTGGAGGATCTAAGTGTTTAGACTGCTTTATTTGTATTTACCTGTTTATTGTTGCTTGTAAATAATTGTGTATTTTTAGTTATTTTTTTAGGTGTCGTTTAGGGATTATCCGGAATCCTTTGTACATATGTTTGGAGCGTAACCCAGGAATGGACTAAAGACTGTTAAAGACTCGGGGCAGGACAGACCCCTACCTGGTTACGGCTCCCTGTTCCTTGGTGAAATGGACACCCTTGTTTCCTTCAAAAACTGCACCCGGTTGCGGACACCCCGTGACCATCCTAATGTGTTTTTCTTTATTGTACTGTGTCTGTTTATAACTTGTTATGTTTACAAAAGTATGTTTAGTCCCGGAGTACTAAATTTCACTAGGGGGGAATGTGGCACCCCAGGGGTCTGGTTTCCACAGTAATAGCAATATTACGTCTGAGAGCAGGTGGGAGGTCTCCTGGTCAGGAATCCTATGCATGCCACACCTCCTGCCCAGTCCTGGGAGGGGAAGAACTTCCCCTATATAAAACTGGGGCTGAGGCAGGGTTAGAGAGAAGAGAGAAAAAGAGGAGAAGAAGAGTCCCAGGCAGAGACATAGTCTGGTCTGGAGAGGAGCAGCTATAGGAAAGAAAGATCAGGAGCTCAGTGGGAGCAGTGCTAAAAGGAGTCAGGGGCTGGAAGCTGTAGAGCTCGCCCTGATTGAAGAGTTCTCACCGGACCCGGAGTCCGAGGCTGTGGGGACTAATCCTTACCCAGCAGCAGAAACCGACCGGCAGGGGATTTCAGGTCCTCTGGCCAAGAAACCCAAAGGCACGGTCACACGCAAGGGACCAGCACCGCTGTCGTGAAGCGGAAGCTACCAGAAGGCCCCGAGTCACCGGCCATACGGGTGAGCACCACACGGTACACTCAGGGACGTGGGCTACTTTTACCCGCCTCTAGCAAGGTAGCCAGAAGAGTACAATTAGTTGGGGAGGCCTACAACTCCGCCTGGCCAGGGGAGATCCCATTTGCTCACGGACTGACCAGGCCCCGATCGCTAGCCAGTACTCCGGGAGGGTCTACCTTTGTCACCAGTAAAGACCCTGAACTACACCGCACCGTCTCTGAGTGGTTCCTGCTACCTGCATGCTATTCTGCTACCCCCTTCAAACACGTCGGCTGCCCTGAGGCCATACCCCTCCCGTTGGGGGTTATACCATCTACGCTGCACAATCGTACCACCGGCCTCAGCGGTCTGCCCTGCAGCGGCGGCCTCATAGCCGCATTCAACGGGTGGCGTAGTCGAACACCGTACCATCTTCTGCTAAACTCTGCCACTCAGCTTGACTCCCTGGGCACGGACCGGGTCACCGCCACGAGACTACTACCCCTATCAGATCCGGCTCCGGGTAGGCTCCCGCGTGCGCAACGCTGCGCGACTCAGGCCCAGGGGCGCGTCAGCAACATCCGGGAAGCCGCGGCACACATTGCTGGACGCCGGCAGGAGAGGTGACTATCCCGATCACCTCCCCTTGCCCCCGCAATGCTGCGAACGACTTCGATCGCAGCATTGCGGGGGTTAATGTGCGGGACCTCTCCCAGCACATAGCACCGGGTGTCAGCTGTGACAATCAGTTGACACCCGGCGGCGATCACGCCCGCACAGCCTGTGTGCGGGCGCGATCTCAAAGATGTACTAATACGTATCAGGCTCTTAAGTCCCAGGGCGCAGATACGTATCAGTACGTCTTGGGCTTTAAAGAAGTTAAAATTATGTGAAAATGGGAAAAGTCACAAAACTTTGCAACTTTTCAAGAGCTTTATGCCAGTTTTCTGGCAAAACACTGGTGAATCGGGTTCATAATCTCTAATCCTTTCAGCTCCCTTTAATTAGACTACTTTCAACAAACTAATTATAAGTATTGGGTCTGTTTTTTTTAATGCTTTTAAAATAATTGTAAATATTTTCAATCCCCTTTTGTTATAAGGATTTCCCAAAAATTAGCTAATCATAGGTTGTCCTGCATTCGTGACAGTGATTGACTGCGCGGTCACTTGGAAGTTTACATTGGCATCACTACAGGGCCGGTAAAGAAGGACTGTCAGGGACCCCCAGAGTGTGGTAAAATGCGCCAACTAATTCATAATTCATTTAATTCTCACACAATATACTAAGTTAGTGTAAGTCTACAAAAAAGCAACAAAACTTGGTGCTAAAAAAATTGAGCATAACTTTTTGAAAAATGAGCCAGGTTATGCCAAATCTTACATATTTTGTGACTTTGTGATCAGTTATCAACACAAATATTTTACTCAAATTACCAGATCGATGGATAAGCATTGGGACTTTTCCCTATATCTCTCCAAAACATCACCGCTTATAGAAGACCACCCTCATATCCAGATCAGATTTTCTGTGAGAGATGCCCAGATTCACAATATAGTATGCATACTGGCCATCTATGAGAAGTCCACCCCAATGGAAGTCCAGTTATTAAAGAGGATTTTACTGTTTATATAAGGGGCAGACAATGACAGTGAAGGGCCCTTAATCAGGACTTCTGATCTGGGCCCCCCATCCTTCATCAGGCACCACCTACATATACATTTCCATGTATATTTATATTAGGCACACATATAAAATTTGCACATGCTAATACTCTATACACATTTTAACGTATGCATATACATAGTGCACACAAACATAAAATACGGACATACACATAAGATGCACATACACAGTATAGAGTCCCGGTAGTCCTCATAGTTTTAAGCATGGACCCTGGCAAATTGTAGACGGACTTTTATTGTTCATGGGCTTTAAGGGAGAGAGGCTTCCTTTGTGGAGGACACTCATGAATGCCATTCATTTGCAGTGTACACCGTGTCGTGTCATGGAAAACACTCACCCTAGTTTGGCTTTCTACTTCTTCAGCTAATAGCAATGAATTTGCCTGTCGATTTTCTTCTCATCAGAAGATGCTTTTGTTTAGATGTTAACTTCCATCTGACTGATAAGAAAAGCTTTGCTGATCTTCTTGTAGACTTCACATTTTTTGTAAAGAAATTATTTTCTTTCTCAGAAATGTCTTGTGACATTTCTCTTCTATGTGGTGCCACTTACCCTTCTCATCAGAGGACGCTTTTGTTTAGGTGTTAACTTCCATAGTCGGCCTGGACGTCTCTGTAAGATGGTTGCAGTTCCATCTTTGTTATAGTTTTGCATCACTTTTGCTACAGTATTCTGACTGATAAGTAAAGTTTTGCTGATCTTCTTGTAGACTTCACATTTATTGCAAAGAAATTATTTTCTTTCTCAGGTTTTGTGACATTTCCCTTCTATGTGGTGCCATTGCTGATAGCATGAAATGGGAAGGAGTTTTCTTTATTAAGTAATTTCCTTTAACAGACACCTGTCTGCTGGACATCTGTTTAATGAATAATTACACTTACCTGTGGTTCAGTTCTTGTTAATTAGAATTTTGTTGTCTAAACTTAGCTTTTCTCTTAAGACTGTTACTGGGATGTTCTCATTTTTGAAACATGATCTTGAATGAGTTTGTTAAGAAAATTACTTTTTTGGGGTCTGCAAAATACCAAATCTTGTTTGCATTCAATGGCTCAAATTTGCGAGAGTATTTTGTAGTATGGTATCCCATATAAAATGATGATTCTGAAAGGAAACTACAGGTTTGCTGACAAATCTATTTGGGTGTACTGATTTATGCTAAACACTGTATATATATATATATATATATATATATATATATATATACATATATATATATATATAAACCTTATAAGTTTGGTATCACAGTAATCGTACTACTGACTCTGAATCATTTTGTCAGTTTGTTTTTACAACACAATACACACTGTAAAATGAAGGAACCCAAACCTGGCATTTTTTCTCATTTTTCAACACATTATATGATAAAATGAATGGTGTTGTTCAAAACTACAACACTAAGCGTCAGCACACTGTGATTTGCTGATCTGTAAGATGCGTTCTTTGTGCTGTGAAAATACACAGCTGTGATATCTCACCAAATATTCATAGTGGGAACTTAAAATTATGTTTTTCTGCCATGATTAAGGATGGTTTGGATGTATGAAACATGTTGACCTTTTATTTCTATCTTTGTGGAATTAAGGCTGCATGAACCAGTCACCAACCATTATCTGTATATGTACAAATATTAAGTGCTACTGAGTGCTGTAGGAAAAACTTAGAATAGTGAGGTGATTTGATAGTCCTGCCACAAATAATCTGTTTCTACTGCACACTTAAAATCTCTGATAGTGGGAATGAATATGATTGCCTGCAGTAGTGCACTCCTGAGAGCTGGTGCAGAAGAGAAAATTTCTTGGACATGAGAGTGGGAGGTCCTGATTATGGAGGATGTTAATCTTAGCTCATTGGAGTGTAGATATGGTAGAGATGCAGAACTGTGCAGCAGTGTGGAGAAGTTTGTGGATGAGTGTAATGACTGGTACAGGGTGGAGGCACCAGTGTAACTGCTGGACAGAAATATGAGACTGACTGCGGCATTAAGGATAATGAGAAATACATTTAGTGGGAAGAAGAGCAATTAGTGAGTTACAAGTATTTGTGAATTCAAGACAAAAAGGAATCAGAGCAACAGTAACAGATTTTACTTTTTTTTAATTAATAATGGGATGAATAAAATCGTGAACATTATCAATAGACTAAATCAAAGTCAGGAAGATAGCCGGGGTCAGATACCAGGTGATCAGTAAATGACAAGTCAGACGAGCAGTATGAATACAGCGGAGCCCGATGACAGAGGCATTACTGAAACTTGTCCAGGTTGACCAGTAGAGATGAGCGTTGTTCTACTCGAACTGTTCGCCAATCTCAAATTCGAGCTGTTTTGGGCGGTGTTCGAGCCGTTCGGCGAACACGAACAATTTGAGAAAAATTTGGCTGTTCGAGGTTATGTTCGATAACTGTTCGTGCACCAAAATCATAACTGGATTTTTTCTCAGTAATGATGAAAATTAATGTTAATACGCAGTTTGAGTGTACAGCGGGGTGGGGGGAGGGGCAGGGGATGGATCTCTGCAGGAACAATGAAGATCTCCATTTTTTTTTCTCTTTCCCGCATTTGCAGTGGGGAGGTGCAATCTGTCAGCCTATCAGCAGCGCACACACGGAGCGAAGTGCTTTTTTTCACACAAGCAAGGGCATGTGTCATTGGCAGTGTATGTCACATGTCCTTGCCCTATAAGACCAAGCCATTTTCCCCGTCGCCACCATTTTCTCACTGCTGCAGCTGCGTGTTAGACGGCACCGCTGTTGCTGTGTGCGCTATACCTTGTTAATTTCAAGCCAATTTTCGCACAAATATACAGATAGCTTGGGAGTAGGGAATAGTTGTGATTGCAGTCCTTTTAAGGACTAGGTTACAGCATTTCCTACGACTTTTATCAGGCAGGTCTGTGCTCTTAAATAGATAGGTTGTGGGAGTAAAGACTAATTGTAATTGGAGTCCTTTTCAGGACTAGGTTACATCAGTTCCTATCAGTTTTTGCCAGGCAGGTCTGTGCCAGTGCTGTGCAAGTTTTTTTCACAGCATTTGGCTGAATCTAGCAAAGCTAATCCTTTTTGGCCTATTGCAGAGTGTGTTAGTCAGTGGAGTAGCCTATCTGTGTTGCAAGATATACCACCTGTGTATAGAATACCAATTTTTTTACTGCACCTAGTGAAGTAAAATCTTTTGGGCATAGCATCATTCTATTAGTCCATCTATACTGACCTCCATCAGGTTGCAAATTAAAACTAATTTTTTTCTGCATCTACCTCTGAAAAAATATTTGGGCTTCTACCTGTGTGTGGGACTTGTTGTATTAGTCCATCTATACTGACCTCCATCAGGTTGCAAACTGAATATAATTTTTTTCTGCATCTAGCTCTGAAAAAATATTTGGCCTTCTAGTAGTGTGTCGGACTTTCTCTATTAGTCCATCTATACTGACCTCCATCAGGTTGCAAACTGAATATAATTTTTTTCTGCATCTAGCTCTGAAAAAATATTTGGCCTTCTAGTAGTGTGTCGGACTTTCTCTATTAGTCCATCTATACTGACCTCCATCAGGTTGCAAATTAAAACTAATTTTTATCTGCATCTACAGTACCTCTGAAAAAATATTTGGGCTTCTAGCTGTGTGTGGGACTTGTTGTATTAGTCCATCTATACTGACCTCCATCAGGTTGCAAACTGAATATATTTTTTTCTGCATCTACCTCTGAAAAAATATTGGGCTTCTAGCTGTGTGTGGGACTTGTTGTATTAGTCCATCTATACTGACCTCCATCAGGTTGCAAACTGAATATATTTTTTTCTGCATCTACCTCTGAAAAAATATTGGGCTTCTAGCTGTGTGTGGGTCTTGTTCTATTAATCCATCTATACTGACCTCCATCAGGTTGCAAACTGAATATAATTTTTTTCTGCATCTAGCTCTGAAAAAATATTTGGCCTTCTAGTAGTGTGTCGGACTTTCTCTATTAGTCCATCTATACTGACCTCCATCAGGTTGCAAATTAAAACTAATTTTTATCTGCATCTACAGTACCTCTGAAAAAATATTTGGGCTTCTAGCTGTGTGTGGGACTTGTTGTATTAGTCCATCTATACTGACCTCCATCAGGTTGCAAACTGAATATATTTTTTTCTGCATCTACCTCTGAAAAAATATTGGGCTTCTAGCTGTGTGTGGGACTTGTTGTATTAGTCCATCTATACTGACCTCCATCAGGTTGCAAACTGAATATATTTTTTTCTGCATCTACCTCTCAAAAAATATTGGGCTTCTAGCTGTGTGTGGGTCTTGTTCTATTAATCCATCTATACTGACCTCCATCAGGTTGCAAACTGAATATAATTTTTTTCTGCATCTAGCTCTGAAAAAATATTTGGCCTTCTAGTAGTGTGTCGGACTTTCTCTATTAGTCCATCTATACTGACCTCCATCAGGTTGCAAATTAAAACTAATTTTTATCTGCATCTACAGTACCTCTGAAAAAATATTTGGGCTTCTAGCTGTGTGTGGGACTTGTTGTATTAGTCCATCTATACTGACCTCCATCAGGTTGCAAACTGAATATATTTTTTTCTGCATCTACCTCTGAAAAAATATTGGGCTTCTAGCTGTGTGTGGGACTTGTTGTATTAGTCCATCTATACTGACCTCCATCAGGTTGCAAACTGAATATATTTTTTTCTGCATCTACCTCTGAAAAAATATTGGGCTTCTAGCTGTGTGTGGGACTTGTTCTATTAATCCATCTATACTGACCTCCATCAGGTTGCAAACTGAATATAATTTTTTTCTGCATCTAGCTCTGAAAAAATATTTGGCCTTCTAGTAGTGTGTCGGACTTTCTCTATTAGTCCATCTATACTGACCTCCATCAGGTTGCAAATTAAAACTAATTTTTATCTGCATCTACAGTACCTCTGAAAAAATATTTGGGCTTCTAGCTGTGTGTGGGACTTGTTGTATTAGTCCATCTATACTGACCTCCATCAGGTTGCAAACTGAATATATTTTTTTCCTGCATCTACCTCTGAAAAAATATTGGGCTTCTAGCTGTGTGTGGGTCTTGTTCTATTAATCCATCTATACTGACCTCCATCAGGTTGCAAATTCAAAATAATTTTTTTCTGCATCTAACCCAGCCAATAGTTTTGGCCTAATACCACAGTTTGGCCACTCAGCTCTGCTCGGTTACCATCCATTGTTTTTTTGTGCAAACAACTCCAGAGTTGTGAATTAGTTAACCACCAAAATGAGTGGAAAAAGGCCTGCTGCTGGTGGAAAGGGGAATAGGCGTGTTGGGAAGGGGAAAAAAGGTTGTGTCCGTGGGGTAGGTGTTAAAGCAACAGTAACATCTGCAGAAGAAAGACCATCTTCCAGCCAAACTAAAATGTCTACTTCTTTTAGCGGACAATGTGATAACATCCCTTTCTTACGGCCACGCCAATCGCTACAAATTCCAGATGAGGCACAAAAACAGCAGGTGCTTCAACGGATATCAAGTGCTCCTTTAAGTGGGCTCTCCTCCACATCAACTTCAACATCACAAATACTCCAGTCCTCAAAGGTGTCACCCAAATCGCACTTGCTTCCTCACAGCTCCCAAATCTCCAGCTGCCCGTCTGAGTATGAGGTAGAACAGATGGTTGAGTCTGCAGAGCTGTTTACTCATACTATAGCCTGGGAATCAGAGGTCGACTCCAGCGCTTCTGTGAATCCAGACGAGGAAATGATCTGCACTGATGCCCAGAATCTTTATGAGTCGGATCCAGGACCAGACGCAGAAGGTTCTGACCATAATGTAGACCCTCATTCCCAAACTGTAACTCCTGTTGGTGGAGACAATGAGGAAGACGATGATAAGACTCAAATACCTGATTGGAGCGACAACTTTAGTTTTTTGTCAGGGCAGGAACAGGTTGGCTCTGAGGACGACGGGTGTGATAACGCACAGGGTGATGATGATGAGGTCGGAGATCCCACTTACTGTCAACCCACAGTCAGCCAAGAGATGAGGTCAGCAGAGGAGGTGGAGGAAGATGCTAGTGACGACGAGGTCAGGTTGCGCCTTCCTGGACAGAGACGTAGTACTGGAAGCACGTCAACAACTGCATCCTCAAACACAACTCTGCCTCTCACCACAAGTCGTGGTGGCTCTTCAGGTCGCATGGGTGCTAAGCCTTGCATAGCCTGGGCATTTTTTCAGATCGATAAAGATGACCCAACTCGTGTTATCTGTAACATTTGTCAGCAAAAGCTAAGTAGAGGCCAAAAAATACATAGTTTGAGTACTTCATGCATGAACCGGCACATGGACATGAAGCATAAGTTGCAGTGGGAAGCTCAGTGTGCTACAATGCGGCCTAGCCGGCCGGGCCAACCGCCGTCTGCCATATCTTGTGCATCCGCGGCCTCTTCATCCTCTGTGACTGGGGGGACAGCAGTCACACCTGTTTTGGGGCGCAGACCTGCCACCTCTTTACCCGCAACAGCCAGCGTGATTGGCAGGTCATCATTTTCTTTGGAGGTGGTAACACCAGCTGGTGTTGAGCGCTGTCCGACATCGATAGCACCACCTTTGGATCAAGGCAACCTAACATGTCCGCCTGCATCTTCCTCACAGACCGGCAGTTTGCCGGGGACACCCTTATCAACCCCGTCTAAGCACAATAGCCAGCCCTCGGTCCCTCAGATGTGGACAAGTAAAAGACCATTTCCTCCTAGCCATGAGAAAGCTAAGAGGTTGAATTTCACCATCTGCAAGCTCTTGGCTACAGAAATGCTGCCTTTCCGCCTGGTGGACACAGAGGATTTTCGAAACCTTATGTCCGTCGCAGTGCCCCAGTACCAGATGCCCAGTCGGCACTACTTCTCAAAGAAAGGTGTGCCTGCGCTCCACCAGCATGTCGCACATAACATCACCGCTTCTTTGAGAAACTCTGTGTGTGACAGGGTGCATTTCACCACAGACACTTGGACGAGTAGGCATGGACAGGGGCGTTACATGTCGCTGACTGGGCACTGGGTAACTATGGTGACAGCAGGACAAGGGGCTGCTGTCCAAGTCTTGCCGTCCCCACGAGTTGTACGTCAATCCTCTTTATGTCAAAGTTCCTCCACTGCTTCTGCCTCCTCAACCTCCTCTCGGTCTTCCACCTGCACCCAAAGCCTGTCTGGTCATGCCACAAGCTTTCTAACTGCGCAGAAGGGATCCTGCACACCTCCTTACTATGCTGGCAGTAGGGCTCAACGTCATCAGGCGGTTTTTACATTGAAATGTCTGGGAAATGTGAGTCACACAGCTGAGGAGTTGTGGTCAGCTCTGGAGAACCAATTTCATGAATGGTTGTCTCCACTGGATCTGAAACCAGGGAAGGCTGTGTGCGACAATGCTGCAAACCTGGGTGCGGCCCTTCGCCGGGGCAATGTCACACACGTGCCTTGTATGGCTCACGTGTTGAACCTGGTTGTCCAGCAATTTTTAGCCCACTATCCCAGACTAGATGGCCTTCTGCAGAGGGCACGGTCGCTGTGTGCTCACTTCCGCCGTTCGCATACCGCAGCTCAGCGACTTACATCTCTACAGAAGTCGTTGGGCCTGCCACTTCACCGGCTAAAATGCGATGTGCCTACCCGGTGGAATTCAACTCTGCACATGTTGCAGCGACTGTGGCAGCACCGACAAGCCCTGGTGCAATACGTTCTGACGTATAGCCTGGGCCAACGAGATTCAGAGGTGGGGCAAATCACGCTGGAGGAGTGGTCTCAGATCAAGGACCTATGCACCCTTCTGCACAGTTTTGAAATGGCGACGAAGATGTTTAGTGCTGACGATGCCATTATCAGCATGACTATTCCGGTGATTTACATGCTGGAGCACATGTTAAACAGAATTCGGAGTCAGGTGGTGGCACAAGAGGAGGTGGAGGAAGTAGAGGAGGAGGAGTTGTATGCGGAAGGGCTAACATCTGCAAGGTCCAGACGGTCGGCAGCACCAAGGCGGCAGGCATGTGAGGGTGGGGGGATGGTTTTACCAGGGCGCATGGTAGCAGCCAAACTAGTGAGGAAGGTGCAGGAGCCCAGGAAGAAGTGGAGGACGAACTGATGGAAGACTCATCAGATGAGGGAGACCTTGATCACATTTCTGTTGTGCGAGGTTGGGGGGAGAGGACAGAGGAAGGAAGCATGATTGTTACCTCGCCACCAACACAACAAGGACTTGGTGCTCCTGGATGCGCAACACACATGAGTGCCTTCTTGCTGCACTACCTGCAACATGACCCTCGAATTGTGAGAATTAGAAATAATCCTGACTACTGGGTTGCCACACTGTTAGATCCCCGGTACAAAAGTAAATTTGCAGAAATTATTCCTGCCATAGAAAGGGATGCACGCATGCAGGAGTATCAGCAGAGACTGTTGCAGAATCTTACATGTGCTTTTCCACAAAATACCAGTGGTGCACGTAGTGAATCTTACAGTTCCAACTTGCCAACCGTGGGACCGTCAAGTGTTCAGCACTCAAACCGTAACAGAACCACAGTATCTGCTGGTAACATCAATTTTGCGGAATCATTTCACCACTTTTTTAGCCCATCCTTTGCAAGGCCACAGGAGACAAGAAGTCTGACACATAGTCAACGCCTAGAGACGATGGTACAGGAGTATCTCCAAGTAAACATTGAAGCCACGACTGTGTCACTGGACCCTTGCTCTTTTTGGGCTTCCAATCTGGATAAATGGCCGGAGCTAGCCACTTACGCCTTGGAGATCTTGTCATGCCCCGCAGCCAGCGTTCTGTCTGAACGTGTGTTCAGCGCTGCTGGTGGTGTGCTGACAGATAAGCGCACGCGGCTCTCCACTGATAATGTAGACAGACTCACGTTCATAAAGATGAACAAATCATGGATCCGAAACAACTTTTCTACCCCTGTGTCATCCTGGGGAGAGTAAAAGCTTGATGATTGGTTAAAATCACCCTACCAACCGTTTTAAGCTTTCAAATTACTAATCATGTTTATCTGTATCTTGACTGGAAAATAATTTGGGCTTTGTAGCAGTGTGCAGCACTGATTCTATTAGGCCATCTATAATAAGCTCCACCAGATTTAAAATTAAAAATAATTTTTAGCTGCATCTAGCCCGGAAAATAATTTTGGGGCTCCGAGATGCGCAAGACACATAAGTGCCTTCTTGCTGCACTACCTGCAGCATGACCCTCATATTGTCAGAATTCGAAGTAATCATGACTACTGGGTTACCACACTCTTAGATCCCCCAAACTTTTCGATCAACCTTTTCATTTTAATAAAGACCAAAAAAATGGTCATTTTTGAAATTATAAGCATTAGCAGGTTGTTAGAAACTGAAATCAAACAGTTTTCAACTCAAAACTTTATTCTAGGTGATGTTACATTTTCACATAGGACCCCTTGTTCGAAAGGAGCTTCTGAACTCTCTCGTCCATTGAATTTGTCAGGTTTTGGATGGTTTCTGCTTCAATTGTTTTGCATGAGGACAGAATACCCTCCCAGAGCTGTTGCTTAGATGTGAACTGCCTCCCGCCATCATAGACACTCCTTTTAATGATGCTCCAAAGGTTCTGAATGGGGTAGAGGTCAGGGGAGCATGGGGGTCACACCATAAGTTTGTCCCCTTTTATGCCCATATCAGCCAGAGATGCAGATGTTTTATGTGCAGCATGAGATGGTGCATTATCATGCAGAAAAATGATCTTGCTGTGAAATACACGGTTCTTCTTCTTGAACCATGGCAGGAAGTGCTGTTTGAGAAAATCCACATACATTATGGAGTTCATCTTTAGCGCCTTCAGGGATCCTAAAGGGGCCGACAATCTCTCTCCCCATGATTCCAGCCCAAAACATTACTCCACCTCCTCCTTGTTGGCGCTGTAGCCGTGTTTGCGTGGGGTGTCCATCAACCAGCCATCCTCCACTCCATCCATCTGGACCATCGAGCGCTGCACGGCACTCATCCGTGAACAAAACAGTTTTGAAATCAGTCTTCATGTAATGTTTGGCCCACTGGAGCCATTTCTGCTTGTGTGAAGTGGATAGAGGAGGTCGACAGGATGGCGTATGCACAGCTGCAAACCTCTGAAGGACCCTGCATCTTGTTGTTCGGGGGACGTTGGAGGCACCAGCAGCTTCAAAAACTTGTCTGCTGCTATGACAAGGCTTTTTTGCCGCTGCTCTTTCAACCTGACGTAATTGCCTGTAGGAAAGAGTCCTCAATTTGCCCTTATCAGCACGCACACGTGTGTACTGTGAATCAGCTACATACTTCTTGATTGCCAAGACACTTCATCCTGATCATCGCACAATGTTGATTGTAGTCATGCCTTGACCTAAACACTCCACAATTTGTTGCTTCTCAGCAGCCGACACATCCTTTTTCTTTCCCATTTTGGCAGAAAATGTAGGCTGCTTAATAATGTGAGAGAGCCTTCTTAAGTAGTCTTGCCTTTCATTGGACACACCTGCCAAACTAATTAGCACAGGTGTCTGCAATTGCTTACAGTGATATAAAGAGCCCTGACACACATCACCATCAATGAGTTTAACTGACAAACAAACAAATTCTTCCCTTATCACTCCTAAACACTTTTTGCATAATAATTTTGAACGCAGTGTACATGTGCTTTTCCACAAAACACCAGTGGTTCACGTAGTGAATCTTACAGTTCTAACTTGCCAACCGTGGTCTGTATGGAATTGTTCAATAAAGGGCCCAAAATTAAGATAACATAGATGGGAGAGGTCTCTATGAATAGGAATTCCTAAGTATTTCATACCCTGTGAGGGCCAGGCAAAGGGAAAGTTGGACTGGATGGAATCCTATATGGATTTGGGGAGGGAGACATCGAGGGCCTCAGACTTCGCTGCATTGATTTTAAAATTTTACCATGTAACAAAGTGATCTATTTCAGCCATAACAGCAGGGATGGATATATGTGATTGAGTGATATATACTAGGACATCATCAGCAAATAGAGAGCACTTGTACTCGGTGCCTCCCACCTCAATCCACCTAATATTGGGGTTATGGCGAATTGATGAGAGCAGGTGCTCCGTCACTAGGATGTATAAGAGAGGGGACAGAGGACATCCCTGCCTTGTCCCATTGGTGATTGTGAAAGGTGATGAAAATGTTCTGACGCACCCCCTGGGCCTTGGGACACCCGGAGCCCGACCCTTTTTGGTGGATGCTGGTGGTTGTAGTCTTCGTGGCGGCGACCCGGTTCCGTGGCTCAGGGCGGTCAAACCAGTGGCGGAACTATTTATGTGGTTTTGATGTTTAAATGTCCGACTACGCCACCCGTGGATTGCGGTCAGAGTGAACCGCCGCTGCAGGGCAGACCGCTAAGGCTGGTGTTGTGGGTGCAGCAGAGCGTAGCATAACTCCCCACGGGAGGAGTATAGCCTCAGGGCAGTGTATGCGGAGGATGGGGGTGATGGTGCAGGGCAGCAGCAGTAACGACACGGAGTCAGTAATGCAGTCCAGGGCCTTTACTCACAGTTCTTATTATCCAGACCACGTCTGCAGGTAACGGCTGCCCACGTCGTACTGTGCTCACCAGGTGAGGGGCTCAGACAACTCCCAGATAACTTTGGAGCACTTCACAGGACCCCCTTTGTGTGTCCTTTGTCTGGCCTTTCTTACCAACACTTCTGTCCGGCTGCCTCGGGCCTCCTCTTGGTAAACTTGGCGCCAGTTTCCCTGACCCTATGTGGTGCCTTCCTAGCGGGTGTAGCGAGGGGCTGCACCACATAAAATGTCAGAGCCTCCGGTTTCTAGCTGAGGGTCGTTTCCTGCCTCCACTAGTTCGGGGACCGGTCTCCCCCTTTGGCCTGACCCCTCCACGCAGGTGGATTCGGGCGTGCGGTGGCGACTCGCCCGTCCGCACCCCTGGGATCCCTTCATTCCTCGTTCCTGGAGCCTTCTCCGCTCCTCTTCCTTCCTTCTCCCTCTTCCAGGCCTGGGCCTCTGTTACTAGGCCCGCCTCCGGAGCAGAGCTCATGCAGAGCCCCTGCTCCCTGCCACTTCTGCTCAGACTTCTCTGCACTGAACTAAGATGGTGCCCACCTTTTATACTCCCTTCTCAATGCACCCAGGAACTGCTTCCTCCCTGCTCCTGCACTACAGGGTTCCCCTTCCTCAGTGTTCCCTCCCCCCACTCCAGCCAGGGACAGGGACTGTCGTGCCCATCTCAGGGGCATATTGGTCTCCCTGCCCCATGGCAATGTGGTGTAATGCATGCAGGTGTCGGGTCCTGATCCACACTCCATCCTTACCTGAGAGTGAGATATCACACCTCTGGGTGAGGTGCAATACGTCTGTAGCAACCGAGCCCTCAGGGTGCTACAGTTCCATTTATCTTCAGCCTAGGTGACGTATTGCGATACAGGGCCGTGATTTTGGCTATAAAAGGGTCCCCTAGACCCCTACCCCAAGCTTTTTAAGAGAATCATATATGGCGTGCCAGGAGACTCTATGGAATGCTTTCTCAGCATCCAACGAGAGTAGCTAATTACAAATTTTTAACTGCATCTAGCCCAGGAAATACTTTGTGCCTAGTAGCAGTGTCTGCTAGTCAGCGGATTATCCCGGCTGTTAAGCAAGCTACACCACCTGTAGTTTAGACACTTAATTTTTTCAAAGGAAATGCTTCGGGACCATGGGATACTTAGTGAAGAGCATCAGGAGGCACCCCAAGGCATAGGGGCTGGGACTGGCAGTAGGATGCCTTGCGGTGGACAGCCGAGCTCGATCCTTATAAAAGCTTTTTAACTGCAGCAGCTTTAGTGGACGCTACTGGAGCTGGAATTACGCGGCTGCTGGCATGAGACTTGCCCTCCAATAGATCCTTGTAAATGGATTTAAAGTGTATTCATTCAAATTAGAGAGACAATTTAAATTTAAAAGCTTAGAGCTGCCTCCACCACAGGGGGGCTCGCTCGACCCACCAGCGGACAGGCACCAGTATTGGGAGAGGGGGGCTGGCCGTCAGGGTTCACCGCGGCTCTGGCACAAACCTGGCGACACGGAGGTGGCACGGGCAGGAGCGGACTGGCCGTGTCGGCTTCTCACTTTTTGGATTTTAGAAGGGCATGACATGCCTATATCTGTGTCTCCCCCTCCTTTTACTCCTCCACCTCTTTTATTTTCGCATGACTATATGTACTTGTCACTTTTCCATGTGTTAGTTATGTCTTCTGAGCAGTTTGTCAGCTTTTGGACACCTTTGAAGGTGTTTTCTATGTGTTTCTATGTGTTTTTGTTTGCCTGCCATTGGTTTTAACGGTGTTCGAAGGTGTTCGACGAACAGTTCGACGAACAGTTCGGCGAACACACGGGTGTTCGACGAACCGAACCGAACTCGAACACTACGGGGGTGGCTCAACACTAATCTCGATATCCCACAAGATACAATTGAAGTGAATGCCATTACTCCAGATATACCATCATCCCTTCACAGCAAAGATCTGTCATCTGATCCTTTGAAACAGGTCCTGTCTTCTGATTCATTACCGACTACTAAGGAAAATCAAAGTCACAAAACAAACATTAAAAAACAAATTGCTCCTAAAGCAAAGAAGCCATTATCACGTTCAGAATATGGAAATAGTTTTCCCCTCCAGAAGTCTTTTCCTAAACATCAAAAAATTCACACTGCAGAGAATAGATTTTCTTGTTCCAAGTGTGGGAAATGTTTTAACAAGAAATCAAATTTTGTTAGTCACCAGAGAATTCACACTGGGGAGAAGCCTTTTTCATGTTCAGAATGCGGAAAATGTTTTACACAGATATCAAGTTTTGTTATACACCAGAGAACCCACACAGGGGAGAAGCCTTTTTCATGTTCAGAATGTGGGAAATGTTTTAACCAGAAAGCTCATCTTAATATCCACCTGAGAACCCACACAGGGGAGAAGCCTTTTTCATGTTCAGAATGTGGAAAATGTTTTGTGAAGAGATCATCTCTTCTTACTCACCAGAGAAGTCACACAGGGTAGATGCCTTTTTTATATCCTTAATGTAGGAAATGTTTTCCTTAAAAATCAACTCTTAATAAACTTTAGAGAATTCACACAAGGGAAAAGCCTTTTTCATGTTCAGAATGTTGGAAATTTTTTAATCGAAAATTGTATCTTCTTAAAGAGGTTGTCCACTACTAGGACAACCCCTTGTCATTCCTCATGTTTGTACTCGTTAAAATAAAAACATTCACACTCAGCTCCCGTGGTGGCACTGTTCCTGCGGTGTCGGGACTTGGGGTTGTTACATCACATGAACCCTGCGCCCAGTCAGTGCCCCTGCCTGTCCCTGCCTTCAGACATGTTGAACATCAACAGGAAGCCAGGGCTACGGCTGCTCTCAGATTTCCTTGTGATGCTCGATTTTTCTGAAGGCGAGGACAGTGATTCTAGCGCTTATTGGGCTCACAAGACTTAAGAATCTCACATGAGCTCCGGGAACGCACGTACTGACACCACTGGAACGGCATCTTGGGTATTTGCTGGGACTGTTCTATCTGTTTATTGCCTGTTTTGTGGTTCAATAAAGTATTGCCACACTGTTTTACCCTCACCCTGTGTTGTCTGAGTAGTGTTCTGCCCACTGAAGACTCCGGGTCTTCATATTTTGATGGCAACGGTGGGATACTACTCAGCCCAGCAGATTTGGGGGAGCTTCAAGGGTACTGGCGTTAGCAAACACCGTCCAAAGGGCTCCAAAGCCAGGGAGACATATAAGCAGACCATAGGTATACACAGCGGGTTTTGGATGCTCCCATGTTCAACCCCACCAGCCCGGCCTTGGGAGGAGGACCATGAGGATATACAGCAGTAACAAGAAACGGCAACTACAGGAGCTGTGCCAGCTTCAACGGATTGAATACCAGGCCACTGACACTCATCGGATTTAATTCAGGAACTACGGAATGCTGAGGAAGGCTTGTCTGGACGCAATGAATACAAGTGTGTTCTCGTCAATTACATGTGGAGTTTATTCTCAAGGAAGACACGGAATATGCTCTGAGGAAACTAGATGATACAAAATTTTGCTCTCATGAAGGTGAGACCTCTTACATTCGTGGCTGTGCTTAAAGACATGCTGATGGACTGTCTCCAATAAGTGGTGAAGGATGATTGGGATCCTATCATGTCTGACTGATTTAAGATGGGGAAGCAATATGACAAAACAGCTTCTTATCTTAATCAGCCAGACGTATAGATTTGTGAAGCCAAGAGAAATACACTACTGTGTTTGTGTTGACTTGTGAATGTATGTGTATTTCTGTGGCTGGTCAAGAAGGACAGTGACTTGGTGTTTGGGAACAATGTTTGTTCCTATGCTTACTGCATATTGTACTAAACCAGCTAGTTTATTTACAAAAGCAGGGGGATTAGCTCAAACAATGAGACCTGAGTGAGCCCTGCCATTACCCCTAATGCATGGGGGGCCCGAACATCCAGTGTTTGCCACGCTATCATGTGCATGACAATGCAGCAAACACTACCTCTGATCAGTGGTAAGGTTAATACCACCAGACAGAGAGCTGCGGTTCCCACGCTGTCAGGTGACAGTGTGAGCCCGCAGCTGTGACCGGAGGTAAAATGTTAACCTCCTGTCACAGGGGTCGGCAGATGGGATTACTGTTATGATCTGCTACAAGAACTAAGGAAGGAAAGGAAAACTGTCCCTACAATAGGACTAAGCTGATTCCCTACGATGCAGCGGGCAACCTGTTCCTTGTGAACAGACCAGCCTTCGTCCTCAACTAGTCTGAACGCAGACCTATAGATATAAGGGAGGGGTCCCTAAAAGAACTAAGGACTGGGACAAAATTGGACACCTCCTAGCAGAAGTTGTAGCGGAGCAAAAAGACAAACAGACAAAAAGTACTAGAGGTCCAAGGACCAAGCAAACTATAGCGATAGGTACAAAGCACCTGGCTAGATTAAGAGTCAAAGTAACACTGAAGTCCAGCAAAGCCAGGAGGGCGGAGCTGGAATAAATAGGCAGAAGGTCACGTGACCACAAAATAGAAAAAACTAACAGGAGGGTTCTAACAATTACTACATCCACCAGCCTACGCCTGCTGTCACTGTTAACAGCGAGAGTGGGTGACGCTGATGGGTGTATTCATCTGCCGCCACCTGTGCTATAAATAAAAAAATGGCATGGGTTCCCCTGTATTTTTGATAACCAGCCAGACAAAACTGACAGCTTCGAGCTGCAACCCAGCTGTCAGCTTTAGCAAGGCTGGTTATCAAGAATAGAGGAGTCCCATGCCATTTTCATTTAAATTATTTAACTAAATAATTTAAAAAAATGGAATGGGGTCCCCCCATTTTTGATAACCAGCCAAACTAAAGCAGCTGGGGACTGGTATTCTCAGGCTTGTAAGGGGCCATGGATATTGGCCTAAAAATAGCCCGCAGCTGCCTCAGAAAAGGCGCATTAGATTAGCCTATTCTGGCACCTTGCCGGGCTCTTTCCACTTGCCCTGTAGGGGTGTATCACCTTTGTATTGTCCGGTGACATCAAACACACGGGTTAATAATGGAGCGGCGTCTATAAGATGCCTATCCATTGCTAATCCTATAGTTATATTGTAAATAAAGACACAGCCAGAAAAAAATCCTTTATTTGAAATAACGAAACAATTCTTTATTAATAATTCTTAGTTTAACAAAAAAAATACTTACCTAACGCCTATTTCATTGAAGCCCTCGTCTCCTGTAACAAAAATAAGATAAAGAAAAATACTCACCTAATGCCTAATCCGCTGAAGCCATTGTCACCTGTAAAAAAACAAAAATAAAAAACAACCATATCCCTCACCTGTCTGACGTGATTACATAATCCAGAGTGTCCCACGAAGATTTGGGTCACCTCTAGAGCAGTCACATCAGCAATTACTGATGTGACTGTTCTTGAGGACAGCACTGTATACACTGACACAAGAATGTAATCACTTCTGTGTCAGTGTATAACGCTGAGCTGCCAGGACAGAGGTTACTTGAGTTCATGAGCTGATGATCAGCTGATGAACTTAGGTCACCTCCCTTACTGCATTGGTGCTGCGTGAGAAAATTCCCACGCAGCACTGATGCCGTAAATAAGGTCACTGGGGCTCATCAGCTGATCATCAGCTAATGAACTCAAGTAACTTCAGTCCCGGCAGTTCAGTGCTATACACTGCCGGGATCGATCGCGCTCCTGTCAGTGTATCACTGGCTGCCGGGTGATCGAATCGCCATGTGACATGGGCTTAGAGCGGACAGGTGAGTATAACATGTTAATTTATTTCAACATTTATTTTTACTTTTTTTTTACATTACGAGCACAGACGCTGGCTGATGAGATTACTCTTCCCATCAGCCGCATCTGCTCTTACTATTGTCAGAGGGAGTGGCCGTAGGCTGATGGGAGGAGTAGTCCCTCATCAACTGACACCTGTCACCCGCTGTCAATTCTTTGTGCGTTTTGCCGCATTTTTGACTCATTGACTATAATTGGGTCAGTCAAATATGCAGCAAAACTTTGCAGCAAATCCGCAAATATTTTTATACCAGCGTTTCTCCTGCGGATTTGACTGGCACAATTGAAGCCAATGGGTGAAAAACGCTGCAGAAACGCACAAAGAATTGACATGCTGCAGATTTAAACGCAATGACAAACCTGACAGGAAAATTCCTGATCATATGCAAAGCACTTCAGGATTGTCATTGCTGGCACACGGAGTCCCTAGCATTTTTGGCCCATTTCCGCAAGGAAAAAACGTCACGAAAATGCACCAAAAACGCACCGTGTGCACATAGCCTTAGTCTTTTTGTTGTCTCTTTTGTTGAAAATTTCAGGATATCTCTGTGTTCCCTTGTTGCCGCTCTAGTGTATTGATAGTGATCCTAAGTGGTCTCAGACTCACTACTAGAAGTACTACTTTCGGACACCGGGGTATTGCTGGGAGTGGCTTGATGGCTGAATGTAGCATTCTGTAATGATTTCCTTTTTGGATTTTGCCACTTAAAGATACAATCATTTTCATCATCCTTAAGATTTCTTTGGTATTAGTAATATTTAATTTGGCTAGTGTCGTTCTCCCATTTATCCACATCTTTTTCTATCGTTTTCAGGTGTGTTTCTAGGATGTCAGGTTGAACATCCTTTTTTAGTGTCTTCTGTAATTCCTCAGTTTCTCTATCCATATTCTTAAGTGTGGCTGTATTTTTGTCCACGATTATTTTGATAAACTCCAATGAGCAGGTGGTAGCTGCCAATTTCCATCTTTGAACCAAATCCAAGTCCTCAAGTTCAATGGAGGAAAAAACCTGCACTCATAATCCTCTTGGGATAATCTTTTGATCCATATCATTTTCCAATGAGGTCCTATTCCACCCTCCTCTGACTTTCTTCTGTAGTGCTGCTTTGTATTGTTGTATCAGATCCCTATCATTGGAGACGATATCCTGGGGGGCGCCATTGGCTTCCTGCTTAAATAGATCTAAGGACTTTGTACGCCAAGAAATCTCAATGGCTTCTAAATTCATTTAATGGATTTTATGTGGACAATCTGTATGATAAAACATTAATAAATAGTAATTAGCACATGTCCAAGTGTCAAAATCGGTGCATACCACATCAAATCAAATAAAACAACACAGCCCAAGATATTCTCCTCATACACAGAAGAACTGATGTTTAATCTATATTCCATCTTTAATTAATGGTGACAACAATCTCTGTGTCACTGCTGATTCCAACAGATACAGACTCCTCCCCTTTGTATACTGCACTGCTCAGGTTAGTCCCATCCATACCATTGTCCTGAGACTGTGTGCACATCTCTGTGTCACTGCTGATTTCCATCAGATACAGACTCCTCCCCTTTGTATACTGCACTGTTCAGGTTAGTCCCATCCATACCATTGTCCTGAGACTGTGCGCACATCTCTGTGTCACTGCTGATTTCCATCAGATGCAGACTCCTCCCCTTTGTATACTGCACTGCTCAGGTTAGTCCCATCCATACCATTGTCCTGAGACTGTGTGCACATCTCTGTGTCACTGCTGATTTCCATCAGATACAGACTCCTCCCCTTTGTATACTGCACTGTTCAGGTTAGTCCCATCCATACCATTGTCCTGAGACTGTGCGCACATCTCTGTGTCACTGCTGATTTCCATCAGATGCAGACTCCTCCCCTTTGTATACTGCACTGTTCAGGTTAGTCCCATCCATACCATTGTCCTGAGACTGTGCGCACATCTCTGTGTCACTGCTGATTTCCATCAGATACAGACTCCTCCCCTTTGTATACTGCACTGCTCAGGTTAGTCCCATCCATACCATTGTCCTGAGACTGTGTGCACATCTCTGTGTCACTGCTGATTTCCATCAGATACAGACTCCTCCCCTTTGTATACCGCACTGCTCAGGTTAGCCCCATCCATATCATTGTCCTGAGACTGTGTGCACATCTCTGTGTCACTGCTGATTTCCATCAGATACAGACTCCTCCCCTTTGTATACCGCACTGCTCAGGTTAGTCCCATCCATACCATTGTCCTGAGACTGTGTGCACATCTCTGTGTCACTGCTGATTTCCATCAGATACAGACTCCTCCCCTTTGTATACCGCACTGCTCAGGTTAGCCCCATCCATACCATTGTCCTGAGACTGTGCGCACATCTCTGTGTCACTGCTGATTTCCATCAGATACAGACTCCTCCCCTTTGTATACTGCACTGCTCAGGTTAGTCCCATCCATACCATTGTCCTGAGACTGTGTGCACATCTCTGTGTCACTGCTGATTTCCATCAGATACAGACTCCTCCCCTTTGTATAATGCACTGTTCAGGTTAGTCCCATCCATACCATTGTCCTGAGACTGTGCGCACATCTCTGTGTCACTGCTGATTTCCATCAGATACAGACTCCTCCCCTTTGTATACTGCACTGTTCAGGTTAGTCCCATCCATACCATTGTCCTGAGACTGTGTGCACATCTCTGTGTCACTGCTGATTTCCATCAGATACAGACTCCTCCCCTTTGTATACTGCACTGCTCAGGTTAGCCCCATCCATACCATTGTCCTGAGACTGTGCGCACATCTCTGTGTCACTGCTGATTTCCATCAGATACAGACTCCTCCCCTTTGTATACTGCACTGCTCAGGTTAGTCCCATCCATACCATTGTCCTGAGACTGTGTGCACATCTCTGTGTCACTGCTGATTTCCATCAGATACAGACTCCTCCCCTTTGTATACTGCACTGCTCAGGTTAGTCCCATCCATACCATTGTCCTGAGACTGTGCGCACATCTCTGTGTCACTGCTGATTTCCATCAGATACAGACTCCTCCCCTTTGTATACTGCACTGCTCAGGTTAGTCCCATCCATACCATTGTACTGAGACTGTGTGCACATCTCTGTGTCACTGCTGATTTCCATCAGATACAGACTCCTCCCCTTTGTATACCGCACTGCTCAGGTTAGCCCCATCCATACCATTGTCCTGAGACTGTGTGCACATCTCTGTGTCACTGCTGATTTCCATCAGATACAGACTCCTCCCCTTTGTATACTGCACTGCTCAGGTTAGTCCCATCCATACCATAGTCCTGAGACTGTGCGCACATCTCTGTGTCACTGCTGATTTCCATCAGATACAGACTCCTCCCCTTTGTATACTGCACTGCTCAGGTTAGTCCCATCCATACCATTGTCCTGAGACTGTGTGCACATCTCTGTGTCACTGCTGATTTCCATCAGATACAGACTCCTCCCCTTTGTATAATGCACTGTTCAGGTTAGTCCCATCCATACCATTGTCCTGAGACTGTGCGCACATCTCTGTGTCACTGCTGATTTCCATCAGATACAGACTCCTCCCCTTTGTATACTGCACTGCTCAGGTTAGTCCCATCCATACCATTGTCCTGAGACTGTGTGCACATCTCTGTGTCACTGCTGATTTCCATCAGATACAGACTCCTCCCCTTTGTATAATGCACTGTTCAGGTTAGTCCCATCCATACCATTGTCCTGAGACTGTGTGCACATCTCTGTGTCACTGCTGATTTCCATCAGATACAGACTCCTCCCCTTTGTATACTGCACTGTTCAGGTTAGTCCCATCCATACCATTGTCCTGAGACTGTGCGCACATCTCTGTGTCACTGCTGATTTCCATCAGATACAGACTCCTCCCCTTTGTATACTGCACTGCTCAGGTTAGTCCCATCCATACCATTGTCCTGAGACTGTGCGCACATCTCTGTGTCACTGCTGATTTCCATCAGATACAGACTCCTCCCCTTTGTATAATGCACTGTTCAGGTTAGTCCCATCCATACCATTGTCCTGAGACTGTGTGCACATCTCTGTGTCACTGCTGATTTCCATCAGATACAGACTCCTCCCCTTTGTATACTGCACTGTTCAGGTTAGTCCCATCCATACCATTGTCCTGAGACTGTGTGCACATCTCTGTGTCACTGCTGATTTCCATCAGATACAGACTCCTCCCCTTTGTATACCGCACTGCTCAGGTTAGTCCCATCCATACCATTGTCCTGAGACTGTGTGCACATCTCTGTGTCACTGCTGATTTCCATCAGATACAGACTCCTCCCCTTTGTATAATGCACTGTTCAGGTTAGTCCCATCCATACCATTGTCCTGAGACTGTGCGCACATCTCTGTGTCACTGCTGATTTCCATCAGATACAGACTCCTCCCCTTTGTATACTGCACTGCTCAGGTTAGTCCCATCCATACCATTGTCCTGAGACTGTGTGCACATCTCTGTGTCACTGCTGATTTCCATCAGATACAGACTCCTCCCCTTTGTATACTGCACTGCTCAGGTTAGCCCCATCCATACCATTGTCCTGAGACTGTGTGCACATCTCTGTGTCACTGCTGATTTCCATCAGATACAGACTCCTCCCCTTTGTATACTGCACTGCTCAGGTTAGTCCCATCCATACCATTGTCCTGAGACTGTGTGCACATCTCTGTGTCACTGCTGATTTCCATCAGATACAGACTCCTCCCCTTTGTATACCGCACTGCTCAGGTTAGTCCCATCCATACCATTGTCCTGAGACTGTGTGCACATCTCTGTGTCACTGCTGATTTCCATCAGATACAGACTCCTCCCCTTTGTATAATGCACTGTTCAGGTTAGTCCCATCCATACCATTGTCCTGAGACTGTGCGCACATCTCTGTGTCACTGCTGATTTCCATCAGATACAGACTCCTCCCCTTTGTATACTGCACTGTTCAGGTTAGTCCCATCCATACCATTGTCCTGAGACTGTGTGCACATCTCTGTGTCACTGCTGATTTCCATCAGATACAGACTCCTCCCCTTTGTATACTGCACTGCTCAGGTTAGCCCCATCCATACCATTGTCCTGAGACTGTGCGCACATCTCTGTGTCACTGCTGATTTCCATCAGACACAGACTCCTCCCCTTTGTATACCGCACTGCTCAGGTTAGTCCCATCCATACCATTGTCCTGAGACTGTGTGCACATCTCTGTGTCACTGCTGATTTCCATCAGATACAGACTCCTCCCCTTTGTATACTGCACTGCTCAGGTTAGCCCCATCCATACCATTGTCCTGAGACTGTGTGCACATCTCTGTGTCACTGCTGATTTCCATCAGACACAGACTCCTCCCCTTTGTATACTGCACTGCTCAGGTTAGTCCCATCCATACCATTGTCCTGAGACTGTGCGCACATCTCTGTGTCACTGCTGATTTCCATCAGATACAGACTCCTCCCCTTTGTATACTGCACTGCTCAGGTTAGTCCCATCCATACCATTGTCCTGAGACTGTGTGCACATCTCTGTGTCACTGCTGATTTCCATCAGATACAGACTCCTCCCCTTTGTATACTGCACTGCTCAGGTTAGTCCCATCCATACCATTGTCCTGAGACTGTGCGCACATCTCTGTGTCACTGCTGATTTCCATCAGATACAGACTCCTCCCCTTTGTATAATGCACTGCTCAGGTTAGTCCCATCCATACCATTGTCTTGAGACTGTGCGCACATCTCTGTGTCACTGCTGATTTCCATCAGATACAGACTCCTCCCCTTTGTATACTGCACTGCTCAGGTTAGCCCCATCCATACCATTGTCCTGAGACTGTGTGCACATCTCTGTGTCACTGCTGATTTCCATCAGATACAGACTCCTCCCCTTTGTATACCGCACTGCTCAGGTTAGTCCCATCCATACCATTGTCCTGAGACTGTGTGCACATCTCTGTGTCGCTGCTGATTTCCATCAGATACAGACTCCTCCCCTTTGTATACTGCACTGCTCAGGTTAGTCCCATCCAT
The DNA here is from genome assembly GCF_046119375.1 of Phyllobates terribilis. Taxonomy (NCBI): domain Eukaryota; kingdom Metazoa; phylum Chordata; class Amphibia; order Anura; family Dendrobatidae; genus Phyllobates; species Phyllobates terribilis. The sequence continues at coordinate 707,071 of NW_027362998.1, read as the reverse complement.
ACCATTGTCCTGAGACTGTGTGCACATCTCTGTGTCACTGCTGATTTCCATCAGATACAGACTCCTCCCCTTTGTATACTGCACTGTTCAGGTTAGCCCCATCCATACCATTGTCCTGAGACTGTGTGCACATCTCTGTGTCACTGCTGATTTCCATCAGATACAGACTCCTCCCCTTTGTATACTGCACTGTTCAGGTTAGTCCCATCCATGCCATTGTCCTGAGACTGTGTGCACATCTCTGTGTCACTGCTGATTTCCATCAGATACAGACTCCTCCCCTTTGTATACTGCACTGCTCAGGTTAGTCCCATCCATACCATTGTCCTGAGACTGTGCGCACATCTCTGTGTCACTGCTGATTTCCATCAGATACAGACTCCTCCCCTTTGTATACTGCACTGCTCAGGTTAGTCCCATCCATACCATTGTCCTGAGACTGTGTGCACATCTCTGTGTCACTGCTGATTTCCATCTGATACAGACTCCTCCCCTTTGTATACCGCACTGCTCAGGTTAGCCCCATCCATACCATTGTCCTGAGACTGTGCGCACATCTCTGTGTCACTGCTGATTTCCATCAGATACAGACTCCTCCCCTTTGTATACTGCACTGCTCAGGTTAGTCCCATCCATACCATTGTCCTGAGACTGTGTGCACATCTCTGTGTCACTGCTGATTTCCATCTGATACAGACTCCTCCCCTTTGTATACTGCACTGCTCAGGTTAGCCCCATCCATACCATTGTCCTGAGACTGTGCGCACATCTCTGTGTCACTGCTGATTTCCTTCAGATACAGACTCCTCCCCTTTGTATACCGCACTGCTCAGGTTAGCCCCATCCATACCATTGTCCTGAGACTGTGCGCACATCTCTGTGTCACTGCTGATTTCCATCAGATACAGACTCCTCCCCTTTGTATACCGCACTGCTCAGGTTAGCTCCATCCATACCATTGTCCTGAGACTGTGCGCACATCTCTGTGTCACTGCCGATTTCCATCAGATACAGACTCCTCCCCTTTGTATACTGCACTGTTCAGGTTAGTCCCATCCATACCATTGTCCTGAGACTGTGTGCACATCTCTGTGTCACTGCTGATTTCCATCAGATACAGACTCCTCCCCTTTGTATACCGCACTGCTCAGGTTAGTCCCATCCATACCATTGTCCTGAGACTGTGCGCACATCTCTGTGTCACTGCTGATTTCCATCAGATACAGACTCCTCCCCGTTGTATACTGCACTGTTCAGGTTAGTCCCATCCATACCATTGTCCTGAGACTGTGTGCACATCTCTGTGTCACTGCTGATTTCCATCAGATACAGACTCCTCCCCTTTGATACCGCACTGTTCAGGTTAGTCCCATCCATACCATTGTCCTGAGACTGTGTGCACATCTCTGTGTCACTGCTGATTTCCATCAGATACAGACTCCTCCCCTTTGTATACTGCACTGTTCAGGTTAGTCCCATCCATACCATTGTCCTGAGACTGTGCGCACATCTCTGTGTCACTGCTGATTTCCATCAGATACAGACTCCTCCCCTTTGTATACTGCACTGCTCAGGTTAGTCCCATCCATACCATTGTCCTGAGACTGTGCGCACATCTCTGTGTCACTGCTGATTTCCATCAGATACAGACTCCTCCCCTTTGTATACTGCACTGTTCAGGTTAGTCCCATCCATACCATTGTCCTGAGACTGTGCGCACATCTCTGTGTCACTGCTGATTTCCATCAGATACAGACTCCTCCCCTTTGTATACCGCACTGTTCAGGTTAGTCCCATCCATACCATTGTCCTGAGACTGGGTGCACATCTCTGTGTCACTGCTGATTTCCATCAGATACAGACTCCTCCCCTTTGTATACTGCACTGTTCAGGTTAGTCCCATCCATACCATTGTCCTGAGACTGTGCGCACATCTCTGTGTCACTGCTGATTTCCATCAGATACAGACTCCTCCCCTTTGTATACCGCACTGCTCAGGTTAGTCCCATCCATACCATTGTCCTGAGACTGTGCGCACATCTCTGTGTCACTGCTGATTTCCATCAGATACAGACTCCTCCCCTTTGTATACTGCACTGTTCAGGTTAGTGCCATCCATACCATTGTCCTGAGACTGTGCGCACATCTCTGTGTCACTGCTGATTTCCATCAGATACAGACTCCTCCCCTTTGTATACTGCACTGTTCAGGTTAGTCCCATCCATACCATTGTCCTGAGACTGTGTGCACATCTCTGTGTCACTGCTGATTTCCATCAGATACAGACTCCTCCCCTTTGTATACTGCACTGCTCAGGTTAGTCCCATCCATACCATTGTCCTGAGACTGTGCGCACATCTCTGTGTCACTGCTGATTTCCATCAGATACAGACTCCTCCCCTTTGTATACTGCACTGCTCAGGTTAGCCCCATCCATACCATTCTCCTGAGACTGTGCGCACATCTCTGTGTCACTGCTGATTTCCATCAGATACAGACTCCTCCCCTTTGTATACCGCACTGCTCAGGTTAGTCCCATCCATACCATTGTCCTGAGACTGTGTGCACATCTCTGTGTCACTGCTGATTTCCATCAGATACAGACTCCTCCCCTTTGTATACCGCACTGCTCAGGTTAGCCCCATCCATACCATTGTCCTGAGACTGTGCGCACATCTCTGTGTCACTGCTGATTTCCATCAGATACAGACTCCTCCCCTTTGTATACTGCACAGCTCAGGTTAGTCCCATCCATACCATTGTCCTGAGACTGTGCGCACATCTCTGTGTCACTGCTGATTTCCATCAGATACTGACTCCTCCCCTTTGTATACCGCACTGCTCAGGTTAGCCCCATCCATACCATTGTCCTGAGACTGTGCGCACATCTCTGTGTCACTGCTGATTTCCATCAGATACAGACTCCTCCCCTTTGTATACTGCACTGCTCAGGTTAGTCCCATCCATACCATTGTCCTGAGACTGTGCGCACATCTCTGTGTCACTGCTGATTTCCATCAGATACAGACTCCTCCCCTTTGTATACTGCACTGCTCAGGTTAGCCCCATCCATACCATTGTCCTGAGACTGTGTGCACATCTCTGTGTCACTGCTGATTTCCATCAGATACAGACTCCTCCCCTTTGTATACTGCACTGCTCAGGTTAGTCCTATCCATACCATTGTCCTGAGACTGTGTGCACATCTCTGTGTCACTGCTGATTTCCATCAGATACAGACTCCTCCCCTTTGTATACTGCACTGCTCAGGTTAGTCCCATCCAAACCATTGTCCTGAGACTGTGTGCACATCTCTGTGTCACTGCTGATTTCCATCAGATACAGACTCCTCCTATTTGTATACTGCACTGTTCAGGTTAGTCCCATCCATACCATTGTCCTGAGACTGTGTGCACATCTCTGTGTCACTGCTGATTTCCATCAGATACAGACTCCTCCCCTTTGTATACTGCACTGCTCAGGTTAGTCCCATCCATACCATTGTCCTGAGACTGTGCACACATCTCTGTGTCACTGCTGATTTCCATCAGATACAGACTCCTCCCCTTTGAATACTGCACTGCTCAGGTTAGCCCCATCCATACCATTGTCCTGAGACTGTGTGCACATCTCTGTGTCACTGCTGATTTCCATCAGATACAGACTCCTCCCCTTTGTATACTGCACTGCTCAGGTTAGTCCCATCCATACCATTGTCCTGAGACTGTGTGCACATCTCTGTGTCACTGCTGATTTCCATCAGATACACACTCCTCCCCTTTGTATACTGCACTGCTCAGGTTAGTCCCATCCATACCATTGTCCTGAGACTGTGTGCACATCTCTGTGTCACTGCTGATTTCCATCAGATACACACTCCTCCCCTTTGTATACTGCACTGCTCAGGTTAGTCCCATCCATACCATTGTCGTGAGACTGTGTGCACATCTCTGTGTCACTGCTGATTTCCATCAGATACACACTCCTCCCCTTTGTATACTGCACTGCTCAGGTTAGTCCATCCATACCATTGTCCTGAGACTGTGTGCACATCTCTGTGTCACTGCTGATTTCCATCAGATACAGACTCCTCCCCTTTGTATACTGCACTGCTCAGGTTAGTCCCATCCATACCATTGTCCTGAGACTGTGCACATCTCTGTGTCACTGCTGATTTCCATCAGATACAGACTCCTCCCCTTTGTATACTGCACTGCTCAGGTTAGTCCCATCCATACCATTGTCCTGAGACTGTGTGCACATCTCTGCGTCACTGCTGATTTCCATCAGATACAGACTCCTCCCCTTTGTATACTGCACTGCTCAGGTTAGTCCCATCCATACCATTGTCCTGAGACTGTGTGCACATCTCTGTGTCACTGCTGATTTCCATCAGATACAGACTCCTCCCCTTTGTATACTGCACTGCTCAGGTTAGTCCCATCCATACCATTGTCCTGAGACTGTGTGCACATCTCTGTGTCACTGCTGATTTCCATCAGATACAGACTCCTCCCCTTTGTATACTGCACTGCTCAGGTTAGTCCCATCCATACCATTGTCCTGAGACTGTGTGCACATCTCTGTGTCACTGCTGATTTCCATCAGATACAGACTCCTCCCCTTTGTATACTGCACTGCTCAGGTTAGTCCCATCCATACCATTGTCCTGAGACTGTGTGCACATCTCTGTGTCACTGCTGATTTCCATCAGATACAGACTCCTCCCCTTTGTATACCGCACTGCTCAGGTTAGTCCCATTCATACCATTGTCCTGAGACTGTGCGCACATCTCTGTGTCACTGCTGATTTCCATCAGATACAGACTCCTCCCCTTTGTATACTGCACTGCTCAGGTTAGTCCCATCCATACCATTGTCCTGAGACTATGTGCACATCTCTGTGTCACTGCTGATTTCCATCAGATACAGACTCCTCCCCTTTGTATACTGCACTGCTCAGGTTAGCCCCATCCATACCATTGTCCTGAGACTGTGCGCACATCTCTGTGTCACTGCTGATTTCCATCAGATACAGACTCCTCCCCTTTGTATACCGCACTGCTCAGGTTAGCCCCATCCATACCATTGTCCTGAGACTGTGCGCACATCTCTGTGTCACTGCTGATTTCCATCAGATACAGACTCCTCCCCTTTGTATACCGCACTGCTCAGTTTAGTCCCATCCATACCATTGTCCTGAGACTGTGCGCACATCTCTGTGTCACTGCTGATTTCCATCAGATACAGACTCCTCCCCTTTGTATACTGCACTGTTCAGGTTAGTCCCATCCATACCATTGTCCTGAGACTGTGTGCACATGTCTGTGTCACTGCTGATTTCCATCAGATACAGACTCCTCCCCTTTGTATACTGCACTGTTCAGGTTAGTCCCATCCATACCATTTTCCTGAGACTGTGTGCACATCTCTGTGTCACTGCTGATTTCCATCAGATACAGACTCCTCCCCTTTGTATACCGCACTGTTCAGGTTAGTCCCATCCATACCATTGTCCTGAGACTGTGTGCACATCTCTGTGTCACTGCTGATTTCCATCAGATACAGACTCCTCCCCTTTGTATACTGCACTGCTCAGGTTAGCCCCATCCATACCATTCTCCTGAGACTGTGCGCACATCTCTGTGTCACTGCTGATTTCCATCAGATACAGACTCCTCCCCTTTGTATACTGCACTGTTCAGGTTAGTCCCATCCATACCATTGTCCTGAGACTGTGCGCACATCTCTGTGTCACTGTTGATTTCCATCAGATACAGACTCCTCCCCTTTGTATACTGCACTGCTCAGGTTAGTCCCATCCATACCATTGTCCTGAGACTGTGCGCACATCTCTGTGTCACTGCTGATTTCCATCAGATACAGACTCCTCCCCTTTGTATACTGCACTGCTCAGGTTAGTCCCATCCATACCATTGTCCTGAGACTGTGTGCACATCTCTGTGTCACTGCTGATTTCCATCAGATACAGACTCCTCCCCTTTGTATACTGCACTGCTCAGGTTAGTCCCATCCATACCATTGTCCTGAGACTGTGTGCACATCTCTGTGTCACTGCTGATTTCCATCAGATACACACTCCTCCCCTTTGTATACTGCACTGCTCAGGTTAGTCCCATCCATACCATTGTCGTGAGACTGTGTGCACATCTCTGTGTCACTGCTGATTTCCATCAGATACACACTCCTCCCCTTTGTATACTGCACTGCTCAGGTTAGTCCATCCATACCATTGTCCTGAGACTGTGTGCACATCTCTGTGTCACTGCTGATTTCCATCAGATACAGACTCCTCCCCTTTGTATACTGCACTGCTCAGGTTAGTCCCATCCATACCATTGTCCTGAGACTGTGCACATCTCTGTGTCACTGCTGATTTCCATCAGATACAGACTCCTCCCCTTTGTATACTGCACTGCTCAGGTTAGTCCCATCCATACCATTGTCCTGAGACTGTGTGCACATCTCTGCGTCACTGCTGATTTCCATCAGATACAGACTCCTCCCCTTTGTATACTGCACTGCTCAGGTTAGCCCCATCCATACCATTGTCCTGAGACTGTGCGCACTTCTCTGTGTCACTGCTGATTTCCATCAGATACAGACTCCTCCCCTTTGTATACTGCACTGCTCAGGTTAGCCCCATCCATACCATTGTCCTGAGACTGTGCGCACATCTCTGTGTCACTGCTGATTTCCATCAGATACAGACTCCTCCCCTTTGTATACCGCACTGCTCAGTTTAGTCCCATCCATACCATTGTCCTGAGACTGTGCGCACATCTCTGTGTCACTGCTGATTTCCATCAGATACAGACTCCTCCCCTTTGTATACTGCACTGTTCAGGTTAGTCCCATCCATACCATTGTCCTGAGACTGTGTGCACATCTCTGTGTCACTGCTGATTTCCATCAGATACAGACTCCTCCCCTTTGTATACCGCACTGTTCAGGTTAGTCCCATCCATACCATTGTACTGAGACTGTGCGCACATCTCTGTGTCACTGCTGATTTCCATCAGATACAGACTCCTCCCCTTTGTATACTGCACTGTTCAGGTTAGTCCCATCCATACCATTGTCCTGAGACTGTGTGCACATGTCTGTGTCACTGCTGATTTCCATCAGATACAGACTCCTCCCCTTTGTATACTGCACTGTTCAGGTTAGTCCCATCCATACCATTTTCCTGAGACTGTGCGCACATCTCTGTGTCACTGCTGATTTCCATCAGATACAGACTCCTCCCCTTTGTATACCGCACTGTTCAGGTTAGTCCCATCCATACCATTGTCCTGAGACTGTGTGCACATCTCTGTGTCACTGCTGATTTCCATCAGATACAGACTCCTCCCCTTTGTATACTGCACTGCTCAGGTTAGCCCCATCCATACCATTCTCCTGAGACTGTGCGCACATCTCTGTGTCACTGCTGATTTCCATCAGATACAGACTCCTCCCCTTTGTATACTGCACTGCTCAGGTTAGTCCCATCCATACCATTGTCCTGAGACTGTGTGCACATCTCTGTGTCACTGCTGATTTCCATCAGATACAGACTCCTCCCCTTTGTATACTGCACTGCTCAGGTTAGTCCCATCCATACCATTGTCCTGAGACTGTGTGCACATCTCTGTGTCACTGCTGATTTCCATCAGATACAGACTCCTCCCCTTTGTATACTGCACTGCTCAGGTTAGTCCCATCCATACCATTGTCCTGAGACTGTGTGCACATCTCTGTGTCACTGCTGATTTCCATCAGATACAGACTCCTCCCCTTTGTATACTGCACTGCTCAGGTTAGCCCCATCCATACCATTGTCCTGAGACTGTGCGCACATCTCTGTGTCACTGCTGATTTCCATCAGATACAGACTCCTCCCCTTTGTATACTGCACTGTTCAGGTTAGTCCCATCCATACCATTGTCCTGAGACTGTGTGCACATCTCTGTGTCACTGCTGATTTCCATCAGATACAGACTCCTCCCCTTTGTATACTGCACTGCTCAGGTTAGCCCCATCCATACCATTGTCCTGAGACTGTGCGCACATCTCTGTGTCACTGCTGATTTCCATCAGATACAGACTCCTCCCCTTTGTATACTGCACTGTTCAGGTTAGTCCCATCCATACCATTGTCCTGAGACTGTGTGCACATCTCTGTGTCACTGCTGATTTCCATCAGATACAGACTCCTCCCCTTTGTATACTGCACTGCTCAGGTTAGTCCCATCCATACCATTGTCCTGAGACTGTGTGCACATCTCTGTGTCACTGCTGATTTCCATCAGATACAGACCCCTCCCCTTTGTATACTGCACTGTTCAGGTTAGTCCCATCCATACCATTGTCCTGAGACTGTGTGCACATCTCTGTGTCACTGCTGATTTCCATCAGATACAGACTCCTCCCCTTTGTATACCGCACTGCTCAGGTTAGTCCCATCCATACCATTGTCCTGAGACTGTGTGCACATCTCTGTGTCACTGCTGATTTCCATCTGATACAGACTCCTCCCCTTTGTATACCGCACTGCTCAGGTTAGTCCCATCCATACCATTGTCCTGAGACTGTGTGCACATCTCTGTGTCACTGCTGATTTCCATCAGATACAGACTCCTCCCCTTTGTATACTGCACTGTTCAGGTTAGTCCCATCCATACCATTGTCCTGAGACTGTGCGCACATCTCTGTGTCACTGCTGATTTCCATCAGATACAGACACCTCCCCTTTGTATACTGCACTGCTCAGGTTAGTCCCATCCATACCATTGTCCTGAGACTGTGTGCACATCTCTGTGTCACTGCTGATTTCCATCAGATACAGACTCCTCCCCTTTGTATACTGCACTGTTCAGGTTAGTCCCATCCATACCATTGTCCTGAGACTGTGTGCACATCTCTGTGTCACTGCTTATTTCCATCAGATACAGACTCCTCCCCTTTGTATAATGCACTGTTCAGGTTAGTCCCATCCATACCATTGTCCTGAGACTGTGCGCACATCTCTGTGTCACTGTTGATTTCCATCAGATACAGACTCCTCCCCTTTGTATACTGCACTGCTCAGGTTAGCCCCATCCATACCATTGTCCTGAGACTGTGTGCACATCTCTGTGTCACTGCTGATTTCCATCAGATACAGACTCCTCCCCTTTGTATACCGCACTGTTCAGGTTAGCCCCATCCATACCATTGTCCTGAGACTGTGCGCACATCTCTGTGTCACTGCTGATTTCCATCAGATACAGACTCCTCCCCTTTGTATACTGCACTGCTCAGGTTAGTCCCATCCATACCATTGTCCTGAGACTGTGTGCACATCTCTGTGTCACTGCTGATTTCCATCAGATACAGACTCCTCCCCTTTGTATACTGCACTGCTCAGGTTAGCCCCATCCATACCATTGTCCTGAGACTGTGTGCACATCTCTGTGTCACTGCTGATTTCCATCAGATACAGACTCCTCCCCTTTGTATACTGCACTGCTCAGGTTAGTCCCATCCATACCATTGTCCTGAGACTGTGTGCACATCTCTGTGTCACTGCTGATTTCCATCAGATACAGACTCCTCCCCTTTGTATACTGCACTGCTCAGGTTAGTCCCATCCATACCATTGTCCTGAGACTGTGCGCACATCTCTGTGTCACTGCTGATTTCCATCAGATACAGACTCCTCCCCTTTGTATACTGCACTGCTCAGGTTAGCCCCATCCATACCATTGTCCTGAGACTGTGCGCACATCTCTGTGTCACTGCTGATTTCCATCAGATACAGACTCCTCCCCTTTGTATACTGCACTGTTCAGGTTAGTCCCATCCATACCATTGTCCTGAGACTGTGTGCACATCTCTGTGTCACTGCTGATTTCCATCAGATACAGACTCCTCCCCTTTGTATACTGCACTGCTCAGGTTAGCCCCATCCATACCATTGTCCTGAGACTGTGCGCACATCTCTGTGTCACTGCTGATTTCCATCAGATACAGACTCCTCCCCTTTGTATACTGCACTGTTCAGGTTAGTCCCATCCATACCATTGTCCTGAGACTGTGTGCACATCTCTGTGTCACTGCTGATTTCCATCAGATACAGACTCCTCCCCTTTGTATACTGCACTGCTCAGGTTAGTCCCATCCATACCATTGTCCTGAGACTGTGTGCACATCTGTGTCACTGCTGATTTCCATCAGATACAGACTCCTCCCCTTTGTATACCGCACTGCTCAGGTTAGTCCCATCCATACCATTGTCCTGAGACTGTGTGCACATCTCTGTGTCACTGCTGATTTCCATCAGATACAGACTCCTCCCCTTTGTATACTGCACTGTTCAGGTTAGTCCCATCCATACCATTGTCCTGAGACTGTGTGCACATCTCTTTGTCACTGCTGATTTCCATCAGATACAGACTCCTCCCCTTTGTATACCGCACTGCTCAGGTTAGTCCCATCCATACCATTGTCCTGAGACTGTGTGCACATCTCTGTGTCACTGCTGATTTCCATCTGATACAGACTCCTCCCCTTTGTATACTGCACTGTTCAGGTTAGTCCCATCCATACCATTGTCCTGAGACTGTGTGCACATCTCTGTGTCACTGCTGATTTCCATCAGATACAGACTCCTCCCCTTTGTATACCGCACTGCTCAGGTTAGTCCCATCCATACCATTGTCCTGAGACTGTGTGCACATCTCTGTGTCACTGCTGATTTCCATCAGATACAGACTCCTCCCCTTTGTATACTGCACTGTTCAGGTTAGTCCCATCCATACCATTGTCCTGAGACTGTGTGCACATCTCTGTGTCACTGCTGATTTCCATCAGATACAGACTCCTCCCCTTTGTATACCGCACTGCTCAGGTTAGTCCCATCCATACCATTGTCCTGAGACTGTGTGCACATCTCTGTGTCACTGCTGATTTCCATCTGATACAGACTCCTCCCCTTTGTATACTGCACTGTTCAGGTTAGTCCCATCCATACCATTGTCCTGAGACTGTGCGCACATCTCTGTGTCACTGCTGATTTCCATCAGATACAGACCCCTCCCCTTTGTATACTGCACTGCTCAGGTTGGTCCCATCCATACCATTGTCCTGAGACTGTGTGCACATCTCTGTGTCACTGCTGATTTCCATCAGATACAGACTCCTCCCCTTTGTATACCGCACTGCTCAGGTTAGTCCCATCCATACCATTGTCCTGAGACTGTGTGCACATCTCTGTGTCACTGCTGATTTCCATCAGATACAGACTCCTCCCCTTTGTATACTGCACTGTTCAGGTTAGTCCCATCCATACCATTGTCCTGAGACTGTGTGCACATCTCTGTGTCACTGCTGATTTCCATCAGATACAGACTCCTCCCCTTTGTATACTGCACTGTTCAGGTTAGTCCCATCCATACCATTGTCCTGAGACTGTGTGCACATCTCTGTGTCACTGCTGATTTCCATCAGATACAGACTCCTCCCCTTTGTATACTGCACTGTTCAGGTTAGTCCCATCCATACCATTGTCCTGAGACTGTGTGCACATCTCTGTGTCACTGCTGATTTCCATCAGATACAGACTCCTCCCCTTTGTATACCGCACTGCTCAGGTTAGTCCCATCCATACCATTGTCCTGAGACTGTGTGCACATCTCTGTGTCACTGCTGATTTCCATCAGATACAGACTCCTCCCCTTTGTATACTGCACTGCTCAGGTTAGTCCCATCCATACCATTGTCCTGAGACTGTGTGCACATCTCTGTGTCACTGCTGATTTCCATCAGATACAGACTCCTCCCCTTTGTATACTGCACTGCTCAGGTTAGTCCCATCCATACCATTGTCCTGAGACTGTGTGCACATCTCTGTGTCACTGCTGATTTCCATCAGATACAGGCTCCTCCCCTTTGTATACTGCACTGCTCAGGTTAGTCCCATCCATACCATTGTCCTGAGACTGTGTGCACATCTCTGTGTCACTGCTGATTTCCATCAGATACAGACTCCTCCCCTTTGTATACTGCACTGCTCAGGTTAGTCCCATCCATACCATTGTCCTGAGACTGTGTGCACATCTCTGTGTCACTGCTGATTTCCATCAGATACAGACTCCTCCCCTTTGTATACCGCACTGCTCAGGTTAGTCCCAGTAATACCATTGTCCTGAGACTGTGTGCACATCTCTGTGTCACTGCTGATTTCCATCAGATACAGACTCCTCCCCTTTGTATACTGCACTGCTCAGGTTAGTCCCATCCATACCATTGTCCTGAGACTGTGTGCACATCTCTGTGTCACTGCTGATTTCCATCAGATACAGACTCCTCCCCTTTGTATACCGCACTGCTCAGGTTACTCCCATCCATACCATTGTCCTGAGACTGTGTGCACATCTCTGTGTCACTGCTGATTTCCATCAGATACAGACTCCTCCCCTTTGTATACTGCACTGCTCAGGTTAGTCCCATCCATACCATTGTCCTGAGACTGTGCGCACATCTCTGTGTCACTGCTAATTTCCATCAGATACAGACTCCTCCCCTTTGTATACTGCACTGCTCAGGTTAGTCCCATCCATACCATTGTCCTGAGACTGTGCGCACATCTCTGTGTCACTGCTGATTTCCATCAGATACAGACTCCTCCCCTTTGTATACTGCACTGCTCAGGTTAGTCCCATCCATACCATTGTCCTGAGACTGTGCGCACATCTCTGTGTCACTGCTGATTTCCATCAGATACAGGCTCCTCCCCTTTGTATACTGCACTGTTCAGGTTAGTCCCATCCATACCATTGTCCTGAGACTGTGCGCACATCTCTGTGTCACTGCTGATTTCCATCAGATACAGACTCCTCCCCTTTGTATACTGCACTGCTCAGGTTAGTCCCATCCATACCATTGTCCTGAGACTGTGTGCACATCTCTGTGTCACTGCTGATTTCCATCAGATACAGACTCCTCCCCTTTGTATACTGCACTGCTCAGGTTAGTCCTATCCATACCATTGTCCTGAGACTGTGTGCACATCTCTGTGTCACTGCTGATTTCCATCAGATACAGACTCCTCCCCTTTGTACACCGCACTGCTCAGGTTAGTCCCATCCATACCATTGTCCTGAGACTGTGTGCACATCTCTGTGTCGCTGCTGATTTCCATCAGATACAGACTCCTCCCCTTTGTATACTGCACTGCTCAGGTTAGTCCCATCCATACCATTGTCCTGAGACTGTGTACACATCTCTGTGTCACTGCTGATTTCCATCAGATACAGACTCCTCCCCTTTGTATACTGCACTGCTCAGGTTAGCCCCATCCATACCATTGTCCTGAGACTGTGTGCACATCTCTGTGTCACTGCTGATTTCCATCAGATACAGACTCCTCCCCTTTGTATAATGCACTGCTCAGGTTAGTCCCATCCATACCATTGTCCTGAGACTGTGTGCACATCTCTGTGTCACTGCTGATTTCCATCAGATACAGACTCCTCCCCTTTGTATACCGCACTGCTCAGGTTAGTCCCATCCATACCATTGTCCTGAGACTGTGCGCACATCTCTGTGTCACTGCTGATTTCCATCAGATACAGACTCCTCCCCTTTGTATACTGCACTGCTCAGGTTAGTCCCATCCATACCATTGTCCTGAGACTGTGCGCACATCTCTGTGTCACTGCTGATTTCCATCAGATACAGACTCCTCCCCTTTGTATACTGCACTGCTCAGGTTAGTCCCATCCATACCATTGTCCTGAGACTGTGCGCACATCTCTGTGTCACTGCTGATTTCAATCAGATACAGACTCCTCCCCTTTGTATACCGCACTGCTCAGGTTAGTCCCATCCATACCATTGTCCTGAGACTGTGCGCACATCTCTGTGTCACTGATGATTTCCTTCAGATACAGACTCCTCCCCTTTGTATACTGCACTGCTCAGGTTAGCCCCATCCATACCATTGTCCTGAGACTGTGCGCACATCTCTGTGTCACTGCTGATTTCCATCAGATACAGACTCCTCCCCTTTGTATACCGCACTGCTCAGGTTAGTCCCATCCATACCATTGTCCTGAGACTGTGTGCACATCTCTGTGTCACTGCTGATTTCCATCAGATACAGACTCCTCCCCTTTGTATACTGCACTGCTCAGGTTAGTCCCATCCGTACCATTGTCCTGAGACTGTGTGCACATCTCTGTGTCACTGCTGATTTCCATCAGATACAGACTCCTCCCCTTTGTATACTGCACTGCTCAGGTTAGTCCCATCCATACCATTGTCCTGAGACTGTGTGCACATCTCTGTGTCACTGCTGATTTCCATCAGATACAGACTCCTCCCCTTTGTATACTGCACTGCTCAGGTTAGTCCCATCCATACCATTGTCCTGAGACTGTGCACACATCTCTGTGTCACTGCTGATTTCCATCAGATACAGACTCCTCCCCTTTGTATACCGCACTGCTCAGGTTAGTCCCATCCATACCATTGTCCTGAGACTGTGTGCACATCTCTGTGTCACTGCTGATTTCCATCAGATACAGACTCCTCCCCTTTGTATAACGCACTGCTCAGGTTAGTCCCATCCATACCATTGTCCTGAGACTGTGCGCACATCTCTGAGTCACTGCTGATTTCCATCAGATACAGACTCCTCCCCTTTGTATACCGCACTGCTCAGGTTAGTCCCATCCATACCATTGTCCTGAGACTGTGTGCACATCTCTGTGTCACTGCTGATTTCCATCAGATACAGACTCCTCCCCTTTGTATACTGCACTGCTCAGGTTAGCCCCATCCATACCATTGTCCTGAGACTGTGCGCACATCTCTGTGTCACTGCCGATTTCCATCAGATACAGACTCCTCCCCTTTGTATACTGCACTGCTCAGGTTAGTCCCATCCATACCATTGTCCTGAGACTGTGTGCACATCTCTGTGTCACTGCTGATTTCCATCAGATACAGACTCCTCCCCTTTGTATACTGCACTGCTCAGGTTAGTCCCATCCATACCATTGTCCTGAGACTGTGTGCATGACGCGCCCCTGGGCCTGTGTCGCCCTGCGTTGCGCACGCGGGAGCTTACCCGGAGCCGGATCTCTTGAGGGTTGTAGTCTCGTGGCGGTGATCCGGTCCGTGCCCAGGGAGTCAGACTAAGTGGCGCTATATCAGCGGTAGATGATGGACGACTACGTCACCCGTTGAATGCAGCTATGGAGCTGCCGCTACAGGGCAGACCGCTGAGGCCGGTGGAAGGATGGTGCAGCGTGGATGGTATAACCCCCAACGGGAGGGGTATGGCCTCAGGGCAGCCGACGTGGATGATGGGGGTAGCAGGAACCACTCAGAGACGATGCGGTGTAGTTCAGGGTCTTTACTGGTGACAAAGATAGACCCTCCCGGAGTACTGGCTAGCGGTTGGGGCCTGGTCAGTCCTTGAGCAGATGGGATCTCCCCTGGCCAGGCGGAGTTGTAGGCCTCCCAAACTAACGATACTCTTCTGGCTACCTTGCTAGAAGCGAGTATAAGTAGCCCCTGAGTGTACCGTGTGGTGCTCACCCGTATGGCCGGTGACTCGGGGCCTTCTAGTAGCTTCCGCTCCACGACGGCGGTGCTGGTCCCATGCGTGTGACCGTGCCTTCGGGTTTCTTGGCCAGAGGACCTGAAATCCCCTGCCTGACGGATTCTGCTGCTGGGTAGGAGTTAGTCCCCACAGCCTCGGACTCCGGGTCCGGTAAGAAATCTTCTCAGTCAGGGCGAGCTCTGCAGCTGCCAGCCCCTGACTCTTTGTAACACTGCTCCCACAGAGCTCCTGTTGTTTCTTCCTATGCTGCTTCTCTTCTCTACTTCTGGCATGGCCCAGGAGCTGGGCCCAGCCGGAGCCACAGCTCCCTGTCAGCCCTCCTGGCTGAACTCTCCCTCTCAACTCTCTAACCCTGCCTCAGCCCCAGGTTTATACAGGGGAAGTTCTTCCCCTCCCAGGACTGGGCAGGAGGTGTGGCATGCATAGGATTCCTGACCAAGAGACCTCCCACCTGCTCTCAGACATAACATTGCCGTTACTGTGGAAACCAGACCCCTGGGGTGCCACATGCACATCTCTGTGTCACTGCTGATTTCCATCCTCTACAGACTCCTCCCCTTTGTATAATGCACTGCTCAGGTTAGTCCCATCCATACCATTGTCCTGAGACTGTGCACATCTCTGTGTCACTGCTGATTTCCATCAGATACAGACTCCTCCCCTTTGTATACCGCACTGCTCAGGTTAGTCCCATCCATACCATTGTCCTGAGACTGTGCGCATATCTCTGTGTCACTGCTGATTTCCATCAGATACAGACTCCTCCCCTTTGTATACTGCACTGCACAGGTTAGTCCCATCCATACCATTGTCCTGAGACTGTGTGCACATCTCTGTGTCACTGCTGATTTCCATCAGATACAGACTCCTCCCCTTTGTATACCGCACTGCTCAGGTTAGTCCCATCCATACCATTGTCCTGAGACTGTGCGCACATCTCTGTGTCACTGCTGATTTCCATCAGATACAGACTCCTCCCCTTTGTATACTGCACTGTTCAGGTTAGCCCCATCCATACCATTGTCCTGAGACTGTGTGCACATCTCTGTGTCATTGCTGATTTCCATCAGATACAGACTCCTCCCCTTTGTATACTGCACTGTTCAGGTTAGCCCCATCCATACCATTGTCCTGAGACTGTGTGCACATCTCTGTGTCACTGCTGATTTCCATCAGATACAGACTCCTCCCCTTTGTTACTGCACTGCTCAGGTTAGTCCCATCCATACCATTGTCCTGAGACTGTGCGCACATCTCTGTGTCACTGCTGATTTCCATCAGATACAGACTCCTCCCCTTTGTATACTGCACTGCACAGGTTAGTCCCATCCATACCATTGTCCTGAGACTGTGTGCACATCTCTGTGTCACTGCTGATTTCCATCAGATACAGACTCCTCCCCTTTGTATACTGCACTGCTCAGGTTAGTCCCATCCATACCATTGTCCTGAGACTGTGTGCACATCGCTGTGTCACTGCTGATTTCCATCAGATACAGACTCCTCCCCTTTGTATACTGCACTGCTCAGGTTAGTCCCATCCATACCATTGTCCTGAGACTGTGCGCACATCTCTGTGTCACTGCTGATTTCCATCAGATACAGACTCCTCCCCTTTGTATACTGCACTGTTCAGGTTAGTCCCATCCATACCATTGTCCTGAGACTGTGTGCACATCTCTGTGTCACTGCTGATTTCCATCAGATACAGACTCCTCCCCTTTGTATACTGCACTGCTCAGGTTAGTCCCATCCATACCATTGTCCTGAGACTGTGTGCACATCTCTGTGTCACTGCTGATTTCCATCAGATACAGACTCCTCCCCTTTGTATACTGCACTGCTCAGGTTAGTCCCTTCCATACCATTGTCCTGAGACTGTGCACATCTCTGTGTCACTGCTGATTTCCATCAGATACAGACTCCTCCCCTTTGTATACTGCACTGCTCAGGTTAGTCCCATCCATACCATTGTCCTGAGACTGTGCGCACATCTCTGTGTCACTGCTGATTTCCATCAGATACAGACTCCTCCCCTTTGTATACTGCACTGCTCAGGTTAGTCCCATCCATACCATTGTCCTGAGACTTTGCACATCTCTGTGTCACTGCTGATTTCCATCAGATACAGACTCCTCCCCTTTGTATACCGCACTGCTCAGGTTAGTCCCATCCATACCATTGTCCTGAGACTGTGCGCACATCTCTGTGTCACTGCTGATTTCCATCAGATACAGACTCCTCCCCTTTGTATACTGCACTGCTCAGGTTAGTCCCATCCATACCATTGTCCTGAGACTGTGCGCACATCTCTGTGTCACTGCTGATTTCCATCAGATACAGACTCCTCCCCTTTGTATACTGCACTGCTCAGGTTAGTCCCATCCATACCATTGTCCTGAGACTGTGCGCACATCTCTGTGTCACTGCTGATTTCCATCAGATACAGACTCCTCCCCTTTGTATACTCCACTGTTCAGGTTAGTCCCATCCATACCATTGTCCTGAGACTGTGTGCACATCTCTGTGTCACCGCTGATTTCCATCAGATACAGACTCCTCCCCTTTCTATACCGCACTGCTCAGGTTAGTCCCATCCATACCATTGTCCTGAGACTGTGCGCACATCTCTGTGTCACTGCTGATTTCCATCAGATACAGACTCCTCCCCTTTGTCTACTGCACTGCTCAGGTTAGCCCCATCCATACCATTGTCCTGAGACTGTGCGCACATCTCTGTGTCACTGCTGATTTCCATCAGATACAGACTCCTCCCCTTTGTATACTGCACTGCTCAGGTTAGTCCCATCCATACCATTGTCCTGAGACTGTGCGCACATCTCTGTGTCACTGCTGATTTCCATCAGATACAGACTCCTCCCCTTTGTTAATGCACTGCTCAGGTTAGTCCCATCCATACCATAGTCCTGATACTGTGTGCACAACTCTGTGTCACTGCTGATTTCCATCAGATACAGACTCCTCCCCTTTGTATACTGCACTGCACAGGTTAGTCCCATCCATACCATTGTCCTGAGACTGTGCGCACATCTCTGTGTCACTGCTGATTTCCATCAGATACAGACTCCTCCCCTTTGTATACTGCACTGCACAGGTTAGTCCCATCCATACCATTGTCCTGAGACTGTGCGCACATCTCTGTGTCACTGCTGATTTCCATCAGATACAGACTCCTCCCCTTTGTATACTGCACTGCTCAGGTTAGTCCCATCCATACCATTGTCCTGAGACTGTGCGCACATCTCTGTGTCACTGCTGATTTCCATCAGATACAGACTCCTCCCCTTTGTATACTGCACTGCTCAGGTTAGTCCCATCCATACCATTGTCCTGAGACTGTGTGCACACCTCTGTGTCACTGCTGATTTCCATCAGATACAGACTCCTCCCCTTTGTATACTGCACTGCTCAGGTTAGTCCCATCCATACCATTGTCCTGAGACTGTGCGCACATCTCTGTGTCACTGCTGATTTCCATCAGATACAGACTCCTCCCCTTTGTATACTGCACTGCTCAGGTTAGTCCCATCCATACCATTGTCCTGAGACTGTGCGCACATCTCTGTGTCGCTGCTGATTTCCATCAGATACAGACTCCTCCCCTTTGTATACCGCACTGCTCAGGTTAGTCCCATCCATACCATTGTCCTGAGACTGTGCGCACATCTCTGTGTCGCTGCTGATTTCCATCAGATACAGACTCCTCCCCTTTGTATACTGCACTGCTCAGGTTAGCCCCATCCATACCATTGTCCTGAGACTGTGCGCACATCTCTGTGTCACTGCTGATTTCCATCAGATACAGACTCCTCCCCTTTGTATACTGCACTGCTCAGGTTAGCCCCATCCATACCATTGTCCTGAGACTGTGCGCACATCTCTGTGTCACTGCTGATTTCCATCAGATACAGACTCCTCCCCTTTGTATACTGCACTGCTCAGGTTAGCCCCATCCATACCATTGTCCTGAGACTGTGCGCACATCTCTGTGTCACTGCTGATTTCCATCAGATACAGACTCCTCCCCTTTGTATACTGCACTGTTCAGGTTAGTCCCATCCATACCATTGTCCTGAGACTGTGTGCACATCTCTGTGTCACTGCTGATTTCCATCAGATACAGACTCCTCCCCTTTGTATACTGCACTGCTCAGGTTAGTCCCATCCATACCATTGTCCTGAGACTGTGCGCACATCTCTGTGTCACTGCTGATTTCCATCAGATACAGACTCCTCCCCTTTGAATACTGCACTGCTCAGGTTAGTCCCATCCATACCATTGTCCTGAGACTGTGCGCACATCTCTGTGTCACTGCTGATTTCCATCAGATACAGACTCCTCCCCTTTGTATACTGCACTGCTCAGGTTAGTCCCATCCATACCATTGTCCTGTGACTGTGCGCACATCTCTGTGTCACTGCTGATTTCCATCAGATACAGACTCCTCCCCTTTGATACCGCACTGCTCAGGTTAGTCCCATCCATACCATTGTCCTGAGACTGTGCGCACATCTCTGTGTCACTGCTGATTTCCATCAGATACAGACTCCTCCCCTTTGTATACCGCACTGTTCAGGTTAGTCCCATCCATACCATTGTCCTGAGACTGTGTGCACATCTCTGTGTCACTGCTGATTTCCATCAGATACAGACTCCTCCCCTTTGTATACTGCACTGCTCAGGTTAGTCCCATCCATACCATTGTCCTGAGACTGTGCGCACATCTCTGTGTCACTGCTGATTTCCATCAGATACAGACTCCTCCCCTTTGTATACTGCACTGCTCAGGTTAGTCCCATCCATACCATTGTCCTGAGACTGTGTGCACATCTCTGTGTCACTGCTGATTTCCATCAGATACAGACTCCTCCCCTTTGTATACTGCACTGCTCAGGTTAGTCCCATCCATACCATTGTCCTGTGACTGTGCGCACATCTCTGTGTCACTGCTGATTTCCATCAGATACAGACTCCTCCCCTTTGTATACTGCACTGCTCAGGTTAGTCCCATCCATACCATTGTCCTGAGACTGTGCGCACATCTCTGTGTCACTGCTGATTTCCATCAGATACAGACTCCTCCCCTTTGTATACCGCACTGTTCAGGTTAGCCCCATCCATACCATTGTCCTGAGACTGTGCGCACATCTCTGTGTCACTGCTGATTTCCATCAGATACAGACTCCTCCCCTTTGTATACTGCACTGCTCAGGTTAGTCCCATCCATACCATTGTCCTGAGACTGTGCGCACATCTCTGTGTCACTGCTGATTTCCATCAGATACAGACTCCTCCCCTTTGTATACCGCACTGCTCAGGTTAGCCCCATCCATACCATTGTCCTGAGACTGTGCGCACATCTCTGTGTCACTGCTGATTTCCATCAGATACAGACTCCTCCCCTTTGTATACTGCACTGCTCAGGTTAGCCCCATCCATACCATTGTCCTGAGACTGTGCGCACATCTCTGTGTCACTGCTGATTTCCATCAGATACTGACTCCTCCCCTTTGTATACCGCACTGCTCAGGTTAGCCCCATCCATACCATTGTCCTGAGACTGTGCGCACATCTCTGTGTCACTGCTGATTTCCATCAGATACTGACTCCTCCCCTTTGTATACCGCACTGCTCAGGTTAGTCCCATCCATACCATTGTCCTGAGACTGTGCGCACATCTCTGTGTCGCTGCTGATTTCCATCAGATACAGACTCCTCCCCTTTGTATACTGCACTGCTCAGGTTAGCCCCATCCATACCATTGTCCTGAGACTGTGCGCACATCTCTGTGTCACTGCTGATTTCCATCAGATACAGACTCCTCCCCTTTGTATACTGCACTGCTCAGGTTAGCCCCATCCATACCATTGTCCTGAGACTGTGTGCACATCTCTGTGTCACTGCTGATTTCCATCAGATACAGACTCCTCCCCTTTGATACTGCACTGTTCAGGTTAGCCCCATCCATACCATTGTCCTGAGACTGTGCGCACATCTCTGTGTCACTGCTGATTTCCATCAGATACAGACTCCTCCCCTTTGATACTGCACTGTTCAGGTTAGTCCCATCCATACCATTGTCCTGAGACTGTGTGCACATCTCTGTGTCACTGCTGATTTCCATCAGATACAGACTCCTCCCCTTTGTATACCGCACTGCTCAGGTTAGTCCCATCCATACCATTGTCCTGAGACTGTGTGCACATCTCTGTGTCACTGCTGAATAACATCAGATACAGACTCCTCCCCTTTGTATACTGCACTGCTCAGGTTAGTCCCATCCATACCATTGTCCTGAGACTGTGCGCACATCTCTGTGTCACTGCTGAATAACATCAGATACAGACTCCTCCCCTTTGTATACCGCACTGCTCAGGTTAGCCCCATCCATACCATTGTCCTGAGACTGTGTGCACATCTCTGTGTCACTGCTGAATAACATCAGATACAGACTCCTCCCCTTTGTATACCGCACTGCTCAGGTTAGCCCCATCCATACCATTGTCCTGAGACTGTGTGCACATCTCTGTGTCACTGCTGATTTCCATCAGATACAGACTCCTCCCCTTTGTATACTGCACTGCTCAGGTTAGCCCCATCCATACCATTGTCCTGAGACTGTGTGCACATCTCTGTGTCACTGCTGATTTCCATCAGATACAGACTCCTCCCCTTTGTATACCGCACTGCTCAGGTTAGTCCCATCCATACCATTGTCCTGAGACTGTGTGCACATCTCTGTGTCACTGCTGAATAACATCAGATACAGACTCCTCCCCTTTGTATACTGCACTGCTCAGGTTAGTCCCATCCATACCATTGTCCTGAGACTGTGCGCACATCTCTGTGTCACTGCTGATTTCCATCAGATACAGACTCCTCCCCTTTGTATACTGCACTGCTCAGGTTAGTCCCATCCATACCATTGTCCTGAGACTGTGCGCACATCTCTGTGTCACTGCTGATTTCCATCAGATACAGACTCCTCCCCTTTGTATACCGCACTGCTCAGGTTAGCCCCATCCATACCATTGTCCTGAGACTGTGTGCACATCTCTGTGTCACTGCTGAATAACATCAGATACAGACTCCTCCCCTTTGTATACTGCACTGCTCAGGTTAGTCCCATCCATACCATTGTCCTGAGACTGTGCGCACATCTCTGTGTCACTGCTGATTTCCATCAGATACAGACTCCTCCCCTTTGTATACCGCACTGCTCAGGTTAGTCCATCCATACCATTGTCCTGAGACTGTGTGCACATCTCTGTGTCACTGCTGATTTCCATCAGATACAGACTCCTCCCCTTTGTATACCGCACTGCTCAGGTTAGTCCCATCCATACCATTGTCCTGAGACTGTGCGCACATCTCTGTGTCACTGCTGATTTCCATCAGATACAGACTCCTCCCATTTGTATACTGCACTGCTCAGGTTAGTCCCATCCATACCATTGTCCTGAGACTGTGCGCACATCTCTGTGTCACTGCTGATTTCCATCAGATACAGACTCCTCCCCTTTGTATACCGCACTGCTCAGGTTAGTCCCATCCATACCATTGTCCTGAGACTGTGCGCACATCTCTGTGTCACTGCTGATTTCCATCAGATACAGACTCCTCCCCTTTGTATACCGCACTGCTCAGGTTAGTCCCATCCATACCATTGTCCTGAGACTGTGCGCACATCTCTGTGTCACTGCTGATTTCCATCAGATACAGACTCCTCCCCTTTGTATACTGCACTGCTCAGGTTAGTCCCATCCATACCATTGTCCTGAGACTGTGTGCACATCTCTGTGTCACTGCTGATTTCCATCAGATACAGACTCCTCCCCT
The DNA here is from genome assembly GCF_046119375.1 of Phyllobates terribilis. Taxonomy (NCBI): domain Eukaryota; kingdom Metazoa; phylum Chordata; class Amphibia; order Anura; family Dendrobatidae; genus Phyllobates; species Phyllobates terribilis. Next base: position 683,594 of record NW_027362998.1, on the reverse strand, counting down.
TTGTATACTGCACTGCTCAGGTTAGTCCCATCCATACCATTGTCCTGAGACTGTGCGCACATCTCTGTGTCACTGCTGATTTCCATCAGATACAGACTCCTCCCCTTTGTATACCGCACTGCTCAGGTTAGTCCCATCCATACCATTGTCCTGAGACTGTGCGCACATCTCTGTGTCACTGCTGATTTCCATCAGATACAGACTCCTCCCCTTTGTATACCGCACTGCTCAGTTTAGTCTCATCCATACCATTGTCCTGAGACTGTGTGCACATCTCTGTGTCACTGCTGATTTCCATCAGATACAGACTCCTCCCCTTTGTATACTGCACTGCTCAGGTTAGTCCCATCCATACCATTGTCCTGAGACTGTGTGCACATCTCTGTGTCACTGCTGATTTCCATCAGATACAGACTCCTCCCCTTTGTATACCGCACTGCTCAGGTTAGTCCCATCCATACCATTGTCCTGAGACTGTGTGCACATCTCTGTGTCACTGCTGATTTCCATCAGATACAGACTCCTCCCCTTTGTATAACGCACTGCTCAGGTTAGTCCCATCCATACCATTGTCCTGAGACTGTGTGCACATCTCTGTGTCACTGCTGATTTCCATCAGATACAGACTCCTCCCCTTTGTTTACCGCACTGCTCAGGTTAGTCCCATCCATACCATTGTCCTGAGACTGTGTGCACATCTCTGTGTCACTGTTGATTTCCATCAGATACAGACTCCTCCCCTTTGTATAACGCACTGCTCAGGTTAGTCCCATCCATACCATTGTCCTGAGACTGTGCGCACATCTCTGTGTCACTGCTGATTTCCATCAGATACAGACTCCTCCCCTTTGTATACCGCACTGCTCAGGTTAGTCCCATCCATACCATTGTCCTGAGACTGTGTGCACATCTCTGTGTCACTGCTGATTTCCATCAGATACAGACTCCTCCCCTTTGTATAACGCACTGCTCAGGTTAGTCCCATCCATACCATTGTCCTGAGACTGTGCGCACATCTCTGTGTCACTGCTGATTTCCATCAGATACAGACTCCTCCCCTTTGTATACCGCACTGCTCAGGTTAGTCCCATCCATACCATTGTCCTGAGACTGTGTGCACATCTCTATGTCACTGCTGATTTCCATCAGATACAAACTCCTCCCCTTTGTATACTGCACTGCTCAGGTTAGCCCCATCCATACCATTGTCCTGAGACTGTGTGCACATCTCTGTGTCACTGCTGATTTCCATCAGATACAGACTCCTCCCCTTTGTATACTGCACTGCTCAGGTTAGTCCCATCCATACCATTGTCCTGAGACTGTGCGCACATCTCTGTGTCACTGCTGATTTCCATCAGATACAGACTCCTCCCCTTTGTATACTGCACTGCTCAGGTTAGTCCCATCCATACCATTGTCCTGAGACTGTGCGCACATCTCTGTGTCACTGCTGATTTCCATCAGATACAGACTCCTCCCCTTTGTATACCGCACTGTTCAGGTTAGTCCCATCCATACCATTGTCCTGAGACTGTGTGCACATCTCTGTGTCACTGCTGATTTCCATCAGATACAGACTCCTCCCCTTTGTATACTGCACTGCTCAGGTTAGTCCCATCCATACCATTGTCCTGAGACTGTGCGCACATCTCTGTGTCACTGCTGATTTCCATCAGATACAGACTCCTCCCCTTTGTATACTGCACTGCTCAGGTTAGTCCCATCCATACCATTGTCCTGAGACTGTGTGCACATCTCTGTGTCACTGCTGATTTCCATCAGATACAGACTCCTCCCCTTTGTATACTGCACTGCTCAGGTTAGTCCCATCCATACCATTGTCCTGAGACTGTGTGCACATCTCTGTGTCACTGCTGATTTCCATCAGATACAGACTCCTCCCCTTTGTATACTGCACTGTTCAGGTTAGTCCCATCCATACCATTGTCCTGAGACTGTGCGCACATCTCTGTGTCACTGCTGATTTCCATCAGATACAGACTCCTCCCCTTTGTATACTGCACTGTTCAGGTTAGTCCCATCCATACCATTGTCCTGAGACGGTGTGCACATCTCTGTGTCACTGCTGATTTCCATCAGATACAGACTCCTCCCCTTTGTATACTGCACTGTTCAGGTTAGCCCCATCCATACCATTGTCCTGAGACTGTGCGCACATCTCTGTGTCACTGCTGATTTCCATCAGACACAGACTCCTCCCCTTTGTATACTGCACTGTTCAGGTTAGTCCCATCCATACCATTGTCCTGAGACTGTGCGCACATCTCTGTGTCACTGCTGATTTCCATCAGATACAGACTCCTCCCCTTTGTACACCGCACTGCTCAGGTTAGTCCCATCCATACCATTGTCCTGAGACTGTGCACACATCTCTGTGTCACTGCTGATTTCCATCAGATACAGACTCCTCCCCTTTGTATACTGCACTGTTCAGGTTAGTCCCATCCATACCATTGTCCTGAGACTGTGCGCACATCTCTGTGTCACTGCTGATTTCCATCAGATACAGACTCCTCCCCTTTGTATACTGCACTGTTCAGGTTAGTCCCATCCATACCATTGTCCTGAGACTGTGCGCACATCTCTGTGTCACTGCTGATTTCCATCAGATACAGACTCCTCCCCTTTGTATACCGCACTGTTCAGGTTAGTCCCATCCATACCATTGTCCTGAGACTGTGTGCACATCTCTGTGTCACTGCTGATTTCCATCAGATACAGACTCCTCCCCTTTGTATACTGCACTGCTCAGGTTAGTCCCATCCATACCATTGTCCTGAGACTGTGTGCACATCTCTGTGTCACTGCTGATTTCCATCAGACACAGACTCCTCCCCTTTGTATACTGCACTGTTCAGGTTAGTCCCATCCATACCATTGTCCTGAGACTGTGTGCACATCTCTGTGTCACTGCTGATTTCCATCAGACACAGACTCCTCCCCTTTGTATACTGCACTGTTCAGGTTAGTCCCATCCATACCATTGTCCTGAGACTGTGTGCACATCTCTGTGTCACTGCTGATTTCCATCAGATACAGACTCCTCCCCTTTGTATACTGCACTGTTCAGGTTAGTCCCATACATACCATTGTCCTGAGACTGTGCGCACATCTCTGTGTCACTGCTGATTTCCATCAGATACAGACTCCTCCCCTTTGTATACTGCACTGTTCAGGTTAGTCCCATCCATACCATTGTCCCGAGACTGTGCGCACATCTCTGTGTCACTGCTGATTTCCATCAGATACAGACTCCTCCCCTTTGTATACTGCACTGCTCAGGTTAGTCCCATCCATACCATTGTCCTGAGACTGTGCGCACATCTCTGTGTCACTGCTGATTTCCATCAGATACAGACTCCTCCCCTTTGTATACTGCACTGTTCAGGTTAGTAGCATCCATACCATTGTCCTGAGACGGTGTGCACATCTCTGTGTCACTGCTGATTTCCATCAGATACAGACTCCTCCCCTTTGTATACTGCACTGTTCAGGTTAGCCCCATCCATACCATTGTCCTGAGACTGTGCGCACATCTCTGTGTCACTGCTGATTTCCATCAGACACAGACTCCTCCCCTTTGTATACTGCACTGTTCAGGTTAGTCCCATCCATACCATTGTCCTGAGACTGTGCGCACATCTCTGTGTCACTGCTGATTTCCATCAGATACAGACTCCTCCCCTTTGTACACCGCACTGCTCAGGTTAGTCCCATCCATACCATTGTCCTGAGACTGTGTGCACATCTCTGTGTCACTGCTGATTTCCATCTGATACAGACTCCTCCCCTTTGTACACCGCACTGCTCAGGTTAGTCCCATCCATACCATTGTCCTGAGACTGTGCACACATCTCTGTGTCACTGCTGATTTCCATCAGATACAGACTCCTCCCCTTTGTATACTGCACTGTTCAGGTTAGTCCCATCCATACCATTGTCCTGAGACTGTGCGCACATCTCTGTGTCACTGCTGATTTCCATCAGATACAGACTCCTCCCCTTTGTATACTGCACTGTTCAGGTTAGTCCCATCCATACCATTGTCCTGAGACTGTGCGCACATCTCTGTGTCACTGCTGATTTCCATCAGATACAGACTCCTCCCCTTTGTATACTGCACTGTTCAGGTTAGTCCCATCCATACCATTGTCCTGAGACTGTGCGCACATCTCTGTGTCACTGCTGATTTCCATCAGACACAGACTCCTCCCCTTTGTATACTGCACTGTTCAGGTTAGTCCCATCCATACCATTGTCCTGAGACTGTGTGCACATCTCTGTGTCACTGCTGATTTCCATCAGATACAGACTCCTCCCCTTTGTATACCGCACTGTTCAGGTTAGTCCCATCCATACCATTGTCCTGAGACTGTGCGCACATCTCTGTGTCACTGCTGATTTCCATCTGATACAGACTCCTCCCCTTTGTACACCGCACTGCTCAGGTTAGTCCCATCCATACCATTGTCCTGAGACTGTGTGCACATCTCTGTGTCACTGCTGATTTCCATCAGATACAGACTCCTCCCCTTTGTATACCGCACTGTTCAGGTTAGTCCCATCCATACCATTGTCCTGAGACTGTGCGCACATCTCTGTGTCACTGCTGATTTCCATCAGACACAGACTCCTCCCCTTTGTATACTGCACTGTTCAGGTTAGTCCCATCCATACCATTGTCCTGAGACTGTGTGCACATCTCTGTGTCACTGCTGATTTCCATCAGATACAGACTCCTCCCCTTTGTATACCGCACTGCTCAGGTTAGTCCCATCCATACCATTGTCCTGAGACTGTGCGCACATCTCTGTGTCACTGCTGATTTCCATCAGATACAGACTCCTCCCCTTTGTATACCGCACTGCTCAGGTTAGTCCCATCCATACCAATGTCCTGAGACTGTGCACACATCTCTGTGTCACTGCTGATTTACATCAGATACAAACTCCTCCCCTTTGTATACTGCACTGCTCAGGTTAGTCCCATCCATACCATTGTCCTGAGACTGTGTGCACATCTCTGTGTCACTGCTGATTTCCATCAGATACAGACTCCTCCCCTTTGTATACCGCACTGCTCAGGTTAGCCCCATCCATACCATTGTCCTGAGACTGTGTGCACATCTCTGTGTCACTGCTGATTTCCATCAGATACAGACTCCTCCCCTTTGTATACTGCACTGTTCAGGTTAGTCCCATCCATACCATTGTCCTGAGACTGTGCGCACATCTCTGTCACTGCTGATTTCCATCAGATACAGACTCCTCCCCTTTGTATACTGCACTGTTCAGGTTAGTCCCATCCATACCATTGTCCTGAGACTGTGCGCACATCTCTGTGTCGCTGCTGATTTCCATCAGATACAGACTCCTCCCCTTTGTATACCGCACTGCTCAGGTTAGTCCCATCCATACCATTGTCCTGAGACTGTGTGCACATCTCTGTGTCACTGCTGATTTCCATCAGATACAGACTCCTCCCCTTTGTATACTGCACTGCTCAGGTTAGTCCCATCCATACCATTGTCCTGAGACTGTGCGCACATCTCTGTGTCACTGCTGATTTCCATCAGATACAGACTCCTCCCCTTTGTATACTGCACTGTTCAGGTTAGTCCCATCCATACCATTGTCCTGAGACTGTGTGCACATCTCTGTGTCACTGCTGATTTCCATCAGATACAGACTCCTCCCCTTTGCATACTGCACTGCTCAGGTTAGTCCCATCCATACCATTGTCCTGAGACTGTGCGCACATCTCTGTGTCACTGCTGATTTCCATCAGATACAGACTCCTCCCCTTTGTATACCGCACTGCTCAGGTTAGTCCCATCCATACCACTGTCCTGAGACTGTGCGCACATCTCTGTGTCACTGCTGATTTCCATCAGATACAGACTCCTCCCCTTTGTATACTGCACTGCTCAGGTTAGTCCCATCCATACCATTGTCCTGAGACTGTGCGCACATCTCTGTGTCACTGCTGATTTCCATCAGATACAGACTCCTCCCCTTTGAATACTGCACTGCTCGGGTTAGTCCCATCCATACCATTGTCCTGAGACTGTGCGCACATCTCTGTGTCACTGCTGATTTCCATCAGATACAGACTCCTCCCCTTTGTATACCGCACTGCTCAGGTTAGTCCCATCCATACCATTGTCCTGAGACTGTGTGCACATCTCTGTGTCACTGCTGATTTCCATCAGATACAGACTCCTCCCCTTTGTATACTGCACTGCTCAGGTTAGTCCCATCCATACCACTGTCCTGAGACTGTGCGCACATCTCTGTGTCACTGCTGATTTCCATCAGATACAGACTCCTCCCCTTTGTATACTGCACTGCTCAGGTTAGTCCCATCCATACCACTGTCCTGAGACTGTGCGCACATCTCTGTGTCACTGCTGATTTCCATCAGATACAGACTCCTCCCCTTTGTATACTGCACTGCTCAGGTTAGTCCCATCCATACCATTGTCCTGAGACTGTGCGCACATCTCTGTGTCACTGCTGATTTCCATCAGATACAGACTCCTCCCCTTTGTATACTGCACTGCTCAGGTTAGTCCCATCCATACCATTGTCCTGAGACTGTGCGCACATCTCTGTGTCACTGCTGATTTCCATCAGATACAGACTCCTCCCCTTTGTATACTGCACTGCTCAGGTTAGTCCCATCCATACCATTGTCCTGAGACTGTGCGCACATCTCTGTGTCACTGCTGATTTCCATCAGATGCAGACTCCTCCCCTTTGTATACTGCACTGTTCAGGTTAGTCCCATCCATACCATTGTCCTGAGACTGTGCGCACATCTCTGTGTCACTGCTGATTTCCATCAGATACAGACTCCTCCCCTTTGTATACTGCACTGCTCAGGTTAGTCCCATCCATACCATTGTCCTGAGACTGTGCGCACATCTCTGTGTCACTGAAGATTTCCATCAGATGCAGACTCCTCCCCTTTGTATACTGCACTGTTCAGGTTAGTCCCATCCATACCATTGTCCTGAGACTGTGCACACATCTCTGTGTCACTGCTGATTTCCATCAGATACAGACTCCTCCCCTTTGTATACTGCACTGCTCAGGTTAGTCCCATCCATACCATTGTCCTGAGACTGTGCGCACATCTCTGTGTCACTGCTGATTTCCATCAGATGCAGACTCCTCCCCTTTGTATACTGCACTGTTCAGGTTAGTCCCATCCATACCATTGTCCTGAGACTGTGCGCACATCTCTGTGTCACTGCTGATTTCCATCAGATACAGACTCCTCCCCTTTGTATACCGCACTGTTCAGGTTAGTCCCATGCATACCATTGTCCTGAGACTGTGCGCACATCTCTGTGTCACTGCTGATTTCCATCAGATACAGACTCCTCCCCTTTGTATACTGCACTGCTCAGGTTAGTCCCATCCATACCATTGTCCTGAGACTGTGCGCACATCTCTGTGTCACTGCTGATTTCCATCAGATACAGACTCCTCCACTTTGTATACTGCACTGCTCAGGTTAGTCCCATCCATACCATTGTCCTGAGACTGTGCGCACATCTCTGTGTCACTGAAGATTTCCATCAGATACAGACTCCTCCCCTTTGTATACTGCACTGTTCAGGTTAGTCCCATCCATACCATTGTCCTGAGACTGTGCACACATCTCTGTGTCACTGCTGATTTCCATCAGATACAGACTCCTCCCCTTTGTATACTGCACTGCTCAGGTTAGTCCCATCCATACCATTGTCCTGAGACTGTGCGCACATCTCTGTGTCACTGCTGATTTCCATCAGATGCAGACTCCTCCCCTTTGTATACTGCACTGTTCAGGTTAGTCCCATCCATACCATTGTCCTGAGACTGTGCGCACATCTCTGTGTCACTGCTGATTTCCATCAGATACAGACTCCTCCCCTTTGTATACTGCACTGCTCAGGTTAGTCCCATCCATACCATTGTCCTGAGACTGTGCGCACATCTCTGTGTCACTGCTGATTTCCATCAGATGCAGACTCCTCCCCTTTGTATACTGCACTGCTCAGGTTAGTCCCTTCCATACCATTGTCCTGAGACTGTGCGCACATCTCTGTGTCACTGCTGATTTCCATCAGATACAGACTCCTCCCCTTTGTATACTGCACTGCTCAGGTTAGTCCCATCCATACCATTGTCCTGAGACTGTGCGCACATCTCTGTGTCACTGCTGATTTCCATCAGATACAGACTCCTCCCCTTTGTATACTGCACTGTTCAGGTTAGTCCCATCCATACCATTGTCCTGAGACTGTGTGCACATCTCTGTGTCACTGCTGATTTCCATCAGATACAGGCTCCTCCCCTTTGTATACTGCACTGCTCAGGTTAGTCCCATCCATACCATTGTCCTGAGACTGTGTGCACATCTCTGTGTCACTGCTGATTTCCATCAGATACAGACTCCTCCCCTTTGTATACCGCACTGCTCAGGTTAGTCCCATCCATACCATTGTCCTGAGACTATGTGCACATCTCTGTGTCACTGCTGATTTCCATCAGATACAGACTCCTCCCCTTTGTATACCGCACTGTTCAGGTTAGTCCCATCCATACCATTGTCCTGAGACTGTGTGCACATCTCTATGTCACTGCTGATTTCCATCAGATACAGGCTCCTCCCCTTTGTATACTGCACTGCTCAGGTTAGTCCCATCCATACCATTGTCCTGAGACTGTGTGCACATCTCTGTGTCACTGCTGATTTCCATCAGATACAGACTCCTCCCCTTTGTATACTGCACTGCTCAGGTTAGTCCCATCCATACCATTGTCCTGAGACTGTGTGCACATCTCTGTGTCACTGCTGATTTCCATCAGATACAGACTCCTCCCCTTTGTATACTGCACTGCTCAGGTTAGCCCCATCCATACCATTGTCCTGAGACTGTGTGCACATCTCTGTGTCACTGCTGATTTCCATCAGATACAGACTCCTCCCCTTTGTATACTGCACTGCTCAGGTTAGTCCCATCCATACCATTGTCCTGAGACTGTGCGCACATCTCTGTGTCACTGCTGATTTCCATCAGATACAGACTCCTCCCCTTTGTATACCGCACTGCTCAGGTTAGTCCCATCCATACCATTGTCCTGAGACTGTGCGCACATCTCTGTGTCACTGCTGATTTCCATCAGATACAGACTCCTCCCCTTTGTATACCGCACTGCTCAGGTTAGCCCCATCCATACCATTGTCCTGAGACTGTGTGCACATCTCTGTGTCACTGCTGATTTCCATCAGATACAGACTCCTCCCCTTTGTATACCGCACTGCTCAGGTTAGTCCCATCCATACCATTGTCCTGAGACTGTGCGCACATCTCTGTGTCACTGCTGATTTCCATCAGATACAGACTCCTCCACTTTGTATACTGCACTGCTCAGGTTAGTCCCATCCATACCATTGTCCTGAGACTGTGCGCACATCTCTGTGTCACTGCTGATTTCCATCAGATACAGACTCCTCCCCTTTGTATACCGCACTGTTCAGGTTAGTCCCATCCATACCATTGTCCTGAGACTGTGCGCACATCTCTGTGTCACTGCTGATTTCCATCAGATACAGACTCCTCCCCTTTGTATACTGCACTGCTCAGGTTAGTCCCATCCATACCATTGTCCTGAGACTGTGCGCACATCTCTGTGTCACTGCTGATTTCCATCAGATACAGACTCCTCCCCTTTGTATACCGCACTGTTCAGGTTAGTCCCATCCATACCATTGTCCTGAGACTGTGTGCATATCTCTGTGTCACTGCTGATTTCCATCAGATACAGACTCCTCCCCTTTGTATACCGCACTGCTCAGGTTAGTCCCATCCATACCATTGTCCTGAGACTGTGCGCACATCTCTGTGTCACTGCTGATTTCCATCAGATACAGACTCCTCCCCTTTGTATACCGCACTGTTCAGGTTAGTCCCATCCATACCATTGTCCTGAGACTGTGCGCACATCTCTGTGTCACTGCTGATTTCCATCAGATACAGACTCCTCCCCTTTGTATACCGCACTGCTCAAGTTAGTCCCATCCATACCATTGTCCTGAGACTGTGTGCACATCTCTGTGTCACTGCTGATTTCCATCAGATACAGACTCCTCCCCTTTGTATACCGCACTGTTCAGGTTAGTCCCATCCATACCATTGTCCTGAGACTGTGCGCACATCTCTGTGTCACTGCTGATTTCCATCAGATACAGACTCCTCCCCTTTGTATACTGCACTGCTCAGGTTAGCCCCATCCATACCATTGTCCTGAGACTGTGCGCACATCTCTGTGTCACTGCTGATTTCCATCAGATACAGACTCCTCCCCTTTGTATACTGCACTGCTCAAGTTAGTCCCATCCATACCATTGTCCTGAGACTGTGTGCACATCTCTGTGTCACTGCTGATTTCCATCAGATACAGACTCCTCCCCTTTGTATACTGCACTGCTCAGGTTAGCCCCATCCATACCATTGTCCTGAGACTGTGCGCACATCTCTGTGTCACTGCTGATTTCCATCAGATACAGACTCCTCCCCTTTGTATACTGCACTGCTCAGGTTAGTCCCATCCATACCATTGTCCTGAGACTGTGCGCACATCTCTGTGTCACTGCTGATTTCCATCAGATACAGACTCCTCCCCTTTGTATAACGCACTGCTCAGGTTAGCCCCATCCATACCATTGTCCTGAGACTGTGCGCACATCTCTGTGTCACTGCTGATTTCCATCAGATACAGACTCCTCCCCTTTGTATACTGCACTGCTCAGGTTAGTCCCATCCATACCATTGTCCTGAGACTGTGTGCACATCTCTGTGTCACTGCTGATTTCCATCAGATACAGACTCCTCCCCTTTGTATACCGCACTGCTCAGGTTAGTCCCATCCATACCATTGTCCTGAGACTGTGTGCACATCTCTGTGTCACTGCTGATTTCCATCAGATACAGACTCCTCCCCTTTGTATACTGCACTGTTCAGGTTAGTCCCATCCATACCATTGTCCTGAGACTGTGCGCACATCTCTGTGTCACTGCTGATTTCCATCAGATACAGACTCCTCCCCTTTGTATACTGCACTGTTCAGGTTAGTCCCATCCATACCATTGTCCTGAGACTGTGTGCACATCTCTGTGTCACTGCTGATTTCCATCAGATACAGGCTCCTCCCCTTTGTATACTGCACTGCTCAGGTTAGTCCCATCCATACCATTGTCCTGAAACTGTGTGCACATCTCTGTGTCACTGCTGATTTCCATCAGATACAGACTCCTCCCCTTTGTATACCGCACTGCTCAGGTTAGTCCCATCCATACCATTGTCCTGAGACTATGTGCACATCTCTGTGTCACTGCTGATTTCCATCAGATACAGACTCCTCCCCTTTGTATACCGCACTGTTCAGGTTAGTCCCATCCATACCATTGTCCTGAGACTGTGTGCACATCTCTGTGTCACTGCTGATTTCCATCAGATACAGGTTCCTCCCCTTTGTATACTGCACTGCTCAGGTTAGTCCCATCCATACCATTGTCCTGAGACTGTGTGCACATCTCTGTGTCACTGCTGATTTCCATCAGATACAGACTCCTCCCCTTTGTATACTGCACTGCTCAGGTTAGTCCCATCCATACCATTGTCCTGAGACTGTGCGCACATCTCTGTGTCACTGCTGATTTCCATCAGATACAGACTCCTCCCCTTTGTATACCGCACTGCTCAGGTTAGTCCCATCCATACCATTGTCCTGAGACTGTGCGCACATCTCTGTGTCACTGCTGATTTCCATCAGATACAGACTCCTCCCCTTTGTATATCGCACTGCTCAGGTTAGTCCCATCCGTACCATTGTCCTGAGACTGTGTGCACATCTCTGTGTCACTGCTGATTTCCATCAGATACAGACTCCTCCCCTTTGTATACCGCACTGCTCAGGTTAGTCCCATCCATACCATTGTCCTGAGACTGTGTGCACATCTCTGTGTCACTGCTGATGTCCATCAGATACAGACTCCTCCCCTTTGTATACTGCACTGTTCAGGTTAGTCCCATCCATACCATTGTCCTGAGACTGTGCGCACATCTCTGTGTCACTGCTGATTTCCATCAGATACAGACTCCTCCCCTTTGTATACCGTACTGCTCAGGTTAGTCCCATCCATACCATTGTCCTGAGACTGTGTGCACATCTCTGTGTCACTGCTGATGTCCATCAGATACAGACTCCTCCCCTTTGTATACTGCACTGCTCAGGTTAGTCCCATCCATACCATTGTCCTGAGACTGTGTGCACATCTCTGTGTCACTGCTGATGTCCATCAGATACAGACTCCTCCCCTTTGTATACTGCACTGTTCAGGTTAGTCCCATCCATACCATTGTCCTGAGACTGTGCGCACATCTCTGTGTCACTGCTGATTTCCATCAGATACAGACTCCTCCCCTTTGTATACTGCACTGTTCAGGTTAGCCCCATCCATACCATTGTCCTGAGACTGTGCGCACATCTCTGTGTCACTGCTGATTTCCATCAGATACAGACTCCTCCCCTTTGTATACTGCACTGCTCAGGTTAGTCCCATCCATACCATTGTCCTGAGACTGTGCGCACATCTCTGTGTCACTGCTGATTTCCATCAGATACAGACTCCTCCCCTTTGTATACCGCACTGCTCAGGTTAGCCCCATCCATACCATTGTCCTGAGACTGTGTGCACATCTCTGTGTCACTGCTGATTTCCATCAGATACAGACTCCTCCCCTTTGTATACCGCACTGCTCAGGTTAGTCCCATCCATACCATTGTCCTGAGACTGTGCGCACATCTCTGTGTCACTGCTGATTTCCATCAGATACAGACTCCTCCCCTTTGTATACCGCACTGCTCAGGTTAGCCCCATCCATACCATTGTCCTGAGACTGTGCGCACATCTCTGTGTCACTGCTGATTTCCATCAGATACAGACTCCTCCCCTTTGTATACTGCACTACTCAGGTTAGTCCCATCCATACCATTGTCCTGAGACTGTGTGCACATCTCTGTGTCACTGCTGATTTCCATCAGATACAGACTCCTCCCCTTTGAATACCGCACTGCTCAGGTTAGCCCCATCCATACCATTGTCCTGAGACTGTGCGCACATCTCTGTGTCACTGCTGATTTCCATCAGATACAGACTCCTCCCCTTTGTATACTGCACTACTCAGGTTAGTCCCATCCATACCATTGTCCTGAGACTGTGTGCACATCTCTGTGTCACTGCTGATTTCCATCAGATACAGACTCCTCCCCTTTGTATACTGCACTGTTCAGGTTAGCCCCATCCATACCATTGTCCTGAGACTGTGCGCACATCTCTGTGTCACTGCTGATTTCCATCAGATACAGACTCCTCCCCTTTGTATACTGCACTGTTCAGGTTAGCCCCATCCATACCATTGTCCTGAGACTGTGTGCACATCTCTGTGTCACTGCTGATTTCCATCAGATACAGACTCCTCCCCTTTGTGTACTGCACTGTTCAGGTTAGTCCCATCCATACCATTGTCCTGAGACTGTGCGCACATCTCTGTGTCACTGCTGATTTCCATCAGATACAGACTCCTCCCCTTTGTATACTGCACTGCTCAGGTTAGTCCCATCCATATCATTGTCCTGAGACTGTGTGCACATCTCTGTGTCACTGCTGATTTCCATCAGATACAGACTCCTCCCCTTTGTATACCGCACTGCTCAGGTTAGCCCCATCCATACCATTGTCCTGAGACTGTGCGCACATCTCTGTGTCACTGCTGATTTCCATCAGATACAGACTCCTCCCCTTTGTATACTGCACTGTTCAGGTTAGCCCCATCCATACCATTGTCCTGAGACTGTGCGCACATCTCTGTGTCACTGCTGATTTCCATCAGATACAGACTCCTCCCCTTTGTATACCGCACTGCTCAGGTTAGTCCCATCCATACCATTGTCCTGAGACTGTGCGCACATCTCTGTGTCACTGCTGATTTCCATCAGATACAGACTCCTCCCCTTTGTATACTGCACTGCTCAGGTTAGTCCCATCCATACCATTGTCCTGAGACTGTGCGCATATCTCTGTGTCACTGCTGATTTCCATCAGATACAGACTCCTCCCCTTTGTATACTGCACTGTTCAGGTTAGCCCCATCCATACCATTGTCCTGAGACTGTGTGCACATCTCTGTGTCACTGCTGATTTCCATCAGATACAGACTCCTCCCCTTTGTATACTGCACTGTTCAGGTTAGCCCCATCCATACCATTGTCCTGAGACTGTGTGCACATCTCTGTGTCACTGCTGATTTCCATCAGATACAGACTCCTCCCCTTTGTATACTGCACTGCTCAGGTTAGTCCCATCCATACCATTGTCCTGAGACTGTGCGCATATCTCTGTGTCACTGCTGATTTCCATCAGATACAGACTCCTCCCCTTTGTATACTGCACTGCTCAGGTTAGTCCCATCCATACCATTGTCCTGAGACTGTGCGCATATCTCTGTGTCACTGCTGATTTCCATCAGATACAGACTCCTCCCCTTTGTATACTGCACTGCTCAGGTTAGTCCCATCCATACCATTGTCCTGAGACTGTGTGCACATCTCTGTGTCACTGCTGATTTCCATCAGATACAGACTCCTCCCCTTTGTATACTGCACTGCTCAGGTTAGTCCCATCCATACCATTGTCCTGAGACTGTGTGCACATCTCTGTGTCACTGCTGATTTCCATCAGATACAGACTCCTCCCCTTTGTATACTGCACTGCTCAGGTTAGTCCCATCCATACCATTGTCCTGAGACTGTGCGCACATCTCTGTGTCACTGCTGATTTCCATCAGATACAGACTCCTCCCCTTTGTATACCGCACTGCTCAGGTTAGCCCCATCCATACCATTGTCCTGAGACTGTGAGCACATCTCTGTGTCACTGCTGATTTCCATCAGATACAGACTCCTCCCCTTTGTATACCGCACTGCTCAGGTTAGTCCCATCCATACCATTGTCCTGAGACTGTGCGCACATCTCTGTGTCACTGCTGATTTCCATCAGATACAGACTCCTCCCCTTTGTATACCGCACTGCTCAGGTTAGCCCCATCCATACCATTGTCCTGAGACTGTGCGCACATCTCTGTGTCACTGCTGATTTCCATCAGATACAGACTCCTCCCCTTTGTATACTGCACTGTTCAGGTTAGTCCCATCCATACCATTGTCCTGAGACTGTGTGCACATCTCTGTGTCACTGCTGATTTCCATCAGATACAGACTCCTCCCCTTTGTATACCGCACTGTTCAGGTTAGTCCCATCCATACCATTGTCCTGAGACTGTGTGCACATCTCTGTGTCACTGCTGATTTCCATCAGATACAGACTCCTCCCCTTTGTATACCGCACTGCTCAGGTTAGTCCCATCCATACCATTGTCCTGAGACTGTGCGCACATCTCTGTGTCACTGCTGATTTCCATCAGATACAGACTCCTCCCCTTTGTATACTGCACTGCTCAGGTTAGCCCCATCCATACCATTGTCCTGAGACTGTGTGCACATCTCTGTGTCACTGCTGATTTCCATCAGATACAGACTCCTCCCCTTTGTATACCGCACTGCTCAGGTTAGCCCCATCCATACCATTGTCCTGAGACTGTGCGCACATCTCTGTGTCACTGCTGATTTCCATCAGATACAGACTCCTCCCCTTTGTATACCGCACTGCTCAGGTTAGCCCCATCCATACCATTGTCCTGAGACTGTGCGCACATCTCTGTGTCACTGCTGATTTCCATCAGATACAGACTCCTCCCCTTTGTATACCGCACTGTTCAGGTTAGTCCCATCCATACCATTGTCCTGAGACTGTGCGCACATCTCTGTGTCACTGCTGATTTCCATCAGATACAGACTCCTCCCCTTTGTATACCGCACTGCTCAGGTTAGCCCCATCCATACCATTGTCCTGAGACTGTGAGCACATCTCTGTGTCACTGCTGATTTCCATCAGATACAGACTCCTCCCCTTTGTATACCGCACTGCTCAGGTTAGTCCCATCCATACCATTGTCCTGAGACTGCGCACATCTCTGTATCACTGCTGATTTCCATCAGATACAGACTCCTCCCCTTTGTATACCGCACTGCTCAGGTTAGCCCCATCCATACCATTGTCCTGAGACTGTGCGCACATCTCTGTGTCACTGCTGATTTCCATCAGATACAGACTCCTCCCCTTTGTATACTGCACTGCTCAGGTTAGCCCCATCCATACCATTGTCCTGAGACTGTGTGCACATCTCTGTGTCACTGCTGATTTCCATCAGATACAGACTCCTCCCCTTTGTATACCGCACTGTTCAGGTTAGTCCCATCCATACCATTGTCCTGAGACTGTGCGCACATCTCTGTGTCACTGCTGATTTCCATCAGATACAGACTCCTCCCCTTTGTATACCGCACTGCTCAGGTTAGTCCCATCCATACCATTGTCCTGAGACTGTGCGCACATCTCTGTGTCACTGCTGATTTCCATCAGATACAGACTCCTCCCCTTTGTATACTGCACTGTTCAGGTTAGTCCCATCCACACCATTGTCCTGAGACTTTGTGCACATCTCTGTGTCACTGCTGATTTCCATCAGATACAGACTCCTCCCCTTTGTATACTGCACTCCTCAGGTTAGCCCCATCCATACCATTGTCCTGAGACTGTGCGCACATCTCTGTGTCACTGCTGATTTCCATCAGATACAGACTCCTCCCCTTTGTATACCGCACTGCTCAGGTTAGTCCCATCCATACCATTGTCCTGAGACTGTGCGCACATCTCTGTGTCACTGCTGATTTCCATCAGATACAGACTCCTCCCCTTTGTATACCGCACTGCTCAGGTTAGTCCCATCCATACCATTGTCCTGAGACTGTGTGCACATCTCTGTGTCACTGCTGATTTCCATCAGATACAGACTCCTCCCCTTTGTATACTGCACTACTCAGGTTAGTCCCATCCATACCATTGTCCTGAGACTGTGTGCACATCTCTGTGTCACTGCTGATTTCCATCAGATACAGACTCCTCCCCTTTGTATACTGCACTGTTCAGGTTAGCCCCATCCATACCATTGTCCTGAGACTGTGCGCACATCTCTGTGTCACTGCTGATTTCCTTCAGATACAGACTCCTCCCCTTTGTATACTGCACTGTTCAGGTTAGCCCCATCCATACCATTGTCCTGAGACTGTGTGCACATCTCTGTGTCACTGCTGATTTCCATCAGATACAGACTCCTCCCCTTTGTATACTGCACTGTTCAGGTTAGCCCCATCCATACCATTGTCCTGAGACTGTGCGCACATCTCTGTGTCACTGCTGATTTCCATCAGATACAGACTCCTCCCCTTTGTATACTGCACTGTTCAGGTTAGCCCCATCCATACCATTGTCCTGAGACTGTGCGCACATCTCTGTGTCACTGCTGATTTCCATCAGATACAGACTCCTCCCCTTTGTATACCGCACTGCTCAGGTTAGTCCCATCCATACCATTGTCCTGAGACTGTGCGCACATCTCTGTGTCACTGCTGATTTCCATCAGATACAGACTCCTCCCCTTTGTATACTGCACTGCTCAGGTTAGTCCCATCCATACCATTGTCCTGAGACTGTGTGCACATCTCTGTGTCACTGCTGATTTCCATCAGATACAGACTCCTCCCCTTTGTATACCGCACTGCTCAGGTTAGTCCCATCCATACCATTGTCCTGAGACTGTGCGCATATCTCTGTGTCACTGCTGATTTCCATCAGATACAGACTCCTCCCCTTTGTATACTGCACTGTTCAGGTTAGCCCCATCCATACCATTGTCCTGAGACTGTGTGCACATCTCTGTGTCACTGCTGATTTCCATCAGATACAGACTCCTCCCCTTTGTATACTGCACTGCTCAGGTTAGTCCCATCCATACCATTGTCCTGAGACTGTGCGCATATCTCTGTGTCACTGCTGATTTCCATCAGATACAGACTCCTCCCCTTTGTATACTGCACTGCTCAGGTTAGTCCCATCCATACCATTGTCCTGAGACTGTGCGCATATCTCTGTGTCACTGCTGATTTCCATCAGATACAGACTCCTCCCCTTTGTATACTGCACTGCTCAGGTTAGTCCCATCCATACCATTGTCCTGAGACTGTGTGCACATCTCTGTGTCACTGCTGATTTCCATCAGATACAGACTCCTCCCCTTTGTATACTGCACTGCTCAGGTTAGTCCCATCCATACCATTGTCCTGAGACTGTGCGCACATCTCTGTGTCACTGCTGATTTCCATCAGATACAGACTCCTCCCCTTTGTATACCGCACTGCTCAGGTTAGCCCCATCCATACCATTGTCCTGAGACTGTGAGCACATCTCTGTGTCACTGCTGATTTCCATCAGATACAGACTCCTCCCCTTTGTATACCGCACTGCTCAGGTTAGTCCCATCCATACCATTGTCCTGAGACTGTGCGCACATCTCTGTGTCACTGCTGATTTCCATCAGATACAGACTCCTCCCCTTTGTATACCGCACTGCTCAGGTTAGCCCCATCCATACCATTGTCCTGAGACTGTGCGCACATCTCTGTGTCACTGCTGATTTCCATCAGATACAGACTCCTCCCCTTTGTATACTGCACTGTTCAGGTTAGTCCCATCCATACCATTGTCCTGAGACTGTGCGCACATCTCTGTGTCACTGCTGATTTCCATCAGATACAGACTCCTCCCCTTTGTATACCGCACTGCTCAGGTTAGCCCCATCCATACCATTGTCCTGAGACTGTGAGCACATCTCTGTGTCACTGCTGATTTCCATCAGATACAGACTCCTCCCCTTTGTATACCGCACTGCTCAGGTTAGTCCCATCCATACCATTGTCCTGAGACTGCGCACATCTCTGTGTCACTGCTGATTTCCATCAGATACAGACTCCTCCCCTTTGTATACCGCACTGCTCAGGTTAGCCCCATCCATACCATTGTCCTGAGACTGTGCGCACATCTCTGTGTCACTGCTGATTTCCATCAGATACAGACTCCTCCCCTTTGTATACTGCACTGCTCAGGTTAGTCCCATCCATACCATTGTCCTGAGACTGTGTGCACATCTCTGTGTCACTGCTGATTTCCATCAGATACAGACTCCTCCCCTTTGTATACCGCACTGTTCAGGTTAGTCCCATCCATACCATTGTCCTGAGACTGTGCGCACATCTCTGTGTCACTGCTGATTTCCATCAGATACAGACTCCTCCCCTTTGTATACCGCACTGCTCAGGTTAGTCCCATCCATACCATTGTCCTGAGACTGTGCGCACATCTCTGTGTCACTGCTGATTTCCATCAGATACAGACTCCTCCCCTTTTTATACTGCACTGCTCAGGTTAGCCCCATCCATACCATTGTCCTGAGACTGTGCGCACATCTCTGTGTCACTGCTGATTTCCATCAGATACAGACTCCTCCCCTTTGTATACCGCACTGCTCAGGTTAGTCCCATCCATACCATTGTCCTGAGACTGTGCGCACATCTCTGTGTCACTGCTGATTTCCATCAGATACAGACTCCTCCCCTTTGTATACCGCACTGCTCAGGTTAGTCCCATCCATACCATTGTCCTGAGACTGTGTGCACATCTCTGTGTCACTGCGGATTTCCATCAGATACAGACTCCTCCCCTTTGTATACTGCACTGCTCAGGTTAGCCCCATCCATACCATTGTCCTGAGACTGTGTGCACATCTCTGTGTCACTGCTGATTTCCATCAGATACAGACTCCTCCCCTTTGTATACTGCACTGCTCAGGTTAGTCCCATCCATACCATTGTCCTGAGACTGTGTGCACATCTCTGTGTCACTGCTGATTTCCATCAGATACAGACTCCTCCCCTTTGTATACCGCAGTGTTCAGGTTAGTCCCATCCATACCATTGTCCTGAGACTGTGCGCACATGACAGCGGGTATCTGCGAGTCTTGGGGTTCAATATAACTCACCATAGCTATCTGACCCCCCTTTGAAATAAACACGCCACACATTATATGTTGGATTAAATTGGCCACAGCAGCCGTTTATTAACATATAAATACAAACATTATAAACCATATCCTAAAAGGGGTGGTCCTCAAAGCCCCAAACTATTTTAAACGAAGAAACCAATTGTGTCCTTATGTCTCAGGCCAGATTGCGTGTTACCTCTAGCCGCTAAGCACCAGCTCAGAGGCACCAATTCAAACAGCCTGGCCAATGAAACATGCCCAAATCACAGGTCCTCTGATCCATTCCCCATGGGATCAACCACCCGAGACCACTGAATACCATGTAGGGGGGGGTCCAGAACTTCCCGAGGTCCCCCTCCCCCACTGATCCACCATTAACCATGAACACCAACTTCGAGGATCCCCCCATGCCATGAGCACAAATATTCTGATGCCTCAAATATTTGTGTGCCTCCACACTCTTAAACCTTTTTCTATGCCTTCTTGAATTGCCAAGCACCACATATCCGTACCATCCGCGTTCAAGTATACCCCATCCCTCCTCCCGAACTCCCCCTCTCCCGACTCTAATTCCAAATGACGTATGGCCAAGGCCCCATTTCTCACCATGAAGCGCATCACCGCCCTATTTATTTTTACCCGAGCCCTATTGATTCCATCATTTGATCGGGCCCCTCGCCAGATTTTCCGTGGAACAATGTCTGACCAGATAACTAAAACCTTCGGGAACATTGCCCACAATCTTAGTATATCAAATTTGATATCTTTGATAAGTTCCCTACATGACCTCTTACACAGGTCATTACCACCTAAATGTAACACCAGCAAATCCAGGACCCGATCAAGCCTTACAAAGTGATGGAATTCCGCCAGGAGTTGATGCCAAACCATTCCCCGCTTTCCAATCCACCGAAGAATAGCTTCATCCACCGAAAATCCCAACTGACGGCCGGCCGGCCTCACCGCTGCCCGCAGTGCAGCCCAGAAAACAAAAGAATGGCCCATTATCCATACGAGTCGGGGACCCACATCTGTAAAGTTAAACAAAATATGACTCTAAGAGACAGTAACATCAAACCAGAACTTAAAACATGCTCTTCATTATACCCAAGTCGGGCATATGTATGACCTAAACCGTATGGATTCCCAACGCCCAATTTTCTTAACCAACTCGTCACCCAACCCCCTCCTGGCTGTCTCAGGGGCTGCACCAATCCTGAAAGAGTGACCGCTAAAATCTTTTGGCGAAATGCCGCCAGCTTTCAGACACTTCTTCAGCACGGCTATCAACTGAAAGCGAGACAAAAAGGAACCGTCCTCATGAACCAATAATGGTGATTTGAATCCCCCTACACCTAGCCCAAATTCACTCAAACAATGAACAGGACACATGTCAGACCCAGCGACTGCGAACAATACCACTTTACACCCTTTCCTGAATTGATCGGTCTTTGAAAAACAAATGAAAACCTCTACCCTATCCGAATATAAGTCCACGTCATCCTTCAAAAGACCCCCACTGACAAATCTTGATGGGCTAACCAACTCCACTAAACGTAACGCCCCAAAAAAGGCCAAAGAAAAAGCTAGCCGAAATAGTTTGACTTCCCATGGAGACTTACAAACTGACCCAAGAAGTTGTCCCAGTGCTAACAATAATCCATATGATATTGGCCGCCTGCAGTCTCTCACCTTCCAGCCTTTTCGCCAACCTTTCAGTGCCTGGCGGACCAAAGTTGCTTTTGTTACGTCCGGAAGACCCCTTATTTTAAAACCAAAAGCCAAGCCAGCCATAAAATTATTAATTTTTGGCACCGACCAACCTTCCTCCCAGCAATGACCAACCAATAACAATAACAGGCTATCACTCTCTAAAGGATCTCGCATAGTAGCTTTCCATTCCTCCCACTGCTGCCAAGCAACCTCATATGATGACCAGGTCCTTGTAGATAATGATTGACCAATCAATTTCTTTACAGCTCGAAAGGAAGATTCCTTAATTCTGGAGGGCATACCAAACCTGTCGGCGATGCCTGAGGAGCCGGCAACCGGAACTGATCCCACTGCGAATGAGAAACAGCATTAACGGTTGAGATTAAAGGATCCAACCTGAACTCCGCCACTATCCACATGTTCAAAGATAAGCTAATCAGCACCAGCCGTTGCAACACTTTTACTACCAGTGGCAAAGCAGCCGACAGAGAATTAATGGCCAACACTACCCCTTGGTTCTTGCAAGAAAAACAATTCTTTTTATTCTGAAAGTACTCACCCCATAGCGCCACAGAGACCACGATGGGGAAAAGATTGATCAATGTATGATTATCCAACAAATTCCGATCACGCCATGACGCTGGCCATTTTCCCTCAAACCAACTACCACGAAAAAGGATAGCAAAACCTTGTTTCTTTGACACATCTATGCACAATCCCAATTCACTGGCATTCACGACTGGGGCAATCCAGACCGACTTGCCGTTATAAGACTCTAAAAATTGGGCCCAAATTCCCAAATCATCCCGTAACTCCTTGCGCAACCTAATGAAGTGATGAGGTGACTTAGCTCCAGCCATTGCTAATGATAAACGCCTACAGAATGCCCTGCCCATTGGCATAATACGAAGCGCGAAATTCAATTTTCCGAGAAGAGACTGTAATTCACGCAAAGTAATTTTATGCAGCCTTTTAACTCTGGATACCAGTTCCAACAGATCAACAACCTTTTCAGCGGGAAGCCTACACTCCATTTCTACTGTGTCGATTAAAATTCCGAGGAAACTCAAAGACGTCACAGGACCTACAGTCTTCTCGACAGCCAACGGCACTCCAAACTTCTTAGCCACACTCTCCATAGCGTGCAACAACACCGAACAATCGGGAGAATTAGCAGGACCCACATATAGGAAATCATCCAGATAATGAATGCAGGAATTCAAACCGGAAACATCCTTAACAACCCATTCAAGGAATGTACTAAACGTTTCAAAGTACGCACGGGACAGCGAGCAACCCATCGGGAGACACCGGTCTACAAAAAAGCTACCATTCCAATAGCAACCCAATAAATGCATGCTCTCCGGGTGTACTGGTAACAGCCTAAAAGCCGCCTCTATGTCAGTTTTTGCCAATAATGCCCCCTTTCCAAAAAACCGAACCCAACCAACTGCCATGTCAAAGGAAGTATAACTCACTGAACCCAAATCAGGGTCAATACCATCATTCACCGACGTGCCCTTTGGAAAGGAGAGATGATGAATTAGCCTATATTTACCCAATTCCTTTTTTGGGACAATGCCTAATGGAAACACACGTAAGTTTTTTAAGGGCTTGTAGGCAAAAGGCCCGGCCATTCTCCCTAAAGACACTTCCTTTCCTAATTTGTCCGCAACCACCTCCGGAAACTGTAATGCGGATTTTAAATTTTTTGCATGAAATTGATTCTTGCTATCACTGAACGGTATCCTAAAACCAACATCAAAACCCTCTTCTAATAGCGAGGCCGCTGCCCTGTCTGGGTATCTACTTAGAAATAGCTGCATCTCTGCCAGACGCACCGGCGTCACCCCTTTTCTCATTGCCTTCACTGCTTCTGAATTTACCCCCTCTGAAACATCTGGATGCGCTATGGCTGCCACCGCATGAGGAGCAGTCGTGTTTAAATTTACACTTATTTCCGAACTTACAGGATCCTTCATTGAAAATGAAACATAATCCTCTTTGAACAGCTGACAAGTGTCCCGACTGACCGAGACCGCCGCCGCTCCCGAGAAAGGGCTGATTAGTATGACCACTCCTGCTCGGTGCTGTTACCTTCAGCCATAGGGCAATATCCTTATGGTCCCAACGGATACTAGGACGCACCGCTTGACTTCGGAATGTATGACTATACAGCCTACTATACGCAACCCACTGAAACCCCCCCACTTACTATAAATAAAAACCACCACACTGTGACATTGGATATAATGGCCACAGCAGCCTCATTTATTATATAACAGCATGTAAACATAAATAACATTAATTAACATTAAATTAACTCTGAAAAGGAGGAGGGGGAATTGAAGGCTCCACCATTTTTAGAGAAAGACTGCAACAAACAGCTCCACCATGCCACCCCTAGCCGCACCGCAAACGGCCCAGGGGGACCCAGCTGACTGTTGCCCATACATTTTGAAAACTGCAACAAACAGCTCCACCATGCCACCCCTAGCCACACCACAACTGGCCCAGGGGGACCCAGCTGACTGCTGCCCATACATTTTGAAAACTGCAACAAACAGCTCCACCATGCCACCCCTAGCCGCACCGCAACCGGCCCAGGGGCACCCAGCTGACTGTTGCCCATCCAGAAATGTCCCGCTGAGACCTCGCTCAGTAGGGACCTGTTTTAAATTTTAACACCCGCTTAACACCGATGGGAGTCACCCATCCCTGCAGTGGGCTCCCCCGTCCTCCTTCGATGTAAGCAACCGCCTTCAAAACCCCCCTCCTTTTCCGCCATAGCGAGCAGGCATGACACCTTATGCCTGAGAGTAGCGCCATACCAAAAGTGCCTTTTCAACTCCCTCCATCAATGCTAATGCCCACATATCTATGCCAATATCATTCAAATGGACCCCATCAGACCGCAGAAATTCCCTAGACGGAACTTCCAGATCCCGATGACGAACCACAACCCCCCCATGCAGAGCAATGAATCGGGAAACCTCCCTATTCACCTTGCTCCGAGCTTTATTTATCCTTTCGACTGACCTGGCGTGTCGCCATGCCAGGCGTGTGACGATGTCCGACCATACGAGCACTAATCCCGGATAGGTTTCCAAAAGCCTCAGGCAGTCAAACTTGACATCACGGATCAAGTCTCTAGATGTCCTGGAGCCCAAGTCATTCCCACCCGCATGCAAAACGAGTATATCCGGGGGCCTATCCAAATTAGCATAAAAATGAAATTCGGGCATTACCCGGCTCAACAGCAAACCCCTGATACCGATCCACCGAACCATCGCAACCTCCTTCGTTATGCCCAACTGGCGCCCCGCCGGTCTTGCGTCGGCCCAAATGGAACCCCAATATACATACGAGTGACCTAGCACCCAGATCAACCGAGGGGGTCCTGAAACATAAAACAAAGGGGGGGAATGTAAAAAAGAAAGAAACTCGTTACCAAATAATAACGCTATCAAAAATTGGGGGAAATCTTATAACATATGAGGCCGGACATAAGACCGATACCTCGCCGACTCCCAGCGACCAATCTTTTTCACAGCTTTTACCCCCAAACCCCAGCGAGCAGCCTCAGTGGCAGCCCCAATCCGAAACGAATGAGAACCAAACTCCCAACCATTCAGACCACATCTAGCTAAACCCCGCCTGAAGATGGTAATAAACTGATACACCGATAATGCAGATCCATCTTGATGTAACAAAAAGGCACCTGATGATGGACCTCTCACCTCCAGAAATGCAGAAACCCATCTCACCAGGCATTCAAACAAACCGTCCACAGCCCACAATTCCACCAAACAACCCTTACCGGCTGTATCGGGTTTTGACCGCCTCAAATAACACCGTACTGCCTCCTCCAAGCACACTACTTCCTTCAATAACAGCCCGCCATGACTCTTAACATTCTTGCTCACCAATTCGCTTATCCTAAATGCCCCAAAAAACGCCAGAACAAAGGCCGCCCCAAATGGCCGACATTCATATTCAGAACTACACACACCGCTAAGGCAACGCAAAAGCTGACCCAGTATTTCAAACGATACCGGGCGACGCAAATCTCATACTGGATAGCTCCTCCGAAATGCCTTCATCGCCTGTCGAACCAAGAAATCCTTGGTAAAGTCCCTCCAACCACTTAACTTAAAGAAGAAGGCCAAACCTGCTAACCTACCAGCTACAGCTGAGCCCGATAAACCCTCCTGAAATGCCCTGCCGATCATGTACAACAATAAATAGGGACGGTCCGCTTCCGTCACCTGCTCACCTGCCGACTCCTATAGCTCCTGCCAAAGACGCCACGCAGAAACATATCGAGACCAAGTACTGGGGTTAACAGAACACCTCACCAAATTCAACGCTGCACGGACACTAGATCCCACAACCACCAGGGCCAATCGGTTTCCAACTGCTCCGCGTCCGGCGCCAGTTCCCGAAAACGATCCCACTGGAAGCGAGACAATGCATCAGCTATTGAATTCTGAACACCCGGTACATGAACAGCACAAAACCAGACATTAAAATCCAAACAACTGAGCACTAGATGGCGCAAAAGAGACAGAACCGGCAATGAAACAGCTGACAAGTTGTTAATACAATGCACTACATTCAAGTCGTCACAGAAGAAACGCACTTTCTTGTTCCTCAGCTCAGAGCCCCAAACCTCCAAAGCCACCACAATAGGAAACATTTCCAGCAATGCCATGTTTCTTGTCAATCCTGCATCCTTCCATGATTCCGGCCACTCTCCCACACACCATTTTCCACCGAAATAGGCCCCAAAACCATAAGAACCTGACGCGTCTGTAAACAAAACCAGATCCACATTAGAAACGACTTGATCCATCCAAACCGACCTGCCATTATAAGATTGAAGAAAATCCGCCCAAATGGACAAATCCGCCTTGTGTTCCGAATTCAATCTTACAAAATGCAACGGATGTTTAATGCCTGCTGTCGCCTGAGCCAACCTACGTGAAAAAACTCTTCCCATAGGTAAAATCCTGCACGCAAAATTTAACTTACCCAAAAGAGATTGCAGTTGGCGCAGGCGCAATTTCTTTGCCCGCAAAGCCTCTTGGACACAAGACTTCAGATCTAACAACTTGTCCTCTGGCAAGCGGCATTCCATCCTGACGGAATCCAATTCAATGCCCAAAAACTTCAAAACCGTGGAGGGGCCCTCCGTTTTCTCCGGGGCCAACGGAATGCCAAAGCGAGATGCTACCTGTTCAACCGTCCTAAGCAGCAAAGAACAAACTGAGGACCCAGCTGGCCCAATACACAAAAAGTCATCTAAATAGTGCAATACGGAGTCCAAGCCAGATTCCTCCCTAACTACCCATTCAAGAAAACAACTGAACTTTTCAAAGTAGGAACACGAGATCGAACATCCCATCGGTAGACAACAATCCACGTAATAATGACCGTCCCAAAAACAACCAAGTAAATTAAAACTGTCTGGGTGTACCGGAAGCAGACGAAAAGCGGACTCAATGTCAGTTTTTGCCATGAGAGATCCTTTTCCCAGCCTCCGTACCCAGTCCACGACCTTGTCAAAAGAAACATACGATACAGATGCCAAATCTGGATCAATACCATCATTAACTGAACTACCATGAGGATACGACAAGTGATGGATTAACCGAAACTTGTTAGGCTCCTTTTTGGGCACAACGCCCAGAGGAGAAACACATAAACACGGCAACGGAGGTTCCAAAAAAAGGACCAGCCATGCGACCTAACTTAATTTCCTTATCCAATTTTTCCGAAATCAAATTCTTAGGCCGCACCGTACGTGGCACAACTGCAGACGGAATCCTGAAGCCAAAATTAAAACCATCCCTCAACAACACAGCTGCTTCCTTATCTGGATACCTACTTAGAAACGGAAGCATCCGATCTATTCTCACTGGTGTCCTCCCTTTTTGAAAAAGAGTCACTTGATTTTTTCTTTCCTTTCTTAAAGCACTTGGAATGGCTGTGGGACCCTCTGCAGCCTGAACATTCGTGCTTAAACTTACAGTCTGTGCCAAAACGGCATTCCCGCTCGTTAAACTGCCAGCACAGCCCCTTCCTGGAGCCTGACGAGGATGCCGCCAAATTGGCAGAACCCCCGCTACTCCCAGGAAAGGACTGCGAGGCCGACCTTGGTGCTGCCATCAATCGCAACCACAAACTAATCTCCTTGTGGTCCCACCGTAAACTCGGACTGACTGCCTTTCTTTGCCTAAACTGTTCATTATACCTCAGCCAGGCCATCCCGCCATAAACACGGTATGCTTCACTAATCGAATCTAAATAACAAAATAATGCAGAACAGTTCTCCGGAGCTTTCTCCCCAGTGACACTCGCTAGTGTGGTAAATGCCTGCAGCCAATTTTGAAAAGTGCGAGGAATCAGACGATAACGCCTGCGCTCCTTCTCATCCTTCTTACTCTCATCTGGCTTTACTCTGTCCAAATTAAACTTCTCCAACGGTAACAAAGAAAAAATTTCCACGTACTCATCCTTCCATATTTTTTCTCGCACCTCCTGCTTTAAATGAGCTCCCAAGGGGCCATCAAAGCACACATAAACCTCGCCCCTCGCTCTGTCATCCAACCGCACTGTATCCACTGGAGTCGCCGCAGCCGCTGGTGCCGCAACCGTCTCATTATCTGCAACTGGCGCGGGAATACCTCCACTCACAACTGCCGGGGTCTCCGCAACTGGCCCTGAACCTCCAGCACCACCCTGCCAAACTCCGCTAGGACCTGCCGCAGGTGACAAAAACCCCGCACCATGCTAAGAAATTCCGACACAACGTCACTACCCGTCACCCTGTCAGCCGCCAAGCCCCTCTGAAAATACCGCTCCCTCTGATCTACATCATCCGCATTCCCCCGAGGCACATTTAAACCATGTGACTTACCAGGCCGACTACGAGGAAGCCTCGGAACAGCCGTTTCGTGTCCGCGGCGATCGTCCCCACTCTCTTCACTGCCAGATGAAATCTGGTCCTCTTCTTCAGAGGCAGAATCAGGCTTGGGGACATCGCCAGGTAAACCCGACGGAGTCAACCCACCGCTAGACCTGGACCTCCTATCCACAATAGCGCGCTGTCTGGGAGGAGGAGAGACTTCAGCTGCACGCCTGCAGCCAGCATCCCTAGCAGCAATCTGCCCTCTCCCATGGACATCGCACCGGTCCTCGGTGCTACCGACATCCCGGGTGGGTCGTCTCCTGGCATCCCGCACTGGTCTTCCCGATCTCCGCCGCTGGGGTCCTGCTGATCCTGACGCCTGGGCCCGGTGCGGTTGCACCTGCCGTTCTTCTGGGTCAGCTCCAACTGACCGTTACTGCTTTGCTTTCCCCGCTGCATGGGCCCGGCACGGCTGTGCCTGCCGCTCACCTGAAATAGCTCTGGCTGACCTATTCACCCTCCTGCCTCCTTCTGCTCCCTGGGTCCGGCATCCTTCAGGCTCAGCTCTCCTTCCCCTGGCTGCTCGCTGGGCCCGAAGTGGATGCCCCGGCCGTTCATATAATGTATCTCTCCCTCCTTCAGCAGCAGAGGCCCTGCTCTCCTGAGCAGCCCGCACTTCCTGGATAGTGGTGCCACATGACCGGGATGACCTCACAACGGGGGCGGAGCCAACGACGTCACTCACCCCGGCCTCTGGATGATGCCGACGCTGAGAGATTCTTCCAGAGCGGCGTGCGGCAGATGGGGGCTGGGGTTGTGCCTGTGATCCGGAGGAGTCCCTGGAGGGGCTTTGCAACTGGCGCCTGGTCCGGGGAGTCCCTTCCGGGCTGAGTCTCTCCGGTGGCCTGGACCTCCTTGCACCTCTCCGAGTTGCTGCGGGTGCAGCCACCTCTCCGGCCGTCTCTTCAGTGTTCCATCGCTGCAGCTGATCCTGGAGCCACAGCTGTCCCCTGCTCTCAGCCAAGGAACGGATCTCCTGGAAAAGAGCCTCCATTCCTCAGGACCCGACGTAGATTCAGGTATGTTGAACTTTTCCCGAATGGACTACCCCCACCACCCTTCACCTTATATACCCCCCACAGAGATACCCCCCACTAGCCAATCAGATAACCCTGTACTTTCCCCCTGCCCCTATACTCCTCCCCTACAAATTCACGCAAAACTCTATTCCTTACATTAACCCCTTACCACCCCAAATTATGGCCTAGCAGACCTCCTGAGTCATGCGGCCCTCCCCTTCAGCCCCCTATGGGGGGATGCAGTCCGGGCCATACTTGAATGAAGGTTTTGAAGGGCATCCACTGTCCCGGCACTACCGGAAGTTCCACAACCAATCTTATAAGGGCACTAAGTTTTGTGGGATCCGATTAGTCCACAGAAAATGGAGGGGAGGTGATTACCTGAGATTAATGTCGCGGATGGAATCCAAATGGTTCTTCACATTAAATAGCTTGGCTCTGAAGGGCCTTAATCACGAGAGTCAGCTGTATGCCTTCAACTCGCAGCGGTATATACTGTATGTATTTTTTATCCCAGTACCAATTGAACATTTACCTTGCTCTTTTATGAACCTCCTTATATTTTATCAATATAATATGTCTTTTGGATATATTCCTTTGAATCCACCTATTTTATATATGTATTTGTTTCTATACATTGATACCCCTATTGGAGATACAATATAATGTTTTTATTTTTCTCCTTCATTTTTTCCTTTTTATCTCTTGATGGTACTAAGTGCCGAATTTATACTATCCTTGTAATATACACTGATTAACAGACTGTTTTTTATAGCCATCAGAAATATAAGTATATAATTTTTATTCATTTTTAACTAATTGTGAAAGTTTGAACAAAGTCTTTTTTATTATTATTTTTTTCACACACAGTCTATTCTTATTGGAATTCTATCTTAGTTCTATTGCACCTCCATATGTCCTTTTGCACCGTCTTGATAGTATTGGATCTTCCTCCATTTCTTTGGTTGTATTATCTTTGTGGGGGGCGTTTGGACTTTATTAGGTTACCAGTTTGACTACCAGCGAGAAGCTGACGAAGAGGAACTGTGAGTCCTCGAAACGCGTAGTTTTTTTTGGCCTATACAGGACATCGAAGGAGAAGGAGAGAGTCAATGCACAGGGATAAGCCCTCCTGATATCCAGAAGATATATATAACCATATCATATTATTGATACAAAATATAAATGCACAGAGTCAATAAAATCACTTAAAAACACCAAACCCCATCCTTACTTTGCAAGATACCTATTCCAAAGGTGTATCTAGGTTTTCTGGCACCCGGTGCAGAAGGGGCTGGCTGGCACATTTTAGCCTGGGGGGCAAGCACACAGCAGTGGCCCATGAGTAGCGGCCCATCCTTAACATGTTTATTACCAGATGCATCATAAGCCTATATTCACACGACCGTATTGTCTAAGTGTTGCCCGTGAAAAAAGCTGACAGCACTTGGACCAGTTCAGATGAGTGTTTGTAGTGGTCAGACATAGTACATATTTTTCTTATGTATTACTATTTTTAAAGCAGATATACCTTTTTAGAGATGTAGTACCAGGGGCGGACCTACCGCCCGTGCAGCCGGTTCATTGAACGGGGGCCCCCGAGGGAGAGGGGGCCCCTCCAGCCTCCAGCAGGGCCGCCATCATGGCATGACTGCCCTGACTCCAGCATGGGGCCTGGCCGGTCGGGGCCCCATGCTGAGTGCAGGGACATCTCCGGTCATGTGACGGCGCCGGCACAATACTTACCCCTCCCCGTGCCTCCGCAGCGTCTGCCGCGTCCTCTGACTGTGACGTCTCAGGTCAGAGGGCGCGGTGACGTCTTTACACCGCGCGCTCTCTCCTGAGCTGTCACATCACAGAGCGGGAAGACGCGCGCAACGCTGGAGTCCGGATTAGCAGCAAGTAAGAAGTGAGGTGAGTATTTGATTTTTTTTTTATATGTATGGGGGCATGGGGCATTTAATGGTGGGGGGAGAGTGGGTGTGACATCCTGCATGGGGCATTATATGGGGGAGGTGGTGTGACATCCTGCATGGGGCATTATATAGGGGCAGGGATTTGCATCCTGAATGGGGCATTATATGGGGGAGGGGGGAATTGACATCCTGCATGGGGGCATTATATGGGGGTGGGGGGGGATGTGACATGCTGCATGGGGCATTATTAGAGGGGAAGGGGGAAGTGACATCCTGCATGGGGCATTATAAGAGGGGAAGGGGGGAAGTGACATCCTGCATGGGGCATTATAAGAGGGGAAGGGGGGGAAGTGACATCCTGCATGGGGCATTATAAGAGGGGAAGGGGGGAAGTGACATCCTGCATGGGGCATTATAAGAGGGGAAGGGGGGAAGAGACATCCTGCATGGGGCATTATAAGGGAGGGGGGCGTGACATTCTGCATGGGGCATTATAAGGGAGGCGGTGTGACATCCTGCATGGGGCATTATAAGAGGGGGAGGGGCGAATTGACATCCTGCGTGGGGCATTATATAGAGGGTGGGTGTGTGACATACTGCATGGGGCATTATAAGGAGGGGGGGGTGACCTCCTGCATGGGGCTTTATAAGGGAGGGGGTGGTCTGACATGCTGCATGGGGCATTGAAAAGGGGAGAAGTGACATCCTGCAAGGGGCATTATATGGGGGGAAGAGGTGACATCCTGCATGGGGCATTTTATGGGGGGTAGATGTGACATCCTGCATAGCGCATTAAAAGACGGGTGTCATCCTGCATGGGGCATTATAATGGGGAACAGCCTGCATGGAGCGTTATATGGGGACCAGTATCCTGTATGGAGCATTATATGGGGACCAGTATCCTGTATGGAGCATTATAAGGGGGTCAGTATCCTGTATGGAGCATTATATGGTGCCCATATTACTGTATGGAGGACTATACTGTCCGGTCTGCACTGTGCGCTGTGAGGATTCACCGGTTTCTGAGCTATTGTAGAATTTACAATAGATATCGCTTGTGTAATGGGGCATTATAAGGGGGGAACAGACTGCATGGAGCGTTATATGGGGGCCAATATTCTGTATGCAGTGTTATATGGGGACCAGTATCCTCTATGGAGCGTTATATGGGGACCAGTATCCTGTATGGAGCATTATATGGGGACCAATATCCCGTATGGAGCATTATAAGGGGGTCAGTATCCTGTATGGAGCATGATATGGTGCCCATAATACTGTATGGAGGACTATACTGTCCGGTCTGCACTGTGCGTTGTGAGGATTCGCCGGTTTCTGAGCTATTGTAGAATTTACAATAGATATCGCTCATGTAATGTAGTAAGTGAAATCCTTGGCCTTGTACTATATATATATATATATATTTCTCTGTGGTATCTGTGCATCATGAATCATGGTATGTGTTAAAGGGGCCCACTGAAACTCTGTCGCCCAGGGCCCACAAAAACCTGGAGCCGGCCCTGGGGGTAAGTATAACAAGTTGTATTTTTTTTACATACAATTAATTAACTTGGAGTGGGGGGAATCAGAGATGCACGGGGGGATGAGAGATGCACGGGGGTGGGGGGGGTTCATGCCCCCTATGAAGGGCGGGGGGGGGCCCCCAAAAAATTCTTGCACAGGGGCCCACTACAGTCTGTGTCCGCCCCTGTGTAGTACGCTGTGTTTTTCTACACTCCTAAAATAACATATCAGCAGAGTAAAGGTGGTCACACATAAGCCCAGGTCTGCTAGATAGATACCTATGAATTATTATGTTGTATATGTTTTCAAACATACTTGATCAATGAAATCATCATTGTAAACTTCAACTCCACATAATAGTATATGATGTAGCAGTCACTAATTATCTTGAGTGCTTCATCTGATGTCCGTGCACATAGTATACATAGTATACCACATACAGTACAATATATATAGGAGAATATACAGTATGACTGGTATATAGAGACGAGCAATTTGTAGAACCGTGGTCCAGTGGTCAGATGAATATTCTGTGGCTGCTGAACAGGAGCCACCACATAGTCTCCTTTTTACAGCCCCACATAGCCTTCCATATACTGTACAGTGTGAGCCCCACATAGCCTCCTATATACAATGTCAGCCCTCACACAACCTCCTATATGAGTATGAGCCCTCACATAGCCTCCTATATACAGTATCAGTCCCCACACAGCCTCCTGCATATAGTGTGAGGACCCACACAGCCTCCTGCATACAGTGTGAGGACCCACACAGCCTCCTGCATACAGTGTGAGGACCCACTGTGTGAGTACAGTGTGAGGACTGGTCGTCGGATATGTTGCACGCTTATTGAGATGTGTTATTGACAGCTCTATCATTTTTCTTGCCACTGTCTTGTTAAATATACAGGTTGGATACATTTGGTGTTCATGCCATATAAATTCCTGTTTATAACGAGTACATATTTATGATAGGTAGCTTTGTTTTACTACCATTGGCAGGCATTAACTGGATTTTAGGTCCTAGTGACGATTTATATCTTTTTTACCTACGTATTCATTAAAGGTTATGTTTTAACCTCTTTCACTACTTTAATTGCTTCATATTACCTTTATTGAGTGGTGACCTGTATGATAGTGTGTGAGCACCAGCTCCAGGCGTCCCTGAAGAGGGGCAGGGAAAAAGTAAAGGGGGCAGTGGGAAGGGGGTTTATCCAAGGAGGGGTGAGGTCAGCAGAGTATGAGAGACAGACTCATCCGAAACCAGGGGTCTCAAACACGCGGGCCGCATGTGGCCCTTCAGACTGGTTCATGCGGCCTGTGTGCACCATAGACCCCGATCGTGGCCCGGTCCAGGAGCTGCCGACAGCTGCACTTTAGTTCAGTGTATTGCTGCGCAGAGACCGGCTCTCTGTATGATACAATACCAATGCCAGCCACCGGCCTATCAGAGGCCAGCAGCGGACATCCGCGTCCCAGCGCAGCGGTGCATGACATCACTAACATGGGTAGATGTCAGCTGCTGGCCTCTGATAGGCCGGTGGCAGGCATTGGTCTCTGCGCAGCAATACACTGAACTAAAGCGCAGCTGCCGGAAGCTCCTGGACCAGGCCGCGATCGTCAAGGGGTCTATGGTGCCTGCGCCCGCATATACAGAAAGGACACCGAGGGAACGGAGGACAGGTGAGAAGAGACTTTTTTTTTTCTTATATATGTATGTGAAGAATGAAACAGCGGACATTCCTTCAATATAGGGACCTGAATGGGGACATTCCTACAATATGGGAACCTGGATAGGAACATTCCTACAATGTGGGACCTGGATGGGGACATTCCTACAATGTGGGACCTGGATGGGGACATTCCTACAATGTGGGACCTGAATGGGGACATTCCTGCAATATGGGGACCTGGATGGGGACATATCTACAATGTGGGGACCTGGATAGGGACATTCCTACAATGTGGGGACCTGGATGGGGACATATATACAATATGAGGAACTGGATTGGGACATATCTACAATGTGGGGACCTGGATAGGAACATTCCTACAATGTGGGGACCTGGATAGGAAAATTTCTACAATGTGAGGACCTGGATGGGGGACATTCCTACAAGATGGGGACATTATAACAAGATGGGGACCTAGATGGGGGACATTACGACAAGATGGGGACCTGGATGGGGTTCATTACGACAAGTTGGGGACCTGAATGGGGGACATTACGACAAGATGGGGACCTGGATGGGGCATTACTACAAGATGAGGACCAGGATGGTGCATTACTACAAGTTGAGGACCAGGATGGGGCATTACTACAAGATGAGGACCAGGATGGTGCATTACTACAAGATGAGGACCAGGATGGGTCATTACTAAAAGATGAGGACCAGGATGAGACATTACTACAAGATGAGGACCAGGATGAGTCATTAACCCCTTTACAACCCAAGGTGGTTTGCACATTAATGACCAGGCCAATTTTTACAATTCTGACCACTGTCACTTTATGAGGTAATTACTCTGGAACGCTTCAACGGATCTCCCTGATTCTGAGACTGTTTTTCGTGACATATTGTACTTCATGATTGTGGTAAAATTTCTTCGATATCACTTGCGTTTATTTGTGAAAAAAATGGAAATTTGGCAAAAATGTTGAAAATTTTGCAATTTTCAAAATTTGAATTTTTATGCCCTTAAATCAGAGAGATACGTCACACAAAATAGTTAATAAATAACATTTCCCACATGTTTACTTTACATCAGCACAATTTTGGAACCAAAATTTTTTTTTACTGGGGAGCTATAAGGGTTAAAAGTTGACCAGCGATTTCTCATTTTTCCAACAAAATTTAGAAAAACATTTTTTTAGGGACCACATCATATTTCAAGTCTTTTTAAGGGGTCTTTATGACAGAAAATACCCAAAAGTGACACCATTCTAAAAACTGCACCCCTCAAGGTGCTCAAAACCACATTCAAGAACTTTATTAACCCTTCAGGTGCTTCACAGGAATTTTTGGAATGTGGAAGAAAAAAATTAACATTTAACTTTTTTCACAAAAATGTTACTTTAGACTCAATTTTTTTTATTTTCGCAGGGGTAACAGGAAAAATTAGACCACAAAATTTGTTGATCAATTTCTCCTGAGTAAGCAGATACCCCATATGTGGGGGAAAACCACTGTTTGGGCGCACGGCAGGGTACGGAAGGGAAGGAGCGCCATTTGACTTTTTAAATGTAAAATTTGCTTGAATAATTAGCAGACGCCATATTGCATTTGGGGAGCCCCTGATGTGCCTAAAAAGTGGAAACCCCCCACAAGTGACCCCATTTTGGAAACTAGACCCCTCAGGGAACTTATCTAGATGTGTGGTGAGCACCTTGAACCCCCAGGTGCTTCACAGAAGTTTATAACATTGAGTCGTAAAAATAAAATTTTCACATTTTTCCCACAAAAATGTTTTTCAGCCCCACTTTTGCATTTTCATAAGGGTAACAGGAGAAATTGCACCATGCAGTTTGTTGCCCAATTTCTTCTGAGCAAGCAGATACCCCATATGTGGGGGAAAACCACTGTTTGGGTGCACAGCAGGGTTCGGAAGGGAAGGAGCGCCATTTGAATTTTTAAATGTAAAATTTGCTTGAATAATTAGCGGACGCCATATTGCATTTGGGGAGCCCCTGATGTGCCTAAACAGTGGAATCCCCCCACATGTGACCCCGTTTTGGAAACTATACCCCTCAGGGAACTTATCTAGATGTGTGGTGAGCACCTTGAACCCCCAGGTGCTTCACAGAAGTTTATAACATTGAGCCGTAAAAATAAAATTTTCACATTTTCCCCACAAAAATGTTTTTCAGCTCCCACTTTTTCATTTTCATAAGGGTAACAGAAGAAATTGCACTGTGCAGTTTGTTGTTCAATTTCTCCTGAGTTAGCTTATACCCCATATGTGGAGGAAAACCACTGTTTGGGAGCGCGGCAGGGTTCGGAAGGGAAGGAGCACCATTTGACTTTTTGATTGTAAAATTAGCTTGAATAATTAGCGGATGAGCCCCTGATGTGCCTAAACAGTGGAAACCCCCCACAAGTGACACCATCTTGGAAACTAGACCCCTCGGGGAACTTATCTAGATGTGTGGTGAGCACCTTGAACCACCTGGTGCTTCACAGAAGTTTATAACATTAAGCCGTAAAAATAAAATTTTCACATTTTTCCCACAAAAAATGTTTTTCAGCCCCCACTTTTGCATTTTCATAAGGGTAACAGAAGAAATTGCACTATGCAGTTTTTTGTGCAATTTCTCATGAGTTAGCACATACCCCATATGTGGGGGCAAACCACTGTTTGGGCGTGCGGCAGGGTTTGGAAGGGAAGGAGCACCATTTGACTTTTTGATTGTAAAATTTGCTTGAATAATTAGCGGATGTGCCCCTGATGTGCCTAAACAGTCACCCCCACCAGTGACACCATTTTGGAAACTAGACCCCTCAGGGAACTTATCTAGATGTGTGGTGAGCACCTTGAACCCCCAAGTCCTTTACAGAAGTTTATAACATGGAGCCGTGAATATAAAAAAATCAAACTTTTTCCACAACAATGATGTTTTAGCCCCAATATTTTTATTTTCACAAGGGTAAGAGGAGAAAATGGACCCCAAAAACTTTTGTGCAATTTCTCCTGAGTACGCCAATACCCCATATGTCGGGAAAATACAGTGTTTGGACGCACAGCAGAGTTCAGAAGGGGAGGAGCACTGTCTGACTCTTTCAACGCAAAATTGGCTGGAATCGATAGCGGACGCCATGTCGAGTTTGAAGAGCCCCTGATGTGCCTAAATAGTGGAAACCCCCGACAAGTGACCCCATTTTGGAAACTACACCCCTCAAGGATTTTATCAAGGGGTATAGTGAACATTTTGAACCCAGAGGTACGACACAAAATTTGATGACATTAGGTCATCATATTGAATAAGTTGTCATTAGTCTTGAGCGCAAGTGCTCGCTACTTGAGTTTGCATCGGGTACTCAGGTATGCACCATGTATCACAGGTGCTCAAGTGAAATGCTCGAGTCCCCTCCCGCATGTTTCACGGTTATTAGACACCCCCAAAAAAACATGCGGGGATCGCTCGAGTATGGCAGGCAATCCCTGCGAGGTTATTTTGGCCGCGAAGCATATGGGGCGGATACTCGAGCACCCGCGATACTCAATGCATACCCGAGTACCCGATGCAAACTCAAGTAGCGAGCACTTGTGTTCAACACTAGTTGCCATATCGTCATCTTTTTTTTTTTATAAAAAAAAAAAACAACCCTTACCCCCAACCCTAACCCTACCCTAGCCCAACCCTGACCCCAACCCTAACATTAGCACAACCCTAACCCCAACCCCAGCCCTAGTGTTTATTTTTTGCGCCGTTCCTCATGCGGTATAAGTGATTAGACGACCTTATTCTTCGGGTCGGCGCGACTACAGAGATACCAGAATGATATCGGATTTTTATGATTGACAGCTGTCACACACTAAAAGACACATATTTTGTAAAATCTAGTTTTTGCATCGCCATATTTTGAGAGCTATAATTTTTCCATATTTTGGCCGACAGAGTCATGTGATGTATTTTTTTTTGCGGGACAAGTTGACGTTTTTATTGGTGCCATTTTCAGGCATGTGACATATTTTGATCGCTTTCTATTCCAGCTTTTGGGAGGCAGAATAAATAAAAACCTACAATTCAGGAATTGTTTTTTTTGTTTGTTTTTTTTAATTCTACTCCGCGTGTGGTATAATTGATAAGGTAGCTTTATTCTTCGGGTCAGTACGTTTACAGCGGTACCACATTTATATTGTTTTTCTATGTTTTGGCGCTTTTACACAATAAAAGACATTTTATAGAAAAAATTATTTTTGTGCATCGCTTTATTCTGAGAGCTATAACTTTTTGAATTTTCGGATTATGGAGCTGTATGGCGGCTTGTTTTTTGTGGGACAAGATTACGTTTTCAGCGGTACCATTTTATTTTTATTCATTTTTTTGATCGCTTGTTATTCCATTTTTTGTTTGGCGGTATGATAAAGCATTGTTTTTTGCTTCGTTTTTTTTTTTTTTTACCGTGTTCAATGAAGGGGTTAACTAGTGGGACAGTTTTATAGGTCAGGTCGTTCCGGACGCGGCGATACCAAATATGTGTACTTTTATTTATTTATTTTTTTTCATTATTATTATTATTATTATTTATTATTATAGCGCCATTTATTCCATGGCGCTTTACATGTGATAGGGATATACAGTACAGACCAAAAGTTTGGACACACCTTCTCATTTAAAGATTTTTCTGTATTTTCATGACTATGACAATTGTACATTCACATTGAAGGCATCAAAACTATGAATTAACACATGTGGAATTATATACTTAACAAAAAAGTGTGAAACAACTGAAAATATGTCTTATATTCTAGGTTCTTCAAAGTAGCCACCTTTTGCTTTGATGACTGCTTTGCACACTCTTGGCATTCTCTTGATGAGCTTCAAGAGGTAGTCACCAGAAATGGTCTTCCAACCATCTTGAAGGAGTTCCCAGAGATGCTTAGCATTTGTTGGCCCTTTTGCCTTCACTCTGCGGTCCAGCTCACCCCAAACCATCTCGATTGGGTTCAGGTCTGGCGACTGTGGAGACCAGGTCATCTGGCGTAGCACCCATCACTCTCCTTCTTGGTCAAATTGCCCTTACACAGCCTGGAGGTGTGTTTGGGGTCATTGTCCTGTTGAAAAATAAATGATGGTCCAACTAAACGCAAACCGGATGGAATAGCATGCCGCTGCAAGATGCTGTGGTAGCCATGCTGGTTCAGTATGCCTTCAATTTTGAATACATCCTCAACAGTGTCACCAGCAAAGCACCCCCACACCATCACACCTCCTCCTCCATGCTTCACGGTGGGAACCAGGCATGTAGAGTCCATCCGTTCACCTTTTCTGCGTCGCACAAAGACACGGTGGTTGGAACCAAAGATCTCAAATTTGGACTCATCAGACCAAAGCACAGATTTCCACTGGTCTAATGTCCATTCCTTGTGTTCTTTAGCCCAAACAAGTATCTTCTGCTTGTTGCCTGTCATTAGCAGTGGTTTCCTAGCAGCTATTTTACCATGAAGGCCTGCTGCACAAAGTCTCCTCTTAACAGTTGTTGAAGAGATGTGTCTGCTGCTAGAACTCTGTGTGGCATTGACCTGGTCTCTAATCTGAGCTGCTGTTAACCTGCGATTTCTGAGGCTGGTGACTCGGATAAACTTATCCTCAGAAGCAGAAGTGACTGTTGGTCTTCCTTTCCTGGGGCGGTCCTCATGTGAGCCAGTTTCTTTGTAGCGCTTGATGGTTTTTGCAACTGCACTTGGGGACACTTTCAAAGTTTTCCCAATTTTTCGGACTGACTGACCTTCATTTCTTAAAGTAATGATGGCCACTCGTTTTTCTTTACTTAGCTGCTTTTTTCTTGCCATGATGCAAATTCTAACAGTCTATTCAGT
This sequence comes from Phyllobates terribilis, assembly GCF_046119375.1. Taxonomy (NCBI): domain Eukaryota; kingdom Metazoa; phylum Chordata; class Amphibia; order Anura; family Dendrobatidae; genus Phyllobates; species Phyllobates terribilis. The sequence goes on along the minus strand of NW_027362998.1, from coordinate 642,776 downwards.
AGGACTATCAGCTGTGTATCCACCTGACTTCTGCACAACACAACTGATGGTCCCAACCCCATTTGTAAGCCAAGAAATCCCACTTATTAAACCTGACAGGGCACACCTGTGAAGTGAAAACCATTTCTGGTTACTACCTCTTGAAGCTCATCAAGAGAATGCCAAGTGTGTGCAAAGCAGTCATCAAAGCAAAAGGTGGCTACTTTGAAGAACCTAGAATATAAGATATATTTTCAGTTGTTTCACACTTTTTTGTTAAGTATATAATTCCACATGTGTTAATTCATAGTTTTGATGCCTTCAGTGTGAATGTACAATTTTCATAGTCATGAAAATACAGAAAAATCTTTAAATGAGAAGGTGTGTCCAAACTTTTGGTCTGTACTGTACATAACAAAAGCATTTACATAATCTTAACAAAACGAGTCAGCGACTGGTACAGGAGGAGCGAGGACCCTGCCCGCGAGGGCTCACAGTCTACAAGGGATGGGTGAGGATACAGTAGGTGAGGGTAGAGCTGGTCGTGCAGTGGTGTTTACTGCAGGTTGTAGGCTTGTCGGAAGAGGTGGATCTTCAGGTTCCTTTTGAAGGTTTCCACGGTCGGCGAGAGTCTGATATGTTGGGGTAGAGAGTTCCAGAGTAGGGGGGAAGCACGGGAGAAATCTTGTATACGATTGTGGGAGGAGGAGATAAGAGGGGAGTAGAGAAGGAGATGTTGTGAGGATCGGAGGTTGCGTGCAGGTAAGTACCGGGAGACTAGGTCACAGATGTATGGGGGAGACAGGTTGTGGATGGCTTTGTATGCCATGGTTAGAGTTTTGAACTGAATTCTCTGGGCAATGGGGAGCCAGTGAAGGGATTGACAGAGAGGAGAGGCCGGGGAATAGCGGGGGGACAGGAGGATTAGTCGAGCAGCAGAGTTTAGCATAGATTGGAGAGGTGCAAGAGTGTTGGAAGGGAGGCCATGGAGCAGGAGGTTGCAGTAGTCGAGGCGGGATATGATGAGGGCATGCACTAGTGTTTTTGCAGAGTCTTTGCTGAGGAATGCACGGATCCGGGAGATGTTTTTGAGTTGGAGTCGGCAGGAGGTGGAAAGGGCTTGGATATGTGGCTTGAAGGAGAGATCAGAGTCCAGGGTTACCCCAAGGCAGCGAGCTTGTGGGACTGGGGAGAGTGAACAGCCATTGACGTAGATGGATAGGTCGGATGGGTGATGTGAATGAGAGGGTGGAACGATGATGAACTCTGTTTTATCCATGTTGAGTTTTAGAAATCTGTCGGAGAAGAAGGATGAGATGGCGGACAGACATTGTGGGATTCTGGTTAGTAGGGAGGAGATATCGGGTCCAGAGAGGTAGATCTGTGTGTCGTCAGCATAGAGGTGATACTGAAAGCCGTGAGACTCTATGAGCTGTCCCAGGCCGAAGGTGTAGATGGAGAAGAGCAGAGGTCCTAGAACTGAACCTTGGGGGACACCGACAGATAGGGGGCGAGATCAGGAGGTGGTGCGTGAGTGGGAGACGCTGAATGTCCTGTCTGTTAAGTATGAGGAGATCCAAGATAGAGCCAAGTCCGTGATGCCAAGAAATGAGAGAATCTGGAGTAAGAGGGAATGGTCCACTGTGTCAAAGGCAGATGACAGGTCCAGAAAGAGGAGGATGGAGTAGTGTTGCTTGGATTTGGCATTTAGTAGGTCGTTGGTGACTTTGGTCAGGGCAGTTTCAGTCGAGTGATGCGGTCGGAAGCCAGATTGTAGACGGTCGAAGAGGGAGCAGGAGGAGAGGTGGGAGGACAGTTCAAGGTGGACATGTTGTTCTAGAAGTTTTGAGACAAAGGGGAGGAGTGATATGGGGCGGTAGCTGGTCAGAGAGGAAGGGTCAAGGGAGGGCTTTTTGAGGATGGGTGTGATTGCGGCATGTTTGAAACATGAGGGGAAGACTCCGGTTGTTAGTGATAGATTGAAGAGGTGGGTTAGGGTTGGGATGAAGACTGTGGTGAGGTTAGTGATGAGGTGGGATGGGATTGGGTCAAGTTCGCAGGTGGTGAGGTGTGATTTGGAGAGTAAAGAGGAGACTTGACCTTCTGTAATGGTGGAGAAGTGGGGTTTGGAGGAGGAGGGTTGAGTAGATATGAGGAGGGGTTGTGTGGACTTTAGGCCAAAGTTTTGTCTGATGGTGTCAATCTTCTGTTTGAAGAATGAGGCAAAGTCGTCGGCTGAGATGAGAGAAGAGGGAGGAGGTGCTGGGGGACGAAGGAGAGAGTTGAAAGTGTTAAATAGCTGTTTAGGGTTGTGAGATAGGGAGGATATGAGAGATGAGAAGTAGGTTTGTTTTGCTGTAGTGAGTGCGGACTTGAAATTAGTGAGGGATTGCTTGAATGCGATGAAGTGCTCGATGGAGTGAGACCTTTTCCATCTCCGCTCCGCAACCCTGGAGGCCCGGCGCAGTTCTTTGATAAGTTTAGTGTGCCAGGGTTGCCTGTTGAATGTGCGAGGTGTGGTGTGTGTGAGAGGGGCGATCGAGTCTAGAGCTGAAGCTATTGTGGTGTTATATGAAGCGGCAGCAACGTCTGCATTGTGTAAGGAATTTATGTCTGTGAGAGGAAGGAGGGATTCAGAGAGAGAGTGTAGGTCAAGGTGTTTGAGATTTCTGCGAGAGTGTGTGAGTTTGTGGAGTGGGGATTGTGCACCCGGAGAGGAGAGGGTAGAGAATGTGAGGAGGTTATGGTCAGAGAGAGGGAGTAGTGAGTTAGAGAGGTTAGATAGGGAACAGAGGCGGGTGAAGATGAGGTCCAGTGTGTGGCCATCTTTGTGGGTGGGTGTGGAAGACCATTGAGTGAGTCCAAAGGAGGAAGTGAGGGATAGGAGCTTAGAGACAGACGAGTGGGAAGTGTCAATGGGGATGTTGAAGTCACCCATTATGATAGTGGGGATGTCAGTGGAAAGGAAGTGAAGCAGCCAGGTAGTGAAATGGTCTAAGAAGGTGGTGGCTTGCCCTGGGGGTTGGTAAACGACAGCCAGTTGGAGGTTGGAGGGGGAATAGATGCGCACACAGTGCACCTCAAAAGAGGGGAGTGTAACGGAGGGTGGCAGTGGGATTTTGGTGAAAGCGCAGAGTTCTGATAGGAGGAAACCTACGCCTCCACCATGTTTGCCATTGGGGCGGTACAGTATATTTTTATTTTTGTAGGTTTTTTTTTTTTAGTTTTTTTTAAATATTTTTACAATTTTTTTAAAAAAAAATTTTCACTTTCTGAGAGGTTTTACACTTTTTTACTTTGTCCCACTCTGGGACTTTCACTTTTTTTATTCTGATCGCCTGCATAGCATAGGGATGGAGCACCATCCCTGAGCCATGCAGGCAGTCAGCGCTGCACAGTGAGAAGATTGTTCGGTCATGCACTGCGCATGACCAAACAATCTTCCTGCTGTCTGGTGACCCGGATGTTGTCATGACAACATCGGGTCATCATGGCAACACCCGGGAAGCCGCGGCAGACAGCGCTGGAGGCCGGAAGAGGAGGTGAGTATTGCGATCACCTCCCCTTGCCACCGCAATGCTACGATCGACTTCGATCGCAGCATTGCGGGGGTTAATGTGCCGGGAGCGGTGCGGGACCGCTCCCTCCACATAGTACCGGGTGTCAGCTGTGACAATCAGCTGACACCCGGCGGCGATCGCGCCCGCACAGCCTGTGTACGCGCACGATCGCCATGACGTACTAATACGGGTCAGGCTCTTAAAGCCCAGGGCACAGACGCGTATTAGTACGTCATGGGCTGTAAAGGGGTTAATACAAGGTGAGGACAAATTCAAAAGGTGTATAGAAAAAAAAATGATATCCCTAAAAATGTCATTTTGTCATGCAAAGAATGCGGACCATCTACCCAGCCGAGTTTGAGACCCTTGCTTTATAAAGTATCTTTGCTTAACAAACAGTTGTTTCTGAGAAGCTAATGATAGCAAATGATCAGGCAATATTTTCTGTGCATTTTCCCATTTCATTCTACCTGTGCCTCCTTTTCGCAAACATTCTATTGCAATTTTTGGGTTAACTCTTTTACTTTGGATTTTATCTTATTGATCTCCCCTATGCATATTCCCCGTACATATGCTTTCATAGCATCCAATATAAATCTCGTAGATGATGACCCATCATTAAAACGAAAATATTCTAAGATTCTAGAGCTAAGAGTAGGACCAATTAGTTGCAGCCAAAAAGGATTGATGTGCCAGGTATATTCCCCCGGAGACCTCACAACACCCATCTGCAGTTGTACCTGTATAGGCGAGTGGTCAGAGACACTCCTTGGCAGATACCTCACCGATTTAATATAGGGTATGATTGATTCAAAGCCAATAGCTTGGTCTATTCTTGACAAAGAATGATGGGAGGCGAAGTAACAGGAATATTGTCTGACATCAGGGTGCCGTATTCTCCATAGGTCCACTATGCCTACCTCCTCTAGCAGATAATGTAGAGATGTATATTGGGCATTTTGAAAAATATTTCCAGTATGGAATTTATCCCAGAAAGGGTGGAGGTAGGTGGTAAAATCCCCTCCCCCTGCGAGGTTGGGATTTAGGAGGATTTTAGTTTTAGATCAGTTGCAGAACGGAGGGCACGGGAGGGGTGATAGACAGAAATGAGGGATGAGATATAGGGTGGTGCAGAACTGTGGAGGGCTTTATGGGTGAGAGAGATGAGCTTGTATTGTATTTTGTGGTGAATAGGTAACCAGTGCAATGACTGGCACTGGTTAGAGGCGTTGGTGAAGCGGCCTGATAGAAATACGACCCTGGCTGCTGCATTCAGAATGGATTGGAGAGGAGAGAGTTTGTTTAGAGGGAGACCGATTAGAAGAGAGTTGCAGTAGTCCAGACGAGAGTGAATAAGAGCGACAGTAAGAGTTTTTGCTGTATCAAAGGTGAGAAAATGTGGGGTTCTGGAGATGTTTTTAAGGTGCAGGTGACATGAGTGAGTGAGTGATTGTAGCCCAGTCAAGAGAGCTTGTAAAAGAACTTCTACATGATGTTTCAAGGATGGAAAGAGACTGCCATCTACTGGCCAGACGCAGTCAAGCGGAACCAAGATATGCAAGGGAAGTTGCAGGGAGCGCAAGTTCAGACGCTGGACCTGATCAGGTGACTTCCAGGAAGGAGTTCCGGAAAATAAGAGGCCAGCGCGCCAAACCTGAGGGGTCTTTGGCGCCAAGCAGCAGAAAGGAGCAGATGTGTTCCCTGCGTCCTGAGAAACCCCGCGTGACAGGCTTAAGCCAGAGGCCTGTCAGGTGCCACAGCCGGGCACCGGTAAAAGAGCTCCGGATATCTCGCGGATGTTACCTGAGTGCTGTGCCTGCTGAGGAGACTAGGAACCTAATTGCGGTGCTGAGTGAGTTCGCGGAACCCGACGTCGCCCGCCGACAGACAAGGCCTGGACCCCCCTATCCAAGGCTCGAGAGACTGCCTCCAACAGCCAAGCAGAGAGGAGTTGAGTTGTGCCCCAGGAAAGTCACGCCAGCGGAAGCGGAGGAGCTGCATACGTGAACAGGGCCGTCACTTCCACTGTTCACCCACGGTACCGGGGACAATTGGGTTTAGATACTCAGGTTGGGAGGGGAACGGTTGGGACTAAAGGAGCACAACGTGATCTAGTTGAATTTATGCGGAAGAGACTCACGGCCTAGCGGGAATAACCGATGACCCCCGCTAGGGCCAAATGTACAGTTAAAGAACTTACGTGGTATCTCCCTTGACTGAGGGCATCACCCTACTTAAGAGACTTCGCCTTACTTAAGAGACTTCACCGTACTAAAGAAACTGCACCTTACTTAAGAGACTTCACCTTACTTTGAGAGGCTTCAACTTACTTTGAGAGACTGCGTCTTATTTTGAGAGATTTTGCCTTTTGCTGATATATTGAATTACTGTTCATTACCCTTGTTACTAATCGCTTGTTCAGAATACCTGTTGCATAAAATTGTTTATTTTCATCTCAGACTGTTCTCGCCTTGTGTCTCTGTGCGTTGCATTCCTGCACCTGCATTACATGATTGTATATGGGGGATAAAGGAAAGTTGTGTGTCAAATATGACTCCAAGACATCGAGCTTGCTGCTTGGGGGTTATGGTGGCGCAACCCAAGAAAATTGAAAAGTCAGGTATAGGTAGGTTAGTAGAGAGAGAAAAAGCAAGGAGTTCAGTTTTGGAGAGATTCAGTTTCAGATAGAGGGAAGACATGATGTTAGAGACAGCAGACAGACTATCACTGGTATTTTGTATTAGAGTGGGGGTGATGTCAGGTGAAGAGGTGTATAGTTGGGTGTCATCAGCATTGAGATGGTACTGGAAATCAAATCTGCTGATGGTTTGTCCAATAGGAGCAGTATACAAGGAGAAGAGGAGGGGACCTAGGACTGATCCTTGTGGAACCCCGATAGTAAGAGGAAGATTAGAGGAAGAAGAGCCGGCAAAAGATACCGTGAAGGAGCGGTCAGAGGTAGGAGAAGAACCAGGAGGGAGCGGTGTCCTTGAGGCCTATACAGCGAAGCATAGTGAGGAGGAGCTGATGATCTACAGTGTCAAAAGAGAGATCCAGGAGAAACAGCAGGGAGTAGTGACCATTAGATTTAGCTGTTAGTAGATCATTAGAGACTTTAGTGAGGGCAGTTTCAGTAGAGTGTGAGGAGCGGAAACCGGATTGTAAAGGGTCGAGAAGAGAGTTATCTGAGAGATAGCGGATTAGGCGGGAATGGACCAGGCATTCCTGGAGTTTAGAGATGAAGGGAAGATTAGAGACCGGTCTGTAGTTAGCAGTGCAGTTCTGGTCCAGGGATGGCTTTTTCAGTAAAAGGGTTATGATGGCATGTTTAAGTGAGGAGGGAAAGATACCTGAAGAAAGAGAGAGGTCAAATATTTTAGTTAGGTGGGTAGTGATGTCAAGGTAAAATATATATATTATAGAAAATCAATTAGTTTATTTTAATAGATTACCTAATCAGTGTGAATTAATATAGAGATGATGGAATAATCTAAGTGTATGTATGTATGCAAATGTGTATATGCACATTGATTATGTTAATAGTTAATGATATATAACAGTTTCTGTTCTCAGGCTATGTGCCCACGATGCAGAAATGCTCCGGATTTTTCCTGAGCGTTTCTGCATCTCCCTGGCAGAAAAAATGTATGCGGATTGTACATGCGGATTTTACATGTGGATTGTACATGCGGATTTTACATGTGGATTGTACATGCGGATTTTACATGTGGATTGTACATGCGGATTTTACATGCATGTTTCCTGCCAGGGACAAGCAGATGTGAAGCGTTCTTCACATGCATTTCCGCATGCGCGTTGAAAAGCGCTTTCCAATCGATTTTAACATCACTTGGAAAGTGCTTGACAACTTGGTCACACTATATAAATCCATGCAAACGGCATGGATTTATATAGTGTGTCCGAAAGAATGTTAAAAAATAAAAAATAAATGTCATACTTACCTTCTGATGGCCCCCGGTGTCTTTATCCGATGCGTCTCAGCTTGCCGGCAGCTCGCGGTACACTGAAGGACCTGCCGTCACATGACTAAATGATGTCAGCGCAGGTCCTTGAGTCCACCGCGATATGCCGGCAAGCCAAGACAAGCACACCGGGGACCATCAGAAGGTAAGTATAATATTTATTTTTGATTTTATTCTTTTTTTTACAGGTACTATGGTACCTGGGTCCGGAGGAGAGTCTCCTCTTCTCCAGACCCGGGTACCATCCACACATTGAAACGCATGGAATGCGCATGTACAGATCCAGTGATGCGGATTTCATGCGTTCCAATGCAAGTCAATGGCGGCGAAAACGCAGCGCTTCCGCAAAATAATTGGTCATGCTGCGTTTTTTTCCGCAATGATAAGACGCAGCGGAAATTTCCGCAGCATGTGCACAGCACATGCGGATTATCATTGGGGAACATGGCAGGCCTTCTACCAAGCGTTTTTTAAGCGTTTCTGCAGCGGAATTGCCGCTGCGGAAACGCTTAAAAACGCATCGTGGGCACACAGCCTTATTGTAGACATGAACAACTAAATGATTTCCTGGGAATGACATATGTATGTGCATGGCTGATAACAGAGAGATTCATGTCGAGTTGGCAAAGATGGCAGAGAGACGACTTCACCCCTCCCATCAGAATTCCTAAGGTGTTACTGAGGCCAGGAGATACATGGATAAGCAAATTGCAGTGTGCCAAGTTATCAGAAGGAGCAATGAATTTTACTAATCCCACCTAGAAGTAGAATACTATATAACCCCATGTCTACATAATAAAGTATGTCATTTTGCGTGGTTTAGTCTCTGAGTGAAGTTTTTCAACCATATTAGCAAATTTGGTTGATTTGCATTCACTCGGACATCTTTAATTAGAAGGAGAGAAGTTACCTAGTGTATCTTAAATTGGTGAAACCTCCACAGTGACAGCTGGGGAAAGGAACTGAATGAGCTGTGAGGGAATAGGGTCACTGTTGCAGGTTGTAGGGCGGGAAGAAGTGAGGAGTCTGGTCACTTCTTCTTCTGCGACCAGCTCGAAGATGGAAAGTGAACTTGAGGTGCGGGAGGGAAGGGAATCCAGACTCTGAGGGGATTGTGTAAAAATGTCTTGACAGATATGATTGATTTTTTGTAGGAAATAAGTGGCCAGATCGTCAGCGCTTAGGTTGGTGACGGGGTCTGTATTTTAGAGCTCAGGAGGGATTGGAAGGTTTCAAAGAGTCGTTTAGGATTGTTGGCTAGAGATGTGATGAGAGTGGTAAAGTAGACTTGTTTAGCCGGATGGAGAGCAGAATTATAAGTTTTGAGCATGAACTTATAGTGGATGAAGAGAAACCAAAAACAAGAAAAATACCCAAATAATTGAAAGTAAATGTATAGTGGATGAAGTTTTCTGTCAAAAGAGATTTTCTCCACAGATGCTCCACTCACAAAATAAGAATACTTTGTATGTACAATAAGGCAGGTACAAAACTCATCATAGCTCAACATTTCCCGCTCATAATAGAATAACGGAATAGATTCAGGGATAGGCATTTTTTCATAATGGTATATGAAAAGTGCTTGGAGAAAACCGCCTCAAGGAGAAGTCTCTCATCCAGCTCCATTTCGCAGAGATCTCTTATTGGCATCCATTCATGATAAAGCATCTGGAAGGCAGTCAAACATATGAACTCCACCCTGAGCCGAGCAGGGTAGATTATAGAATAGGAAATTTGCTTTTCACAGAGCCTCCTTTTTCTATCCCAGAACTTGACCCTCTTCTTCTGAACTTCTGTTGAAAAGTCAGGATAAATAGATATTTTCCTTCCATCAAGGGTAAGAGAAGAGTGGTCCCTGGCCTTTCGTAGGATAAAGTCTCTCTCTTTAAAATTTTGTAATTTGATGAGTACAGGTCTTGGTGGAGCACCCGGTGGCAAAGAACGTGTAGGAACTCTGTGAGCTCTTTCAACTGCAAAAAATTGAGAGAGAGTGTCTTTGCCGAACATTGTAGTCAGCCAGGATTAAAAAAAAATCAACTGAATTACGACCCTCCGCTTTTTCATGAACCCCGACTAAACGTATGTTATTTCGCCGATGCCTATTCTCTAGGTCAGAGGTTCCCAATCGCCGGTCCGCGGACCAGGACCGAGCTGTTGGGGTTTTTCAGCCGGTCCGCGGCGCCGCTGACAGCTAGCTCCGCGGCCCTGCGCCTGGTCAGAGCTCGCTCTATGTGGATTTATAATGTTTTCTGCCATAGCCGTGACAGCTCGCAGCTCCCGGCAGAGAACATTATGCAGGACGGGGTGGGGCGTCGGGCGGGTCTTAGTGACGCGGCCCTCCTGCACAGCATGGTGTGTTCCTGACGGGGTGGGGCGGCAGGCTCTCCTCACTGACACGCCCCCGGCAAAACATGTTATGTGGGGCGTGCTGGGGCAGCAGACTGGCTTCAGTGACGCGGCTCCCGGTACCGGTGTTCAGTGTGTAGCGCTGCTACGCAGCAGCGCTGTATACACTGACGCTCAATGTACAATGCTGCTACTTAGCAGCGCTGTACACCGAGGTCCCGCCAGCATCCTCCCCATACAGCTCCACCCCTCCATAACCCCACCCCCATATGACCAAAGCCCCGCCCCCACCCCCACCGGGCCATGGAAAACTGGTCTTGCTTAAAGCCGGTCCCTGCTGCAAAAAAGGTTGGGGACCTCTGCTCTAGGTCATCAACCTTCTTGAGAAGGGCATTGATATTCTCAAGACCTCTCCTGAGATATTTATGTATAGTAGGCATTTGGTCCGCAACAGAACTCACCCTTTCCCCCAACTCATTGACTCGGCTGTTTATTTTCTTCATGTTTTGTCTGATGAGATTAATGTCCTCTCTAAGCCCTCCCATGTGTTTGTTGAGAATTTCTAATGAGAAGCTACAGGATTTTCCAGCAGAGAAAACATCTTGTGTGTAGGCTCTTGCCCAGAATCATTGACTTCTCCATAGGTGTTTTTAGTGCTCTGCATTTCCTGCACTTCTCTGTTTAACTGTTGCTGTGAGAGTGGTGCCACATTGCCTCCCCTGCACAGTCTCTGTATCTCTCTTCCTCTGTGAGCATACCTGATCAGGTTGTAAATCATCTGAAGGGTCAGAATCTAAGGTCAGTCTGGCAAATCTCCCCAGCTTTGCTGCAGCAGCCTCAGCATCTCTCACTCTGGCTGGTGTGGGGGAGGAGGCGCCATGTTGGAAGGCCCACTATCTGGACTCTGCTCCTTCTGATGCTTGCTTCTGGTCATGTCTGAGTGCACTTTAAGCTTCTCTGTGTACTTTCCTCCTGCCTTTGGTGTGAAGGAATCAATATTTCACTGCTAATAGGTGGAAATGAAAGGATGCAGAGCAGGAGCAAAGCACAGAGCTTCCATGTGAAGAGGCTGTCAGCAAAAGGTCCTTTTTAAAGGGGAATCTGTAACACTCCCATCATCTGCTCCTGAGCTCACATCAAAGACAGTCTGTATTATATGTATTTTATATGAGCACTGCACTTGGCTTTTTCTGGCAAAGAAGATGACACAGCCGATCTGCCGCTCCATTTTACAATAGGAATAAAAGTGCCCTGTCAGGGATAAAAATTCCCCATTCATCCAATCGGTACAGTCCCAAATGGTCAGACCAATCAATCACTGACCAATAAGATATCACCTCTCCTGTGGATCCTATGGAGTTATCACCTCTCCTGTGGATCCTATGGTCATAACTTGTTTTCACCAACAAAGTCCTTTACTGCAAATTACCGTAATTGTACATCCCAGTTATGGTATCGCACAGTAAGAGGTGCAGGAGCCTCCTGTATTTTACAGCCGACACTCCACTATAATCAGGATAATGGCTAACAGGTTTTCATATACAGCTGTAGTGTGGGCCCCTAGAATCAATTCCTATTGGGGCCCCAGACACCCCAGTTTGATCCTGGTTGGGGGTGGGGAGGGTAATTTTGCACCCTGTCGTAAAGAAAAATTGTAAAATCCAAAAAGACATCTCTGGAGAGGGGACATATCACTCTCACATTGAACATATAGGATTATAACTAGAAAAGTGAGAAAGAGCTGACACTTCAACCTCTATTGACGTAGGGCCTCCTGCCGTGGTCAGGTAAATTCAACAAAGAATCTGATGAGATCCAGCCAACAAGTCTAGAATTTGCATACTCAGAGGCGGATAAGTACATTTCCGAAGCAAGGGCTTCCTCTTTTCAAAGGACTTGTCTCAGACACTCTGAAGACTGTGGTCAGTGATGAATATTGGGGTTTGCATCGATCCAATATTCATGGGAGATGTATTTTCGACATCGTAGCAAAGGGACGATCATAACGCATTCACTCACATCATTGTAAGGCCAGCCGAACACCCCCAACTTAATATCGTTTAGATGGATAATGCTATCCATGCCATGTTTCATCTCTATAGAAAGGTAAAATCATGATAGAAAACATGACCATGATATTTCCCGCCCGAGACCTCCATGGGCGAAGATATCCTGAAAGTTGGGGATCTCATAAACTTCTAAAAGATCTAGCACACCTATGACAAGTCCTCATATGAGCTCACCAATAGAAGGTATGTGGGTGTAACCGTGATCTTATTAAATCAGAGCTTGGATTTTGCTCATTGGTCAGTCCTGGAAGGTACAGCTTGCTGTAGTTGTATCTGTTTTCCTAAGGAGTTCTTCTAAGGAGTGCTTCCTTGCGCTAAGCTCTGAGCTATTTCTCTGACACCGGTTTAGCACTTTTCTTTTATTATCTTTTTGATTTTATGTTAATGTATATATCATATTGTTTGTATCATCTTTGTGTATTTTTTATACACACTGCCTACTTTTCAAGATTAGATCACTTGTTTTTATTCTGTTATTCCCACACCCTATCATTTCTTTACTTAGAAAATTGGGCGTGAGGAACGATCAACACGCCCATATGATGGGGCGGTCGAGCATGTAAATTGTAAATCCCTACATGTATTTCTATAGCAGGACGAAGAACGTTTGGCGTTCGAAACGTGAAGGTTTCACAGACGTCTCCACCTTTATTTATTTTATTTTTGCAATGTGTATATCTTTTTAATGGATTAACAATAAAATCATAATTTTATCTGCAATTGGATCTGGAAGCTGGCGTATCACAATGTCGGTGGATATGCACCTTCTCTTTTTGGTTGAGGAGAAGGTGACTCCTACAGGGTGAGATAGAAAAATGCAATGAGCCTAAAGACTATCAGGCAGGTAATTGCTTATTACGTGCTTGTTCTACCCTGTGGTGGCTCAGATTGCTCCTGGACCGCTCCTAACAGCGATTCTGCTGCTTCACGTCAACAGAACAGCTCTTCCTCTTCCCGACTGCTCTGTCAAAGAGGCGTGACTGCCAACTTTATGCTGATTGACAGACAGCTCCCTGCAGTTAGGCAGCAGGGAGCCAGCTGTCAATCAGCATGACACCGGCAGTCACACCCCATCAACAGATCAGAGCGGGAGCTGAAAAATCACTGTCAGGAGCGCTCCGTGACCACTCTGAACCAGCAGATATCGGCGCCTGGCACAACAGGCATATAGTTAGCAAATACTTGCCTGTTAGTTCTTAGGTCCATGGTAAAAAAAAAAAAAAGTCCCGGACAACCCCTTTTAATATTAAGGAGCAGGAATTCTCCGCATGATGCTATAATCAAGAAAACATGAAATTCTCTCCTGCCCAGTCAGTCTGCCCGATCTGTTACACCATGATTACCAAAACCTCGACTCATTCCACTGCCCACTTGTATTACCACTTACCCGGCTCTGCTTGGCCCCTGTTACCAGGCCATTGGCTTGTCTGACTGCAAGTGCACATTTCTGAACCGGGAGTCCCTGTGGATTTTCACATCCCATCAATTTGACATAATGAATTTCAGTGACACAGAGGATTGTTCGGCTAGACTGAACAAACTAGCATCTATTTTTGATAATAAACCGTCAGTGGTGACAACAGAACCGGATGAATTTAAAGATCTCATGTTCCAGATGGAAAACAAAATGACCAGAGAACTTAAAGTTTGGTGGGATCTCACAACCTTGGACACATACATAAAAAAGGAAATGATCCCTAGAGGTCTGCGTTTAAAAAAAGTCGCCACCACTATATACAATGATGGTTTTCAAGAAGATCAGAATGCGATTCTTAGTCAGTGTTCACTGAATCTTATGCACCTCATAATCAAACATGAGGAACTGGAACTGACTTAAATTAAATTGGATATTAAAAATATACAATCGTCTTTGGGGAAATATGTGCAACTAAAAGAATTTAATATTTGTAATGACAAACTGAAATCTAATTTGGCCAAGTTGGAGAACACCATTATGGATATAAAAAGATCCAAGTTCAAAAGGGACAGTGAGGACTATGCACAGAACAAGATTTATAGTTGGAATAAACAATTACCATCCATCTTAAAAAAAACGCTCCCACAAACGTTTTCAGAGATCTGGAAGAGGGAGTTTTAAGGAGCATGATGATGTTGATAATTCTTTTGCTGCCACCTCTGATGATTACTCAGATTCATCTATGAGTTCAATGGGAGAAATGCAACAATTGTAGTTTGTCAAAAATAAATTATCTAGTGCTGGTGGAACGATTACAAAAAACGGAGGAAGAGGGTATGGCGCCCCTGAGGGTTCGGTCGCCACAGGGGGGTACTGCATCTTGTGAAAGAGGTGTGGTATCTCCTCTCCCAGGTTAGGATGGAGCACCTGTCAGGACCCCACCTCATCACTCTACACTACACACTCCTGTCCTATGGGGGGCTAGTATGCACTAGGGTGCTGCCCCAGCAGGATAATGGAGATGGGGGAACCAAAGATAGGGGGAACCATGTAGTGGGTGAGGGTGGAGGATGCACTTTTAGGTTAAACTTGTATTTACATATTTAATAGCCAGCCATCTTAAGTTCAAGGTTGTTTGATTGTGGTCTTCACAGCATTCAGTGGCCTTGTGTAGGAGCCTGCAGCGTGCTGGAGATGCACGGTCCTCGTGCTCTGGCCTTGAGACGTGGAGCAGGATAGAGTTAACGGAGGTCTCTACCCGGTCAAGGTCCCTGCTTAAGAAGGCCTGGAGGGGAGCTGAGGAGGAGAGCTCCGCAGGCAAAAGGGTCCCAGGGAATACGGACGGATCGGCATACGCCACTTGTACTCTCCATTCTGGCCTAGTCAGAGGGACTCCTGCTGCAAGAGGGGTACCGGCCCCCGATATCTGACTTTGTTACTTCACGTCTCAGTCGGAAAAGCCCGGAGGCTAAGTGGTTCCCACCGGGTAACGGACGGAGCGGAGTCGCCACCCGTGCCCTTGTTCTGTGTATAGCCAGAGGGAGACCCAGCCTTGCAACACGCACTGTACACGGACAGGAGAGGCCCAATGGGGAGATAACAGGCTGATGCTGGGGGTCCTGATAGATGCACCTGAACTACCGGGGTGTGCCGAACCCCCTTCTCTGGTGACCACAGCACGCCATGAGGAGCAAGGAGAAGCCTTGCAGCTGACCTCTAACAACAGGAGTAAAGCTTGGAAGACTACATCCATTGCCTCCGGTCCATTATTGCAGCGCGACACCACACCGCACCACTGCACCTACTACGACTCCCCTCATCCTCCTTTTTCCTCTGCCCTGAGGCCCTGCTCCGCCTGTGGGGAGTAGTACTACCATCGGCTGTCACAACATTCCTCCTCAGAGGACTGCAGCAGCGCTGGTGGCGCATCACCAGACACCACAGGTGGCGTAGTCGTTTATCCACTCATAATTGCCACTCATCAACTGGCCCCTATTTTTAATGTGTGCGCCCTGGGCACGGACCGGGCCGAGGTCGCGATTGCATCCCCATTCTACCAACTGGGCCCGCCGTCCGAGTACACCCTTTCCCAGGGAGGGCTAGCCGCTACTGAAACAGCTAGTGGCGGGTCACACAAGGACGGGACGTAAGCGTAAATGCAAACAAGTACCCAACACAGAGCAAAAAACGCCATTATTAGAGTCACCTGTTTGGAATCTCTCTAGCTACATCTTATCTGAGAGTCAAATTTCTCTCCTGGCTAAAGGCCTGAGCTTTTCACCCTCTAACGAATTCGACATTTTCAGAACAATTCTGGATGTTAACAAACTAGCACGTAACCTCACCATCCGATGTCATTTTATGGACATGAAAAATCCACAGAATACAGCTTCAGAAGAAGTTTCTCCTAGGACAAGCCAGGATTCCATGTTATTATTCACAGAACAACAGTCTTTATTACAAATGAAACAATTCGAGACGGAATCTTTAATTCCAAATGTAAATTTAAATGACGACTTTCGGGCTGGTAATCCTTTCTTTTACCCACTTCAGTCCAGACCATTGGTTCTGGATCAGTTCCAGGACTTAATTGAAAAAGAACTAGTGGAATTAAAGAATGAATTATCTTCTACTAATCATTTGGACTCTAATCTGACATATAGAGAAAAAGACGCTCTGAAAAAATTAAAGGATAATTCAGACATACTAGTCCGCTCAGGGGATAAAGGTGGCACTATAGTACTGAATGCAGGATTGTATAAAAAATTGAATTTGATGGATTTAGAAAATAGGGATGTTTATTTGGAGTTAGCTAGAGATCCTACTGTTGAGTTTAATGCTGCTATGTATAATCTATTAAACGAAGGTTTGCACTGAGGGGCCCTAAAAAAAAAATTAATGGAATATTTATACGTAGATCACCCAATTGTTCCAGTTTACCATTCGCCTCCAAAAATACATAAAAATATTTTTCCACCACCTTTAACCCCTTTACTACCCAAGGTGGTTTGCACATTAATGACCAGGCCAATTTTTACAATTCTGACCACTGTCACTTTATGAGGTAATTACTCTGGAACGCTTCAACGGATCCCCCTGATTCTGAGATTGTTTTTTTCGTGACATATCGTACTTCATGATTGTGGTAAAATTTCTCCGATATCACTTGCATTAATTTGTGACAAAAACTGAAATTTTGCGAAAATTTTTGAAAATTTAGCAATTTTCAAAATTTGAATTTTTATGCCCTTAAATCAGAGAGATACAGTACAGACCAAAAGTTTGGACACACCTTCTCATTTAAAGATTTTTCTATATTTTCATGACTATGAAAATTGTACATTCACACTGAAGGCATCAAATCTATGAATTAACACATGTGGAATTATATACTTAACAAAAAAGTATGAAATAACTGAATATATGTCTTATATTCTAGGTTCTTCAAAGTAGCCACCTTTTGCTTTGATGACTGCTTTGCACACTCTTGACATTCTCTTGATGAGCTTCAAGAGGTAGTCACTGGAAATGGTTTTCACTGCACAGGTGTGCCATGTCAGGTTTACTAAGTGGGATTTCTTGCCTTATAAATGGGGTTGGGGCCATCAGTTGTGTTGTGCAGAAGTCTGGTGGATACACAGCTGATAGTCCTACTGAATAGACTGTTATAATTTGCATTATGGCAAGAAAAAAGCAGCTAAGTAAAGAAAAATGAGTGGCCATCATTACTTTAAGAAATGAAGGTCAGTCAGTCTGAAAAATTGGGAAAACTTTGAAAGTGTCCCCAAGTGCAGTTGCAAAAACCATCAAGCGCTACAAAGAAACTGGCTCACATGAGGACCGCCCCAGGAAAGGAAGACCAAGAGTCACCTCTGATTCTGAGGATAAGTTTATCCGAGTCACCAGCCTCAGAAATCGCAGATTAACAGCAGCTCATATTAGAGACCAGGTTAATGCCACACACAGTTCTAGCAGCAGACTCATCTCTTCAACAACTGTTAAGAGGGGACTTTGTGCAGCAGGCCTTCATGGTAAAATAGCTGCTAGGAAACCACTGCTAAGGACAGGCAACAAGCAGAAGAGACTTGTTTGGGCTAAAGAACACAAGGAATGGACATTAGACCAGTGAAAATCTGTGCTTTGGTCGGATGAGTCCAAATTTGATATCTTTGGTTCCAACCATCGGGTCTTTGTGCGACGCAGAAAAGGTGAACGGATGGACTCTACATGCCTGGTTCCCACCGTGAAGCATGGAGGAGGAGGTGTGATGGTGTGGGGGTGCTTTACTGGTGACACTTTTGGGGATTTATTCAAAATTGAAGGCATATTGAACCAGCATGGCTACCAAAGCATCTTGCAGCGGAATGCTATTCCATCCGGTTTTCGTTTAGTTTGGCCATCATTTATTTTTCAACAGGACAATGACCCCAAACACACCTCCAGGCTTTGTAAGGGCTATTTGACCAAGAAGGAGAGTGATGGGGTGCTACGCCAGATGACCTGGCCTGCACAGTCACGAGACCTGAACCCAATCGAGATGGTTTGGGGTGAGCTGGACCGCAGAGTGAAGGCAAAAGGGCCAACAAGTGCTAAGCATCTCTGGGAACTCCTTCAAGATTGTTGGAAGACCATTTCCGGTGACTACCTCTTGAAGCTCATCAAGAGGATGCCAAGAGTGTGGTAAGCAGTCATCAAAGCAAAAGGTAGCTACTTTGAAGAACCTAGAATATAAGACATATTTTCAGTTGTTTCACACTTTTTTGTTAAGTATATAATTCCACATGTGTTAATTCATAGTTTTGATGCCTTCAGTGTGAATGTACAATTTTCATAGTCAAGAAAATACAGAAAAATCTTTAAATGACAAGGTGTGTCCAAACTTTTGGTCTGTACTGTATGTCACACAAAATAGTTAATAAATAACATTTACCACATGTCTACTTTACATCAGCACAATTTTGGAACCAAATTTTTTTTCTATTAGAGAGCTATAAGGGTTAAAAGTTGACCAGAGATTTCTCATTTTTCCAACAAAATTTACAAAACCATTTTTTTAGGGACCACATCACATTTGAAGTCACTTTCAGGGGTCTTTATGACAGAAAATACCCAAAAGTAAAACCACTCTAAAATCTGCACCCCCAAGGTGCTCAAAACCACATTAAAAAAATGTATTAACCCTTCAAGTGCTTCACAGAAATTTTTGGAATATGGAAGAAAAAAGTTAACATTTAACTTTTTTCACAAAAATGTTACTTTAGACCCAATTTTTTTTATTTTCACAGGGTTAACAGGAAAAAATGGACCCCAAAATTTGTTGTTCAATTTCCCTTGACCACACAGATACCCCATATGTGGGGAAAAAACACTGTTTAGGCGTACGGCAGGGTTCTTTTTACTTTTTGAAAGTAAAATTTGCTTGAATAATTAGCGGACGCCATGTTGTGTTTGAGGAGCCCCTGATGTGCCTAAACAGTGGAAACCCCCCACAAGTGACACCATTTTGGAAACTAGACCCCTCAGAGAACCTTTACAGAAGTTTAAACATGGAGCCATGAAAATAAATAATCAAACTTTTTCCACAAAAATTATGTTTCAGCCCCAATTTTTTTATTTTCACAAGGGTAAGAGGAGAAAATGGACCCCAGAAACTTTTTGCAATTTCTCCTGAGTACGCCAATACCCTATATGTGGGGAAAATACAGTGTTTGGGTGCACGGCAGAGTTCAGAAGGGAAGGAGCACTGTGTGACTTTTTGAACGCAAAATTGGCTGGAATTGAGGGCGGACGCCATGTCACGTTTGAAGAGCCCCTGATGTGCCTAAATAGTTGAAACCCCTCACAAGTGACCCCATTTTGGAAACTACACCCCTCAAGGATTTTATCAAGGGGTATAATGAACATTTTGAACCCGGTACGACACATTATTTGATAACATTAGGTCATCATATTGAATAAGTTGCCATTAGTCTTGAGCACAAGTGCTCGCTACTTGAGTTTGCATCAGGTACTCGGGTATGCACCATGTATCGCACGTGCTCGAGTGACATGCTCGAGTCCTGCCCACATGTTTCACGGTTATTAGACACCCAAAACAAACGTGCAGGGATTGCTGGTGCATGGCAGGCAATCCCCGCACGTTTTTTTTGACTGTGAAGCATATGGGGCAGAGACTCGAGCACCCGCGATACTCAATGCATACCCGAGCACCCGATGCAAACTCAAGTAGCGAGCACTTGTGCTCAACACTAGTCGCCATATCGTCATCTTTTTTTTTTTTTGCTTTTGAAAAAATCCCAACCCTAGCACAACCCTAACCCTAGAGTTTATTTTTCACACCGTTCCTTATGCAGTATAAGTGATTAGACGACTTTATTCTTTGGGTCGGTGCGATTACAGCGATACCAGAATCCTATCGGATTTTTATGATTGACAGCTGTCTCACACTAAAAGACGCATTTTTTTGCAAAATCTAGTTTTTGCATTGCCATATTTTGAGAGCTATAATTTTTCCATATTTTGGCCGACAGAATCATTTGACAACTTGTTTTTTGCGGGATGAGTTGACGTTTTTATTGGCACCATTTTCAGGCACGTGACATTTTTTGATCGCTTTCAATTCCGATTTTTGGGAAGCAGAATAAGCAAAAACCAACAATTCAGGATTTGTTTTTTTTTATTTTTTTATGCTGTTCCGCGTGTGGTAAAATTGATGAGGCAGCTTTATTCTTTGGGTGTGTACGTTTACAGCGGTACCACATTTATATCTTTTTTTATGTTTTGGCGCTTCTACACAATAAAAGCTATTTTCTAGAAAAAATTATTTTTTGCATCACTTTATTCTGAGAGCTATAACTTTTTTATTTTTGAGCTGATGGAGCTGTATGGCGGCTTGTTTTTGTGGAACAAGATGACGTTTTCAGTGATACCATTTTTATTTATATTCATCTTTTTGATCGCGTTTAATTCCATTTTTTGTTTGGCGGTATGATGATAAAGCATCGTTTTTTGCTTTGTTTTTTATTTTAATTTTTTACCGTGTTCACTAAAGGAGTTAACTTGTGAGACAGTTTTATAGGTCAGGTCGTTCTGGACGTGGCGATACCAAATATGTGTACTTTTATTGTTTTGTTTGTTTTTTTTCATTATAATATTTATTGATGGGTACATTATATTTTTATTTTTGGTGGATTATTTTTTTTTTACATTTTTTTACCACTTTTTTTTACTTTTATACTTTGTCCCACTATGGGACTTTCACTTTTTATACTCTGATCGCCTGTATAGCATAGGGATGGAGCACCATCCCTATGCTATACAGGCTGTCAGCACTGTAGATGCAGAAGATACTTTGGTCATGTACTGTGCATGATGAAAGTATCTTTCTGCTGTCTGGTGACCCGGATGTTGTCATGACGACATCTGGGTTACCATGACAACCACGGAACCCAGCCTCAGACAGCGCGCGACGGCGGGGAAGAGGTGAGTATGCAGTACTTACCTCCGCAATGCTGTGATCGACTTCGATCGCAGCATTGCGGGGGTTAATGTGCCGCTTTATATGTGAAAAAGGGGTATAATACAAGAACAATTACAATAATCTTGAACACAATGTGACAGCGACTGGTACAGGAGGAGCGAGGACCCTGCCCGTGAGGGCTCACAATCTACGACGGATGGGTGAGGATACAGTAGGTGAGGGTAGATCTGGTACAGTTCCTCTTAGAACGTAATTATTTTTTTTTTTCAGAAAAGAGGAGTCCGCATGGGCAGTAAATTTTCTCCTTCGCTAGCGAACATAGTGATGTGTAGGTGGGGGGAGATTTTCATTTACCATAATGATAACACATATAGTGGACACATTGTGTGGTACGGTAGATTTATTGATGACCTCCTCCTGGTGTGGGGGGCACACAGGAGGAGGTGGTACAATTTGTACAGTACATCAACTGCAATCATTTTAATCTTAAATTCACTTAGTTCTACCATTCATCCAAAATTACTTTTTTGGATCTCGAACTTGAGGCTACCAAGGAGAAAGAATTGGTCAAAATTAATCCCCACAGAAAATCTACAGCCTCAAATTCTATTCTATCAGCTAAATGTTGTCATCCGCCACATATTAAGAGAAATATCCCTTACGGTGAGCTAATACGAACAATACGAAATTGTTCAGATAACATCACTTTTCAGAAGGAATCAGAAAAAAATTGTAACAGACTATCCAATAGGTGCTATCCCGAGTGGTCTTTAAGAAAAGCGAGTAGAATTGTCTCCAATATAAATCGGAAAGATATACTCCGAAATAAACAGAAAAATAACATTAACACATTGGATACTAGGGTAACGTTTTCTACCACCTATAGTCCTCAGTATAATAAAATTACATCTAGAATTAAAAAGTATAACCCTATTATATATCAGAACAAGATACTAAAAAACCTACTTTCTAATGACATCCACTTTGTAGCCAGGAAAGCTCCCGCTCTGGGAACCATCCTTTCTCCTAGCTTATACACCAGTGAGACTAATACTGTACAACCAAATTGGCTCAGCACAAAAGGTTTCTTCAGATGTGGAGCCAATCGGTGCAAAGCGTGTCTACACGCGGTTAAAACAGATAGTTTTATGTCCTTAAGAAATGATAGAGAATATAAAATTCATGATTTCCTCCATTGTAATTCATCAGGGGTTATATACCTTATAGAATGCACCTTGTGTAAGGTCCACTATGTGGGTGGTACCACAGGTGCGCTGAAAGTCCGTATCAGAAGACATCTTTCTGATGCGATTCATTTGGAAGCCATAAATACATCAGCAGTATCGAGGCATTTTGCGAGAGTTCATAAAGGTGACACCTCATTCTTTAAATATATGGAGATAGAGAAGGTATATAGATCCACACGAGGGGGGGATCATAAGTGCAAACTTCTGAACCGGGAGTCCCTGTGGATTTTCACATTGGATACCACAGGGGTTAAATTCAAGACAGGATCTGATACTGCAGTATTAAGAAATATAATTCTGCATTTATTTCCATGCATGTACACTGGGTACGGAAAGTATTCAGACCCCTTTACATTTTTCACTCTTTGTTTCATTGCAGCCATTTGGTAAATTCTAAAAAGTTCATTTTTTTCTCATTAAACTCCACTCTGCACCCCATCTTGTCTGAAAGAAAACAGAAATGTAGAAATTTTTGCAAATTTAATAAAAAAGAAAAACTGAAATATCAAACAGGCATAAGTATTCAGACCCTTTGCTCAATATTGAGTAGAAGCACCCTTTTGGGCTAGTACAGCCATGAGTCTTCTTGGAAATGATGCAACAAGTTTTTCACACCTGCATTTTGGGATCCTCTGCCATTCCTCCTTGCAGATCCTCTCCAGTTCCGTCAGGATGAATGGTAAACGTTGGTGGACAGCCATTTTCAGGTCTCTCCAAAGATGCTCAATTGGGTTTAGGTCAGGGCTCTGGCTGGGCCAGTCAAGAATGGTCACATAGTTGTTCTGAAGCCACTCCTTTGTTATTTTAGCTGTGTGTGTGCTTAGGGTCATTGTCTTGTTGGAAGGTGAACCTTTGGCCAAGTCTGAGGTGCAGAGCACTCTGGAAGAGGTTTTCATCCAGGATATCTCTGTACTTGGCCGCATTCATGTTTCCTTCAATTGCAACCAGTCGTCCTGTCCCTTCAGCTGAAAAACACACCCATAGCATGATACTGCTGTTATGATCTGCTACAAGAACTAAGGAAAGAGAGGAAATCTGTCCATACAATAGGACTAAGCTGATTCCCTACGATGCAGCAGGCAACCTGTTCCTTGTGAACAGACCTGCCTTCGTCCGCGGCTAGTCTGAACGCAGACCTATAGATTAAAGGGAGGGGTCCCTAAAAGAACTAAGGACTGGGACAAAATTGGACACCTCCTGGCAGAAGTAGTAGCAGAAGAAGACAAACAGACAAAAGTACTTAGTGGTCCAAGGACCAAACAAACTAGAGAGATACAGTAGGTACAAAGCACCTGGCTAGATTAAGAGTCAAAGTAACACTGAAGTCCAGCAAAGCCTGAAGGGCGGAGCTGGAGTAAATAGGCAGAAGGTCACGTGACCTAACAGGAGGGTTTTAACAACTGCCACCACCATGTTTCACTGTTGGGATTGTATTAGGCAGGTGATGAGCAGTGCCTGGTTTTCTCCACACATACCACTTAGAATTATCACCAAAAAGTTCTATCTTTGTCTCATCAGACCAGAGAATCTTATTTCTCATAGTCTGGGAGTCCTTCATGTGTTTTTGAGCAAACTCTATGTGGGCTTTCATATGAGGAGAGGCTTCCGTCTGGCCACTCTGCCATAAAGGCCCAACTGGTGGAGGGCTGCAGTGATAGTTGACTTTGTGGAACTTTCTCCCATCTCCCTACTGCATCTCTGGAGCTCAGCCACAGTGATCTTGGGGTTCTTCTTTACCTCTCTCACCAAGGCTCTTCTCCCACGATTGCTCAGTTTGGCTGGACGGCCAGGTCTAGGAAGACTTCTGGTGTTCCAAAATTTCTTCCATTTAAGGATTATGGAGGCCACTGTGCTCTTATGAACCTTGAGTAATGCAGAAATTCTTTTATAACCTTGGCTAGATCTGTGCCTTGCCACAATTCGGTCTCTGAGCTCCTTGGGCAGTTCCTTTGAGCTCATGATTCTCATTTGGTCTGACATGCACTATGAGCTGTGGGGTCTTATATAGACAGGTGTGTGCCTTTCCAAATCAAGTCCTATCAGTTTAATTAAACACATTTGGACTCCATTGAAGGAGTAGAACCATCTCAAGGAGGATCACAAGGAAATGGACAGCATGTGACTTAAATATGAGTGTCTCAGCAAAGGATCTGAATACTTATGACCATGTGATATTTCAGTTTTTCTTTTTTAATAAATTTGCAAAAAAATTCTACATTGCTGTTTTTTTCAGTCAAGATGGGGTACAGAGTGTACTTTAATGAGAAAAAAAATGAACTTTTTAGAATTTATCAAATGGTTGCAATGAAACAAAGAGTGAAAAATTTAAAGGAGTCTGAATACTTTCCATACTCACTGTATGTATCTATATACACTGCTCCAAAAATAAAGGGAACACTTAAAACAACAGAATATAACTCCAAGTAAATCAAACTTCTGTGAAATCAAACTGTCCACTTAGGAAGCAACACTGATTGACAATCAATTTCACATGCTGATGTGCAAATGGAATAGACGATAGATGGAAATTATTGGCATTTATCAAGACACCCTCAATAAAGGAGTGGTTCTGCAGGTGGGGACCACAGACCACATCTCAGTACCAATGCTTTCTGGCTGATGTTTTGGTCACTTTTGAATGTTGGTTGTGCTTTCACACTCGTGGTAGCATGAGACAGACTCTACAACCCACAGAAGTTGCTCAGATAGTGCAGCTCATCCAGGATGGCACATCAATGCGAGCTGTGGCAAGAAGGTTGGCTGTGTCCAGAGGCTGGAGGCGCTACCAGGAGACAGGCCAGTACACCAGGAGATGTGGAGGGGGCCGTAGGAGGGCAACAACCCAGCAGCAGGACTGCTACCTCCGCATTTGTGCAAGGAGGAACAGGAGGAGCACTGCCAGAGCCCTGCAAAATGACCTCCAGCAGGCCACAAATGTGCATGTGTCTGCACAAACGGTTAGATACCGACTCCATGAGGGTGGTATGAGGGTCCAACGTCCACAGATAGGGGTTGTGCTCACAGCCCAACACCATGCAGGACGCTTGGCATTTGCCACAGAACAACAGGATTGGCAAAGTCGCCTCTCGCGCCCTGTGCTCTTCACAGATGAAAGCAGGTTCACACTGAGAACATGTGACAGACGTGACAGAATCTGGAGACGCCGTGGAGATCGACATCCTTCAGCATGACCGGTTTGGCAGTGGGTGAGTAATGGTGTGGGGTGGCATTTCTTTGGAGGGCCACACAGCCCTCCATGTGCTCGCCAGAGGTAGCCTGGCTTCCATTAGGTACTGAGATGAGATCCTCAGACCCCTTGTAAGACCATATGCTGGTGCGGTTGGCCGTGGGTTCCTCCTAATGCAGGACAATGCCAGACCTCATGTGGCTGGAGTGTGTCAGCAGTTCCTGCAAGATGAAGGCATTGAAGCTATGGACTGGCCTGCCCGTTCCCCAGACCTGAATCCGATTGAGCACATCTGGGACATCATGTCTCGCTCCATCCGCCAACGTCACGTTGCACCACAGACTGTCCAGGAGTTGGCAGATGCTTTAGTCCAGGTCTGGGAGGAGATCCCACAGGAGACCGTCCGCAACCTCATCAGGAGCATGCCCAGGCGTTGTAGGGAGGTCATACAGGCACGTGGATATATATATATATATATATATATATATATACAGTACAGACCAAAAGTTTGGACACACCTTCTCATTTAAAGATTTTACTGTATTTTCATGACTATGAAAATTGTACATTCACACTGAAGGCATCAAAACTATGAATTAACACATGTGGAATTATATACTTAACAAAAAAGTGTGAAACAGCTGAAAATATGTCTTATATTCTAGGTTCTTCAAAGTAGCCACCTTTTGCTTTGATGACTGCTTTGCACACTCTTGGCATTCTCTTGATGCGCTTTAAGAGGTAGTCACTGGAAATGGTCTTCCAACAATCTTGAAGGAGTTCCCAGAGATGCTTAGCACTTGTTGGCCTTTTTGCCTTCACTCTGCGGTCCAGCTCACCCCAAACCATCTCGATTGGGTTCATGTCTGGTGACTGTGGAGGCCAGGTCATCTGGCGTAGCACCCCATCACTCTCCTTCTTGGTCAAATAGCCCTTACACAGACTGGAGGTGTGTTTGTGGTAATTTTCCTGTTGAAAAATAAATGATGGTCCAACTAAACGCAAACCAGATGGAATAGCATGCCGCTGCAAGATGCTGTGGTAGCCATGCTGGTTCAGTATGCCTTCAATTTTCAATAAATCCCCAACAGTGTCACCAGCAAAGCACCCCCACACCATCACACCTCCTCCTCCATGCTTCACGGTGGGAACCAGGCATGTAGAGTCCATCCGTTCACCTTTTCTGCGTCGCACAAAGACACGGTGGTTGGAACCAAACATCTCAAATTTGGACTCATCAGACCAAAGCACAGATTTCCACTGGTCTAATGTCCATTCCTTGTGTTCTTTAGCCCAAACAAGTCTCTTCTGCTGTTGCCTGTCCTTAGCAGTGGTTTCCTAGCAGCTATTTTACCATGAAGGCCTGCTGCACAATGTCTCCTCTTAACAGTTGTTGAAGAGACGTGTCTGCTGCTAGAACTCTGTGTGGCATTGACCTGGTCTCTAATCTGAGCTGCTGTTAACCTGCGATTTCTGAAGCTGGTGACTTGGATAAACTTATCCTCAGAAGCAGAGGTGACTCTTGGTCTTCCTTTCCTGGGGCGGTCCTCATGTGAGCCAGTTTCTTTGTAGCGCTTGATGGTTTTTGCAACTGCACTTGGGGACACTTTCAAAGTTTGCCCAATTTTTCGGACTGACTGACCTACATTTCTTAAACTAATGATGGCCACTCGTTTTTCTTTACTTAGCTGCTTTTTTCTTGCCATAATACAAATTCTAACAGTATATTCAGTAGGACTATCAGCTGTGTATCCACCTGACTTCTGCACAGCACAACTGATGGTCCCAACCATATTTAAATGGCAAGAATTCCCACTTATTAAACCTGACAGGGCACACCTGTGAAGTGAAGACCATTTCCGGTGACTACCTCTTGAAGCTCATCAAGAGAATGCCAAGAGTGTGCAAAGCCGTCATCAAAGGAAAAAGGTGGCTACTTTGAAGAACCTAGAATATAAGACATATTTTCAGTTGTTTCACACTTTTTTGTTAAGTATATAATTCCACATGTGTTAATTCATAGTTTTGATGCCTTCAGTGTGAATGTACAATTTTCATAGTCATGAAAATACAGAAAAATCTTAAAATGAGAAGGTGTGTCCAAACTTTTGGTCTGTACTGTATATATATATATATCATTTGCACTTTTCCCTTGTCTGACTACACTTGCGTTTCGCCCTGGTACCACTTATCTGCATCTCCAGAAGTTTCCCATTTCTCTATTATACTCTTCAAATTACATTTTGAGACTTTCTCCTCCTGTTGTTGCACATATTTTTTTTCCCTTCATCTGCACAGGTATCATTAATCTATGAACTATAATGGCCGTACCAGGTCCTGCAGGTCCTGTATCCCGTACACATGACGTGGGCAGTGCACGGCATGCCGCTAGTTTTTATTCTGAGTGCTCTTATATACGGTGGTAGTTTTACACAATTTTGAGCCTGTGATCTGCAGAGTGAAATGTCTGACTGCTAGAACAGAAGTATACGGCAGATTCTACAGCATGGATACTTAAAGGACGTCCTGGGGAAATATACCTCCCTCCAACACTCGTCCAGTCCCTGCCTCACACTAGAGACATTTATAATAACTCCACGACTATGGAGCTGGTCATTTTCTCATAATCTGTGGCCATTATTAGTGATCTCGCATTGTACGGTAATATCACCCTGGAGGTTGTGATGTATTTAGTGTAATAGCGCCATCTAGAATATACAGTATATATCAGGCGATACCATGCTTTCTATAGTTAGTCGTCTTATGTGCCCTCTATAGCTATCTATTATACTTTATATTTCTTTATAATAATTTATAATAAATTACTCGATAGTTTTACAGCTTTGTGATGTTTATTAATCTGCTGTAATTATAAAAGAAAGTCCAGCCTTACAGTGGACACAGGTGGAAGTGTCCTCCATGATGGTGTAGGCTGAGGTGGAGCAAGTATATAGTCAGTGGGGGATCAAGATGACCAGTATTCCCCAGGGTTCCTTGTTATCAGGGAGGGACCCGGTGTATGCAATCAAAAGATCTTATCCTCTGACCGGCTGTGTGCCATCAACAGGTAATGATCCTCTGTCCAGCTGTGTGCCATCAACAGGTAATGACCATCCGGCAGTGCGACATCAACTGGTCATTACCCTCCAGCTGTGTGCCATCAACAGGTAATGACCCTCTGGCTATGGCCATCAATAGGTCATCACCCTCCGGCTGTGTGCCATGAACAGGTAATGACCATCCGGCAGTGCTCCATGAACAGGTAATGACCATCCGGCTGTGTGCCATCAATAGGTCATCACCCTCCGGCTGTGTGCCATCAACAGGTAATGACCATCCGGCAGTGTGCCATGAACAGGTAATGACCATCCGGCTGTGTGCCATCAACAGGTAATGATCCTCTGTCCCGCTGTGTGCCATCAACAGGTAATGACCCTCTGGCTATGGCCATCACCCTCCGGCTGTGTGCCATCAAATGTTTTTATCTTCTGTCCAGTTTTGTGCCATCAAGAGGTAATGACCCTCCAGCTGTGGGCCATCAACAGGTCATCACCCTTCGGCATTTAGGCTTCTTGTCTTCTGTAAGATGTGAAAAAATATTTAAAAAATCACCGATTAAGCTAATAATCTATCTAGTACATAAGCATCACAATTTATAATCTATCTAGTGCATAAGTATGACAATTTAGCTCACAGAACATACACTATGCTAAAACATTAGACCCTACAAGCAGAAATTTGCTAAACTAACATAAATATAATTGACAAATCAGTAGAAAAATCGCTACCAATGGCACAGCTCTCTTCACATCAACCTGTAACCCTATTAGATAAGAAATAGAGGACAATGCTCATAGTCAGTTATCAACAATTCGGCATGGGGCATCCCACCAGAGACATTATAATATCTAGTAGATTACAGATGGCAATAGAATTTACCAACAAGCACATAGTACGCCAAACTCAAGTACATAGTATGCCAAACCTCGACACGTTTTCCTAAAATAGATTCATCAGAAGCACATACTAGACAGTGATACTTAGCAAAGCGTTCATAGATATATGCGCCATATGATAAGGTGCTAAAGTGCAAGTGTGTGACAAAATATCCATTCGATTTCAGGTGCAATGCTGCATTGTATGTAGTAAGATGGTGCCCATCAGACAGCATGTATAGGACTAACCTGTGATGAAGACACGAGCAATGGGAAAGTTCAAGCAGTTGCCTTCTCAATCTTCCTCGCCTCTAAGACATCTAAGGAAACATCTTCTCCTCTTGATTTTGGGTGGAGGTGTTGTAGGCATTTCAGGCTCTGGCATTCTAGGTTCTGAAATACTAGGTTCTGACATGGTAGGTTCTGGTGTTCTAGGTTCTGGTGCTCTTGGCTCTGGAATTCTGGGTTGTTGGCTTCTCTGAAAAATCAGTAACCTCTCTTTATGCTCCGTGGAACTTCGAGCTCTTCTTCCTATATTGTTGTGAGGGATCGTTCTGACCCAGACAATATCACTGAACGCCACTTTATAGTTGCAACTAGGAACCTTTTTCGCATCCTGCGGTGCAGGAGCCATGGATGGAGTAGAACATTGCCATTGGGCAGGACAGGTGTCCTCCTGGAGTCTTGCTCCTGAATCTGAGGGATGCAAATCGGCTCCTTACAAGCACTTTGTTCCTTCAGAATGGTTTTGTTCTCAAGAGTTTTCTGATGGTTTCACCAGGTTCAGACATTGCCCACTTGCTCAGGACAAGACTTAAGGCCAAATACTCTAGTATTGTCAGTAGTGTCATCACCGCAACAAAAACTGCGTCACGGAAGAGCCAAAGAGGAAGATTGATGGAAGCTTGATAGGTGCTTCTCCTGAGATCCACGGGTAGTGGGTCATCCTATAATAAAGAAAAAAAACATAATAAAGTCCTGTATATTTATACCCAATCCAGTCAAACAGAGAGCCCTTGTTATTATACAGTGATGGATACATTATCAAGCAACTTTCAGAAATATCCCATTGAGAAGATCAGGAAGAAGTTTGGGATTCACCTCCAGGGTCCATGGAATATTATTTACAGTTGGACTTTCATATGACGGACGGTCACGTGTCCAGTATGAGAAGTCCTGCAAGAGGCGATATTCTCATTAGCTGATCCTTGTGACCTCCATATTGATGAGAACATACTCGCCCTCAGTGTACTGTAATGTGGGGGGTAGAGCAACGTAAAGCACAGAAATGATAGGATGATACTCATCATCTCCAGAGGTCTCTCAGCACCAAGGTATGGTCAATGAGATACAAGCTGCAGATGGGCCGAGGCTTCTAATATACCCAGGGGTGACATCACAAAGCCCTCTGTGACATCATTGCACAGTTCTATCCATCATGTCACTGATACTTTGGACCTAACTAAATGTCTAAAAGAGAACCCTTCCACATGATTTCCAATCACGGAGCAGCTTCAGTTTTTCAAGAAAAGTTTAAAAAATATAATCTGTGCTGTGATTGGTCACAATGGCACATGAAGCAGAACGTCTTTAGATCTTTTAAAGGGAAAGTGTCAGCAATTTTTTTACAATTGTAAAATTGTAAAGTATTTATATTTATATATAAATACACATATATATTTAAAAAGGTTTTAATGGTATAAAATCTGAAAAAATATTTTAACTCTTTTGATGTTTTCATCTTGTAAACACTAGGGGGAGCAGCTGCTGACATTTCCATGAAAACAGAATACAGCTAGCTCGCATTACGACTGCAGTAAAAGTGGGCGGGATCTGCTCACATGGGTGTGATGTCACTCCTCCCCTTCTGGGCGTTTGCAAAAAGGTAAATGAGACTGTAGTTTAGGATCACAGTGCGGAGCGATCACTGGTGACTGCAAAGTGATATATAAGGGACAACACCAAAGTCATTAATCACTACAAGGACACGGCAGGAATGTGGGAGTGAGAGGGGTCACCCCACACTTATATCCCCTCTGACTGTCACTTCCTAAGCTCCTTTCCCTGCCATAACCTCTTATTCCCGCAGGTAAATTCTTACAGGACCCCCCTCCCCATCCCCTTCCCCTGCCGCAGCTGATTCTAAACGTCCTCCATATGTAATAATAGACAGGTACTCACCGGCAGCCTATGGTAATTCACAGGGTAGAACAGGGTACAGCACAGAAACAATATGGCGATCCTCATTGTCTCCAGGGGGTATCTCAGCACCAAGATATGGCCAATGAGATATGAGATCCAGGTGGATGGAGCCCTCTTATATACCCCAAGGGTGACATCACAACGCCCTCTGTGACATCATCACCCACAACATTCCGTCACATGACATCACCCAGCACCAGCATCATGTGACCCAGCGTAAACAGAAACGGTCCCTGTTGCCTATAGCAACTATTCAAAACTAAGTTTAAACTTTTCCAACAGCTAAAGGCGGCTCTGTGATGGCAGTTTATTCTTGTGGACGGTTGTGATAAATCTGCAGAACATCTACATAACGCGACATGTAGAAAATCCTGTCTTTTCCCCTCTGTTCTTCCTCTGGTGCTACAGAGACCGATAGAAGGAGCTTTTCCAGACCTTACAGTGCACAATATGGGACCTAATCACTGATATCCCAGATCTCCTCAGTACAAGCATACCGCCAACCTATGAGGACTAGAAAGAGGGCGAAACCATGCGGCACGCGTAGTCTGACCACGCCCCTATCCACACCCCAAGCCACGCCCTTTTTATACCTTGGCAGGAGGAGATGTCTGTACAAAGCGCAAGTTATCAAAAGGCTGAAGGAACACTTTATCAACATGAATGAAGGTTTTGAAGGGCATCCACTGTCCCGGCACTACCGGAAGTTCCACAACCAATCTTATAAGGACACTAAGTTTTGTGGGATCCGATTAGTCCCCAGAAAATGGAGGGGAGGTGATTACCTGAGATTAATGTCGCGGATGGAATCCAAATGGATCTTCACATTAAATAGCTTGGCTCTGAAGGGCCTTAATCACGAGAGTCAGCTGTATGCCTTCAACTCGCAGCGGTATATACTGTATGTATTTTTTATCCCAGTACCAATTGAACATTTACATTGCACTTTTATGAACCTCCTTATATTTTATCAATATAATATGTCTTTTGGATATATTCCTTTGAATCCACCTATTTTATATATGTATTTGTTTCTATACATTGATACCCCTATTGAAGATACAATATAATGTTTTTATTTTTCTCCTTCATTTTTTGCTTTTTATCTCTTGATGGTACTAAGTGCCGAATTTATACTATCCTGGTAATATACACTGATTAACAGACTGTTTTTTATAGCCATCAGAAATATAAGTATATAATTTTTATTCATTTTTAACTAATTGTGAAAGTTTGAACAAAGTCTTTTTTATTATTATTTTTTTCACACACAGTCTATTCTTATTGGAATTCTATCTTAGTTCTATTGCACCTCCATATGTCCTTTTGCACCGTCTTGATAGTATTGGATCTTCCTCCATTTCTTTGGTTGTATTATCTTTGTGGGGGGCGTTTGGACTTTATTAGGTTACCAGTTTGACTACCAGCGAGAAGCTGACGAAGAGGAACTGTGAGTCCTCGAATCGCGTAGTTTTTTTTGGCCTATACAGGACATCGAAGGAGAAGGAGAGAGTCAATGCACAGGGATAAGCCCTCCTGATATCCAGAAGATATATATAACCATATCATATTGTTGATACAAAATATAAATGCACAGAGTCAATAAAATCACTTAAAAACACCAAACCCCATCCTTACTTTGCAAGATACCTGTTCCAAAGGTGTATCTAGGTTTTCTGGCACCCGGTGCAGAAGGGGCTGGCTGGCACATTTTAGCCTGGAGGGCAAGCACACAGCAGTGGCCCATGAGTAGCGGCCCATCCTTAACATGTTTATTACCAGATGCATCATAAGCCTATATTCACACGACCGTATTGTCTAAGTGTTGCCCGTGAAAAAAACTGACAGCACTTGGGCCAGTTCAGATGAGTGTTTGTAGTGGTCAGACATAGTACATATTATTCTTATGTATTACTTAGTGTTGAGCGATACCTTCCGATATCGGGAAATATCGGATCGGATTGGATCAGACCGATACCCAAAAAGTATCGGATATCGCCGATTCCGATACCGGAAACCAATGCAAGTCAATGGGACACTAATATCGGAATGCCATCCCAGCGTGAGAGAATTCTCCTGATTGTTTAAAAGCCGGCGGGCGGTAAAAAGCCGCGCCTTTTAAACAATCACACAGCCCCATACTGCTTCCCCGCAGCCTCCCACCCCGATCCTGCGCTCCCCCCGCCACCTCACATCCCGATCGTAAGTTAGGACTGGGCAGGGAGCGCAGCACCAAGGAGCAGGGAGCGAAGGACCCGGGCGGGGAAGCCGGCAGGGAAAAGACTTCACCACCGACTTTCCCGTTCTGTGCTGCGCTCTCCCGCCGGTTATTTCAAATGAACAGCTGAGGTATCAGGTGATGCTGATCAGCTGTTTATTTGAAGCAGCCGCGGTGCCCTCAGAGGGTTCATGTGAGTTCATGCTTCACTGCATTGCATGAACTCACATAAACTTTCCCACGGCCGCACAGGTCAGCCTCACCTCCCAGACCATCAGACCCATCATGATTGGTGTGTGCGCGGGTGTCTGTGCGATGTGTGTGGGTGTGTGCGCGATGTCTGCGGTGTCTGCGTGCAGGCAGACATAGGCCGATGTGACACTACTACTCCCATCGGCCTATGTCTGTCTCCCGTCCACTCGTGCCAGCAGGATCAGCTCGATGGGAGCAGTAGTTCCCATCAGCCTGATCCTGCTATTTAAACTGCCCCATATGTTATTTTTGCCCCTATACATCTTTTATTTTTTTAGGCCCCCATAATTTTTTTTTGTTTTTAGTCCCCAATAAAATTTAAATCCATTTTTCATTGGTGGCCAGTGGTTACCTAAAATAAATTAGTTCATACATTACCTGTCCCCGCCGATCGCCACCTAAAATAAAGTAAAAAATAAAAAACTTCACCTATACTCACCTAGACACCTAATTCCCCGAAGCCATCGATCTCCTGTAATAAAATATAAAATAATAAACCACAACCTTATCCTTACCCCTCCGTATTAGTCCACGAGTGTCCCACGAAGATCTCCAGTTTAGAGCAGCCACATAAAATGTGACCGCTCTAAACCGCTGCCGCCGCTAGAATGACGGGGCCGTAAAGCAGCCCCGTCATTGCATAAGCGGGTTCGCCGGAGTTCAGGCAGCGCTGCTCCGGTTAGCTCCTTTACGGCCCTGCTGCTATAAGACACCCCCATTACTAACCTACAAAGTGTTAAAAAGAAAAAACACACACTACACCCAGAAAAAAATAATTTATTTGAAATAAAACACATAATTTTATTTAATTCTTAGTTTACTAAAAAAAAATAGTTACCTGTCCACGTTCCTGCGCTGATCTCCCATGCACAGCTGTCACATCTGGAGATGGTGACAGCTGTCATTGCTGCTGTAAGCTCACACTGCCGGGAACACGTCCGCTCCCGGCAGCGGGAGCCCCGGACTGAGGTCACCGTAGTGCATTCAGGCAGCGCAGCTCCGGAGACCTCCTTTACGGCACTGCTGTACCGTGGGAATTTCTCACGATACAGCAGGGCCGTAAAGGAGCTAACCGGAGCAGTGCTGCCTGAACTCCGGTGAACCCGCTTATGCAATGATGGGGCTGCTTTACGGCCCCGTCATTCTAGCGGCGGCAGCGGTTCAGAGCGGTCACATTCTATGTGGCTGCTCTAAACTGGAGATCTTCGTGGGACACTCGTGGACTACTACGGAGGGGTAAGGATAAGGTTGTGGTTTATTATTTTATATTTTATTACAGGACATCGATGGCTTCGGGGAATTAGGTGTCTAGGTGAGTATAGGTGTAGTTTTTTATTTTTTACTTTATTTTAGGTGGCGATCGGCGGGGACAGGTAATGTATAAACTAATTTATTGTAGGTAACCACTGGCCACCAATGACATGTATTTAACATTTATTGGGGACACAGTAGGGCAATTTAAATAGCAGGATCAGGCTGATGGGAACTACTGCTCCCATCGAGCTGATCCTGCTGGCACGAGTGGACGGGGGACAGACATAGGCCGATGGGAGTAGTAGTGTCACATCGGCCTATGTCTGCCTGCACGCACACACTCGCAGACATCGCACAGACACCGCGCACACCCGCAGACATCGCACACACCGGCAGACATCGCACAGACACCCCGCACACACCAATCATGACGTGCTGATGGTCTGGGAGGTGAGGCTGACCTGTGCGGCCGTGGGAAAGTTCATGTGAGTTCATGCAGTCAAGCATGAACTCACATGAACCCTCCGAGGGCACCGCGGCGACTTCAAATGAACAGCTGATTAGCATCACCTGATACCTCAGCTGTTCATTTGAAATAACCGGCGGGAAAGCGCAGCACAGAACGGGAAAGCCGGCGGTGAAGTCTTTTCACTGCCGGCTTCCCCGCCCGGGTCCTTCGCTCCCCGCTCCTCGGTGCTGGGCTCCCCGCCCGGTCCTAACTTACGATCAGGATGGGGGAGCGGAGGATCGGGGTGGGAGGCTGCGGGGAAGCAGTATGGGGCTGTGTGATTGTTTAAAAGCCGGCGGCTTTTTACCGCCCGCCGGCTTTTAAACAATCAGGAGAATTCTCCCACGCTGGGATGGCATTCTGATGACAGGCTGGATCGCGCTGCCATCCAGCTTGTCATCCTTCAGAGACACCGCAGAGCGCAGGCATTATGGGAACTTCCGATTCCGGTATTCGATATTGTAAAAGTATCGGAATTAAGTATCGGAATTCCGATACCGGGAATATTGGCCGATACCCGATATTTCAGTATCGGAATGCTCAACACTAATCAACAACCTTCTGTTTTGCGTGATCTTTCGCCTGACGAACGTCAAGTCTTCTGTGATCTTTTGGACCTATTGAGAGAAAGTGAAGAACCACTAGGTAGGAGAAAATTTAATTCACGTCTCCCTTCCAGAGTGACACCCTCAATAGGCACATTACCAGCTATCCAGACATTCTTCAGATCTGTAACCCTTGATGTTGATAGGCTTGACTCGGGACAATAATTTATCGTTAACAAAAACAAGCTATTGCCACCCTTAAGTAGAATCCCTTGTTCGTCATCAATGAGGCGGACAAGGGTGGCAATATAGATCTGTGGCCTGTTGAACAATACCTTATTGAGGCCAAGAGACAGCTGAGTAATAGGGATTTTAACACAGTCCTTCCTTCGGATCCCACACAAATATTTAAAAAGAAATTTGATTCCCTTTTGGAAGGGGCCTTCAGGCGGAGAGTTATAGATAAGGGTGAACGTGATTTTTTAATCACCCCAAAACCAGTTACTCCAACTTTTTGAGTTCTGCCAAAGGTCCATAAATCTTTATCAGTGCCCCCTGGGAGACCTATTGTGGTGGGCATTGGGGGTTTGAGTGAGAGACCTTGTGAATATGTTGACTTTTATTTACAGCCACATGTACTTGAACTCCAGTCCTATATTCGAGACATCATGCACCTGTTGAGTGGTTTGGAGGGGCTCCCTGTCCTAGTTGGCACCCTCTTGGTGTCCTTGGAGTCCCTCTACACCAATATACCACACAAACTAGGTTTACAGCGGCTGATTCATTCTTGCATGAGTTGGAGTCGGCTGACTTGGTCCATTGGTCCTTTCTCTTGGAGCTTCTGTCCTACATTTTGAGACAGAATTATTTCATATTTGATTTTACTTACTACAGGCAGGTCTCTGGCACTGCGATGGGTGCACATTGCGCCCCCTCCAATGCCAACCTTTTCCTTGGTTGGTGGGAGGGGGCTCACGTGTACCCGTTGGAGTTATACCAGAAGTATGTTGTCAAATGGCATAGGTACACTGACGACATTTTGTTTTTCTGAACGGGTCCAAAAGAATTGTGTCTTGAGTTTATTTCCGCCTTGCACGTATTGTGATTCAATGTACATCTTACCCATCAAATTTCATCCAGTTTGGTTACTTTTTTGGACGTACAACTTACATTGGAGAATCAGAGTATTCGTACGAATATATACCATAAGACTACTTCGACTAACAATTTACTACACTACAGTAGTTTTCATCCATTACATCAAAAAAATGGTATTCCCTTCAGTCAATGCATTAGGACAAAACGGAACTGTAGTAACACTGTTGATTTTGCTTCACAAGCTGACGACTTGACCTTGCGCCTGAGAGCTAGAGGATACCTGAAAAAGGTCCTCACCGGCACATTGAAGAGGGTCAGAGAACTTGATAGGATTGATCTTTTACAACCTAAACCCAAGAGGGAGGACTCTTCTGTAGCATCGGCGTCTCTGCCTACTGCCGGGCAGAGACGCCGTTCCCCTCACCACCGCGGTCCAGGTCCGGCGTCCTCCCGCTCCCCTTCTGCTGTGGCGCGCACTGTGTGCAGCTTCCCGGGTTCTCTGCTTAGGGCGCGCGTGCTCCCTCCCTCTATAGAGTCCTATAGAGTCGCCGGCCAATGGCCGGAGGACTGCCCCTATATAAGGCACCGCCTCCAAAATGGAGGTGCCTGTGCAAGGTTGTTGTTCTGTGTGCTAACACTTGCTTCAGCCCTCAGGTCCCGCTGCCTGTCAGTCCTGCTCCTCAGTCTGTCTACAGTCCAGGCGGCAAGTCTGGCTATAGTTCTGCCCACCAGCCTGGTTACCTGGAAGCACCTGTCTGTTACCTGTAGTGCCCGCCAGCCTGCTTACCTGGAAGCACCTGTCTGTTACCTGTAGTGCCCGCCAGCCTACCTACCTGGAGCACCTGCCAGTTACCTGTCGTGCTCGCCATTCAGCCTACCTGGAGCACCTACCGGTTATCTGTCGTGCCCGCCAGCTTGCCTACCCGAAGCACCCGGCTGGCTATCTGACGAACCAGCCTGCTTATCTACCCGGACCACCCGTCAGCCTTCCTGCCGTGCCCATCCGCTGTACTGGTCAGTTCCTGCCATCAGACACGTGGGAGTCACCTGCTCTCACACTAGGTCAGTCCCAGAGTGGCACCTGGTCCCCCTGCTCGGTCCCTCCCTGGTTCACGGAGTCGATTGAGCCGCCGTGCAAAATTGGTCAGGCCGAGTAGGCACTTAGTCACGCCCCTCTGGTCCCTCCTTGCACCGAAGCACAGAGGTTCCACCACCCGGACTTGTAACAACTTCTATCCGATTTTAATAATCAGTGGGAGGATCTTCAATCTATACTTCATAAGAATTGGTCTATTTTGATGTCTGAGCTCAAATTAAAGCATATAATATCTACTAGGCCACTACTTACGGCGAGGCGGGCAAGAAACATTTAAAGACAATTTGGTAAGGAGTCATTTTGTACGGTCAACAACTAAATTGAACAGAGGCAAAACATTAAAAGGATCACATGCATGCGGAAATTGTTCTGTTTGTCCATTTGTGCCCTCAACTTATACCTTTTGTTACGGGACATGGTGGTGGAACCTCTGTGCTTCGGTGCAAGGAGGGACCAGAGGGGCGTGACTAAATGCCTACATGGCCTGACCAAGGTCACACGGTGGCTCAATCGACTCCGTGAACCAGGGAGGGATTGGGCAGGTGGACCAGGTGCCACTCTTGGACCGACCTTGTGTGAGAGCAGGTGACTCCCATGGGTCAGATGGCAGGAACTGACCGGTACAGCGGATGAGCACGGCAGGAAGGCTGATGGGTGGACCGGGTAGATAAGCAGGCTGGTTCGGCAGAAAGCCAGACGGGTGATCCGGGTAGGCTGGCTGGCGGGCACGACAGGTAACAGGCAGGTGCTCCAGGAAGCAGGCTAGCGGGCATGGCAGGTTACAGACTGGTGCTCCAGGCAAGCAGGCTGGCGGGCACAACTGTAGACAGACTGGAGAACAGAACTGTTAGACAGGCAGGCAGGCAGGACTGACAGAATACTGGCAGGCATGATTTACAGGCAGCAGGACCTGAGGGCTGGAGCAAGTGTTTAGCACACGGAACAACAACCTTGCACAGGCACCTCCATATTGGAGGAGGTGCCTAATATACGGGAAGTCCTCCAGCCATTGGCCGGGGACTCTATAGGACGGCGCACGCGGCCCCTTTAAGAGGGAGGGAGTGCGCGCGTCCTAAGCACAGAGCCCGGGAAGCTGCGCGCAGAGCGTACCACAGCAGAAGGGGAGCGGGAGGACGCCGGACCTGGACCGCTGCGGTGAGAGGAACTGCACATAGGACCGCTTGTTCGAAAGGAGCTTCTGAACTCTCTTGTCCATTGAATTTTTCAGGTTTTGGATGGTTTCTGCTTCAATTGTTTTGCATGAGGACAGAATACCCTCCCAGAGCTGTTGCTTAGATGTGAACTGCCTCCCGCCATCATAGACACTCCTTTTGATGATGCTCCAGAGGTTCTCAATGGGGTTGAGGTCAGGGGAGCATGGGGGCCACACCATAAGTTTGTCCCCTTTTATGCCCATAGCAGCCAGAGATGCAGATGTGTTATGTGCAGCATGAGACGGGGCATTATCATGCATGAAAATGATCTTGCTGCGGAATACACGGTTCTTCTTCTTGAACCATGGAAGGAAGTGCTGTTTGAGAAACTCAACATACATTATGGAGTTCATCTTTACCCCTTCAGGGATCCTAAAAGGGCCGACAATCTCTCTCCCCATGATTCCAGCCCAAAACATTACTCCACCTCCTCCTTGTTAGCGCCGTAGCCGTGTTTGCATGGGGTGTCCATCAACCAGCCATCCTCCACTCCATCCATCTGGACCATCGAGATCATTTCATGCATGATAATGCCCCGTCTCATGCTGCACATAACACATCTGCATCTTTGGCTGCTATGGGCATAAATGGGGACAAACTTATGGTGTGGCACTCATGCTCCCCTGACCTCAACCCCATTGAGAACCTCTGGAGCATCATCAAAAGGAGTGTCTATGATGGCGGGAGGCAGTTCACATCTAAGCAACAGCTCTGGGAGGGTATTCTGTCCTCATGCAAAACAATTGAAGCAGAAACCATCCAAAACCTGACAAATTCAATGGACGAGAGAGTTCAGAAGCTCCTTTCGAACAAGCGGTCCTATGTGCAAATGTAACATCACCTAGAATAAAGTTTTGAGTTGAAAACTGTTTGATTTCAGTTTGTAATAACCTGCTAATGCTTATAATTTCAAAAATGACCATTTTTTTGTTCTTTATTAAAATGAAAAGGTTGAAAACTCTGCTGTGCATAATAATTTGGAACATGCATTTTGAGTGCAGTTTGAGTTTTTTATTTTTTTAAAAATATACTGTTATCATAGGCAGTTTGTACAAAAACCTTTCAATTGTACTCTAATAGTTATTTGACTGGAAAATTACAATGACTGCAATTCATATAGGTAATTTGGGAAAATCTGAGAAAATATTATTTGCATAATAATTTGGAACACAGTGTAGAATGGTAGTGACCATGTGTATCTATATGTTTTTGGGGGTTACATATAATTTTCTTTATTTTTGAATTAACATCAGTACTGATGTTTTGGTTAGGATGTCCAATTGACATCCGACTCCAAAATTATTGGAATGTTATGTATACATGTTTGTTTGTTTATTTTATTTATTGCTATTCTTTATACTGTATATATATTCCTGGTTTGGCCACGTGTGACCCTCAGGGTGGGCTTATTATACTCTGTACCTAGATCTCTCCACAGCTCCTTTCTGCCCCCACTGTACACAGCAACAACAAAGATTACTAGGAGGCAGAAATCCTCCATCTATTACCCCAAACTGCAGCCTCATCCCCCCCCGTCCTGTCTGACTGTGATGTATAAGTGTAACGCTGCTGTCACTCCTGCATCCACTGAGGCCCCTGATCATGTGACCCCTGACTCCTCCCCTCCTGTGACCTCATCACAGCTCCTGTGCGCACAGAGCAGCCATATATGTGGTGGCGGCTCTGCAGGTGGAGGTATGTGGAGACCCCATTACTGGGCGCAGGGGGCATTAACCACTTCAGCACGGAGACTCTTTTGGGGTCTTGTGTTGCCCCTTTATAAGAATCATAAGGTTTTTGTTCTGTTTCCTGTAATAGATACATACGACCCAACTATGGAGACAGGAAGGGAGGAAACGTATTGTTCTCATAGTACAGGACCCCTTTACTGGCCCCACAGTGTAATGCCCCCATTATGCCCCTTATGCAGGATGTATGATGCCCCACACAGTGTAATGCCCCCATTATGCCCCTTATGCAGGATGTATGATGCCCCCCACAGTGTAATGCCCCCATTATGCCCCTTATGCAGGATGTATGATGCCCCACACAGTGTAATGCCTCCATTATGCCCCTTATGCAGGATGTATGATGCCCCCACAGTGTAATGCCCCCATTATGCCCCTTATGCAGGATGTATGATGCCCCCCACAGTGTAATGCCCCCATTATGCCCCTTATGCAGGATGTATGATGCCCCCACAGTGTAATGCCCCCATTATGCCCCTTATGCAGGATGTATGATGCCCCCACACAGTGTAATGCCCCCATTATGTCCCTTATGCAGGATGTATGATGCCCCCACACAGTGTAATGCCCCCATTATGCCCCTTATGCAGGATGTATGATGCCCCCACACAGTGTAATGCCTCCATTATGCCCCTTATGCAGGATGTATGATGCCCCCACACAGTGTAATGCCCCCGTTATGCCCCTTATGCAGGATGTATGATGCCCCCCCTCAGTGTAATGTCCCCATTATGCCCCTTATGCAGGATGTATGATGCCCCCACACAGTGTAATGCCCCCATTATGCCCCTTATGCAGGATGTATGATGCCCCCCCTCAGTGTAATGTCCCCATTATGCCCCTTATGCAGTATGTATGATGCCCCCACACAGTGTAATGTCCCCATTATGCCCCTTATGCAGGATGTATGATGCCCCCACACAGTGTAATGCCCCCGTTATGCCCCTTATGCAGGATGTATGATGCCCCCCCTCAGTGTAATGTCCCCATTATGCCCCTTATGCAGCATGTATGATGCCCCCACACAGTGTAATGCCCCCATTATGCCCCTTATGCAGGATGTATGATGCCCCCCCTCAGTGTAATGTCCCCATTATGCCCCTTATGCAGGATGTATGATGCCCCCACACAGTGTAATGCCCCCATTATGCCCCTTATGCAGGATGTATGATGCCCCCACACAGTGTAATGCCCCCATTATGCCCCTTATGCAGGATGTATGATGCCCCCACACAGTGTAATGCCCCCATTATGCCCCTTATGCAGGATGTATGATGCCCCCACACAGTGTAATGCCCCCATTATACCCCTTATGCAGGATGTATGATGCCCCCACACAGTGTAATGCCCCCATTATGCCCC
Organism: Phyllobates terribilis; assembly: GCF_046119375.1. Classification (NCBI taxonomy): domain Eukaryota; kingdom Metazoa; phylum Chordata; class Amphibia; order Anura; family Dendrobatidae; genus Phyllobates; species Phyllobates terribilis. The sequence continues at coordinate 600,076 of NW_027362998.1, read as the reverse complement.
TTATGCAGTATGTATGATGCCCCCCCTCAGTGTAATGTCCCCATTATGCCCCTTATGCAGGATGTATGATGCCCCC